>NW_016690204.1:4761123-4812648 GCF_001604755.1 Lepidothrix coronata | reverse complement strand
GTGCCCCTGGCACCCTTGCCAGTCTTTGCAAAGACTTTACTGATGTGACTCCCAAAAACATTCCCACCAGGGTGCACATCCCTGGGGCCCTGGAAGAACCAGCTCTTGGATAGGATTTGAATACATCTATAAAGTGTTACTTCAAGCTAACAATTGAATGTTGTTGTGTTTTTATTTTTAATGATGTGAAAATACACCGAGTCTGTTAAAATTCCTCCTTCAATCAGCCTTTTCCAGACAAAGAACCACAAATGGATCTGCCAAGAACCACAAATGGATCTACCAAGGTCTCTTCCTGACTAATAACGATTAAGACTAAAGTTTCTTTACAGTTAGTCAGACTTACTATTATCATTTGATTGTAAATGTCTCCCTCCACTTTGGTATTATGGTCCTAACGTCTTCACTGTGCCAATAAAATTAATTAAAATCTTAATTATGTGTATTCTTCCTTCCATTCTGCAATTGTATAAAGCAGTAAGTTATAATTCTCCCACAAAAAAAAAAAGCAGGACTAAGAGTAAGAGAGAGACACCTAGCAAATTATGAGAAAAGATAAAGGATTTGATTTTTATGTTAGATATGTGGGCACACAGAGCTGTACATCTTGTAGAATCAGCTAATGTAAATGCATTACCAATTTGACAAGACAAGGCATAAAAAAAAGGTATGAATCCATTTGTCTTAAATGCCATCACTGATCCTGGGCTGGTTTTATGTATCCTTGAAGTTCCAAATTATTTAGACCTGGGGTACTGAAATGGATGAAATGTATCAGCAGAAACAACATCCCCAGCCGTTCCTTCTAAGTTAATATGAAAGAGGTTTTTCTAATCCTTTTGGGAACAGAGCAGACAGTCAAAACACATCGGAATATTTTTTTCTATTTCTCACCTGGGCAAAAAATTGGAAATGCTACAACAAATAGTTTTGCCATCTCTTGTGACCAAACTGAAAGTCTCATTGCTCTTGATGCTGGCTAAAACTATCATTTTCAGATGATAGCGATGAGAACCTCAGTTTTCATTATTAGAAAATAAAAAATTTCCAAGCTGTCATATCCAGTAAAGATCCCTGATAACGTGATCAATGGCTAAAAAATAATGAGAAAAACCATTATTTAAAATAAAATTGTGACTTTGATGGAGAACATTAATATTAAATAGATATTAAACATTGTTTAAGAACACTGAACTGAATCCTCAAATGCGGTATCCAATATTCGACAAGTAACAGCAGAACAGTTAAAATTGCATAGAAATCATAAAATACCACAGACAGGGTGAAATGCTGTTTGTTTGTTTTTCTGTTGTGTCAAATTGACAATGAAAAAAACGAGAAACAAGTGATGAAATGAAAATTAAAGGGAACAACTTATTAGCAATTGAGAAAACACGTTCAATTGGCATTTTGAACAACATTCAGTACACACAAAGGCAGATCTCAGGGACTGAAAGGAAGCACTAAACTCAGCCCCAGTCACCCCTTAAAAACTCACCCTCCTCTGAACTTTTGCAGGTTCACAGGCCACTAACTAACATTCAGCTAAGAGGCTTTAGAAATGTAGATTAATGTTTCATGCTCTAGGGAACAAGCTCATCACAAACTCTGTTGAGAAACTCCTTTTTTTCCCCTCCAGGGAACAGAATTACATAATCTGTTAAGTACATTATAGTTTCTTAGCTCTTTCTAAGCCTTGGTACAAGCAACCAGCAACAACTTCTGCTGGGGCAGGGGGACAAGTGGTCTCTGTTACAATGCCAATTTCTCACCAGTATGGTACAAAATAAATATATTAGCAGCATTCCAGCCATGCTACTCTTATTCTGTTTAATTTCATCCATTAAAACGTAGCCCCTTATTTTCTATGTGTGCTCCTTGACAATTGGCAGATGACCATGAAACACACCGTGTTTGCAATCACACACCCCAGTGCTCCCCCAAACAACCAACAAACCCAAGAGCAAAAGCACATTTGTGGACTCCTACCAGCGCCTTCCCTTTCTCCTACAGGGGTGGAAAACAGAAAGAGAATTAGGTTCCAAAGCAACACTCGTTATTACAGTCGTATCTTACAGCAGCCATGGCCGCTGCAGCCAATTCTTGTTGCAACTTAAACTCAACGTGCAGCCATGTGATGAGAGATATAATGAGATTTTTAACACAGGGCTGCATCTGAGTGTTTGACAAAAAAAAAAAAAAAAAAGATTCAGCTGGGGTACAATGAACTGTTATTTATTTCCATTTGAGTTTAGCAAAGGTTGTCCTACACAACTGTGAAACAATTTTACACTTTTTAAATGTATTAGCTTTGAACTGAAACAGCAAATAAACTATTTATTTGGATTTTTTTTTAGTATCTCAAAATGGATTAAGAAGGGTGTGTAGAGAGCATAACCATCACAGAGAACAATTTTTTGATGGCGGGATAATGGGATTGCAAAGGGTTATTTTGCTGGAGAGATTTTCAGATGCTTTCTCTCTAATGAAGGTTTTGTTCCTCACTTACAAAGTGTTTTTTGCCTTTCCTTTTTACCCTTTTTTCTTCTTCTTCTTTTAAACAAGTCAGGAAAAGGTGAATTGCCTTGGAGAACCGTGTTGTCATTGGACTAAATTAAACCTTAAGAGATCAAAGCTTTCAAAATCATGCTGAGATCAAACTGGGATCTCTGGAAGACTTAGAGGGAAGAAAAAACACTGATCTTTATGATTTTTCTGCAAACATATTGGTCTTCAGTTACTGAAAATATGCAGAAGGACTATTCTCTGTAAAAACTCCCCAATCTTCAGTGATAGCAGAGCAGCTTTTAGAGAAATCAATCTTTCCTGAGAACAGGTGAAATTCCCCTCTGTTCCAAGAGTCCACAGGTCCTGTCCTGGCTGTGTAGGATGTTCATTTAGTTCTCTAATTGCTCAGTGGTTGTGCTATAGAGTTTCTGTCATGTGACCTTCTAAATCTCTTTCCCCCACCAAAGAATGCTAAAAAGAAAATAATGATTAAATAAATTTAAAAAAATTAAATAAATCTTCCACAGCAGCAGAAGACTGTTTTTAAGTAAAACACCTGCTCTCTTCAGATACTTGAAAGCTCTAGGGACTAAAATGGACTTTAATGGTCCATGGGGCCTAATGACATCTTTCTGAAGTTTGCTAACTACATGTATCTACCTACTCTCCTAGTAGAGCTGCATCTGCCAGTAGTGGCTGCCCCAGCCAGACAACAAACAGGATTTTATCATCCTGAGAGTGCTGGGGTGCAGGGGAAGGGGAAACTGGGAGGCTCTGGGTCCCCAGCACACACATCCACGGGGCAGGCACATGGAAAAGGGGCAATGGCAAAGTGTGTTTGGGGTTTTGCCCACAGGGCCATTTTGGGTTTAGATTGCTTTTTCCCTGGTGCCAGAGAGCACTGACAGTGTCAGAAAGCCTCACCAGCAGTAAGAGCTGATTTCACCTCCAGCGGTTTCTTGGATGCTTGAGAGACCAAGAGAACTGCCGTGTCCATTTTATGGCAGCAGCAGTGGTGGTTAAACCTCCCTTATAAAGCTCCTTGCCTCTCAGCAAGGTCCTGAGGATACCACCTGTCATACACTTCAACTCCCAAACTTCTGAGAGATCCAACCAACCAACCCCAACAAGTCAGCATTCAATCCTATCTCGAGTGGTGAGCAGTCATTGCAGGAAACCTGTGAGAGCACTGATCACAGTCACTGCTGTTTATACAGTCTCTCAAGTTTTCACATATTTGTGAGAAAATTGGTTGGCTGCTGCAAACATAAGGCACTAGGTGTAGATAAAAGTAGAATATTTAGATTTCCAAATGAAAAAGAGCCAAATGAATCAGATTGCAATATTGTACAGACACATAAATAGCATCCAGCCAAATTCAAATGTTTGTCTTCACCATATCCATCAGCCTTTTCCCTCAAAACCCTTATTCATAGAGTTTATTTTCCCATGTGAACATTTAAACATAATTCTCTCTGTGATTTCCTTGAAAGAACTGATGATGGCAAACATTCCAGGAGTAAGTCAGTTCTAAAGAAAAAGAAGTGCAAAGTGAAATACATTCATTAAAGTCCTCAGCTTTTGATTATCTAGTACTCACAACCAAGCTAAACCATTTACAAATTATTATTTAGACTTCAAGATAACAAAGATCAATCTGACAGTTTATACTGGGGAAAAAAATGTCTTATCTACATCGAATTATTTCAGCAATATCCTCTGTGGATTTAAATTGCCATGAAATTCAATACAGTGTATGAAATGATCACACTTTACAACACTGCAATATATATTCTAAAAGGAATTCAGAGTTCTAGCACTGTCAGTAAAGAATTAAAAGTCTATGTGGTATTTTAAAGTGCAATTCACTTATCTAGTTAAGAATAGGACAGCAGTTACAAAGTTATTCTGTTTCAAAGGGCTGCAAACTCTAATATTGACTAGATTTAATCACAACTTAATTCAAACTAATTGTGTCAGCTGCGGTTAAACCACACAGCCACATTTTATTTGTTTCATATCTAGAATGTTTTCATGACACTTTTAGAACAACATCTTAATGCAGTGCCATCCATAGGCAAAATGGAAATCCACATTATTTCAAGCAGATTATGAGGGGGGGCGGAGAGGGGACAACTGGATCAACCGAGTATTTCCAGGACTTCAGCAGCCAAGTTTTCTGCATCCAAAAACATGAAAACTGTATTATGTTTTATTACAATGAATCCACAAATGTGTCCAACAGAATGATAAATCCGAGTATCGTTCATGCATGAATGCTGCTGCAAAACAGGCCGAGAAATTATTTGACATACAAAATACAATAGATGGAGTGAATAAAAAGGGGGGCTTAGTCCGGGATCTTCTCCCAGTCCACCTGAACTATGGTGCAGGTAGCAAGACAAAAATGAAGAAACAAAAACATCCTAGAATCTGCCAAGAAATATTGGGCGTGTTCTTACGTATGCACACACAAGCACTATCGTTAACACCAAAGAAAGCACAGCTTACACTCCCAAATGCTGATTTATCAAACTAGAAGAGACAACTTTCTTCATCCTGATTTGCTTTTCTTTAAAATGTACACCTCGTTCAGCATTTCCATCGAACTCCTGAAGTATCCAACCCATCGTGTTTTCTGGCCACCACTCTTCACAAAATGGCCTGGTTTTTGCAGTGAAATGTGCAACAGTATTCTCTTGTGCAGCATCACCTCCCTTCTAGTATGCATTTCTAAATCCAAATAGCAAATGAAAATCATGCTGTATTTTACCCAAACCAAAGTTTCTGAACTCCCTGAGGAGCTTTCACTTCTGTTTAGAATAGTGTTACTTGATACACTGGCACAGGATTTCAGCAAACCCCCTTTGGGAAAAGTCCACCTAAGCCTTTAAACACATGCATAGTACATTTTATGTGAACATGAACATCTCCACCAATGTCATCAACTCTTCAGCAAGCCTTAAAATTAAATATGGGCTTAAAGCATTTTCCGGATTAGGCCCTCTCTCCTTTCTTTATTAAAATGGGACAGTGGCTATAAGCCAGCAGAAACTCTAGTGATAAAGTAGAAGACATAAAGTTGGAGAGAGATGTGATAAAATTCACTTCTATACATGAGGAAATGACTTCCATAACTCATTTCAGGCTTTACTTCTTGTAAATAGCCTGGCACTGTAAAAAAGCCGAGCCTGTATCATTCCTGGATGCACACTACACTGATTGCTGACTGGTCCTAATTCCACAGAGCAGGGAGCATTCTGAAAGGATTTTTGCCCTTTGTTTCATTATCTTGACTGGATCCTCCCCCACCCCCCCACTTTGAGGTAAGGAAAATATAGAAAAACAAATTAAAAAAAAAATTAGAAAATCAGGAGTAAAGACAGGTCTACTGAAGAGGCAAAATTCACATTGCAATTTTTCTTCTGTTCCACGGGCTGGATGGATGATCTACCTTTCTTTCAACTTGCCTTTGCTGGAGGCAAGAATAGTGACAGTATGTTATAGGACTAGCTAAGGTGCAGAGCAGCTGGATTCCCCAGCCTTCTCTAAAAAGCCCAACAGGATGAATTTTGTTAAGGTCTTAAACTATCAATTACCTTTACGTAGCTCTTGCAACATTGACTGCTGAGATATATAATCTGGAGAAAGTTCTGCTGGCCAAATACACCTTCTCCATTTTACTGTATCGTGTAGCTGTCAAAGTAGTATCTATCCAAATCTCTGAAACACACAGCTGTGAACAGATTGTGATGGGGTGCACAAAATCCCAAGGCCACTGCAACTCCTGTTAGTTGGGGGTCATTAATTATTTGTCATCCTCTCACATTAGAAGCTGCTAAAATTGAGAAAAAAAACAACTCCCACCCTAAGGGATCAAGTTTTCAGTGACAAAAAAGGCAGAGAAAACAACTGGAACAAAATTTATTTTTGCAGTAAAAAAAGTTAGGGACTTAACTTTTAAAAGTGGCATGCTCTGAAAATAAAGTTTTTAAAAAATTAGGAAAACAAAACAACAATGACAGAGAGCTGTGCTTCCAGAAAAGTCTCCTGATAGGCACATTTTGCATTGTTGAACAATAGGAATGCACAGACTACTGTACCCAGCAAATACTATAATATACTTTCAGTCTCGGTCATTTGTTAGGAGTATAAAATTTATACTCCCCAGGTTGAAATAGATAAGAAAGGTAAGCAAATCAGGCACTACACAACAGTCTGCTTTTAACTTGGCTCTTGCAATTATTGCAACTCAGTAGAAATTCTCTCACTTTATTATAAGTCTATCCCCTAAAGATTCAAAGGGACAGAGGAGCCTGGTGTGCATCCAGGTTCACAGAGAAAATATGAAGACATGGTGAGATACAAAAAATTCTCGAGTGTCCTCGGGGGATCTTATAATGTCACAAAGCCTGATGATTGTCCCCAGGAGACCCCTCCACATTTCCTGTGGAGAACAAGTATGAGAGATGCTTTGGTCTCAGTGCTCCTGGCTGGATGTGCCTGCACCATAAAGTACAACAGTGGAACAAACAACCATAACTTGCAGTTACAGAGAGCCCTGAAACCAGAAGCCAGAGAACAACTCAAAATTAGCAGGACTGAAGACAGCTTAAATTATTTGAATCCTCTGCTAGCCAGCATGCAAATTCTCAATTTATGCTTTGGACAGATCTTTCACAGGAAGAAGGACCTGAACAGCAACGAGAGACAGAAGCTATAACCTAGAACTGCAGGACCAGCATCTACTACCTTTGACACATCCACACTTTGGCACAGTCTCACAAGGCTGTTTGGGTAAGTTTCTGGTCAGATTTGTCTAAATTTACAACAGCACTGGATTTATAATAAATCAAGTATAGATTTGTTGCCAATTTAAAGTTAATACAGGATTACAGAAGTGTAGCTTGATCTTTTAAAACTTTTCTTTTTTTTTTAAAGCCTGTAGTTTATGTGCAGACTTAGGTTGACAGAACCTATCATGACCCAGGAAATGTGTAGGTATTTATACAAACAGAGCCTCTTGAATTTGTGAAGTATACCAATATATAATAAGAATTACACCAAACTTCTTTTAACATGAGAATTCACTATAAATTATTTAAATAGAGATATTTTCAGCACATCCCAACTCCCTTCCTTCTCCTAGGCACCATTATTAAACAAAAAGAGTGAAAAATGTTGAGAAAGAATATTCATCCTCAGAATTGAATCATGGACATGAAAAGTTTTCTATTTTCAGGATGTTACCCAATGGAATATTGACTTGAAGTCAAACAAAAATTGTTTTGCTGATTTTTATTTTTAAATTTCATTAGGATTTTTTTGAACTGTCTGGTCCTGATTTCAGACACAAGAGGCTGCTCTCTCATTTAGTGGAATGCTGGTGAATCTGATGAGTTCAATCTATGCTTCTCTTATCCTGCCTGAAAAGACAAATATCTGTTCCAGGAAGAAGAGTATTTAGTCCTAAAACTACAGTGCTGCAACATAAACTTCAACTTTGTTATTTATATAATTCTAAATAAATTACTTTCATTGGATTGATTCAGAAGGGTGCTAAGACTTGCAGGCTCCTGGAGTCATTTGTGGTTTCAAATGGTTGAAGCATGGATGTTCCTGGAGCTTTTCTCACCATGGTTTGCATTTTTGAGGAGAGATGCAGTAGCAGTCTGCGCACTTAGCGAATAGAGTGAAAGTAGAAAAAAAAATGAGTGGTCAAATGTGATGGATAAATTCAAGTAAAGTTGTGCTAACTAGAGATGCTAAACCTGATGAACATTAAGCTCCTGCTATAAAG
Source organism: Lepidothrix coronata (assembly GCF_001604755.1). NCBI lineage: Eukaryota > Metazoa > Chordata > Aves > Passeriformes > Pipridae > Lepidothrix > Lepidothrix coronata. The sequence goes on along the minus strand of NW_016690204.1, from coordinate 4,804,340 downwards.
TTTTCCAAGCAGTTTTCTTTAGATATCCTAGGGATGTGTGAAAGCACGGAGAACAATAAGAAAGGTAAAATTACAAATAGAGGTAGCACCTGGTGAGACCAGGGATTGCTAATAGCTCAAGGATTCCAAAGGAAGGATGCCTACATTTAAAACTGCAAACTCCTGAATGAAGAAAACCAGGGAGCTGGGTAATCAGGTCAAGCTTCAGGATCACCATTTTCAAGGACTTGGCAAAGATTCATCCCAGGAGGCCAACCCTGCTCATAAAAGATGCCTCCTGAGACACTGTGTAGTCTTTGGGCGCCTTATGAGGGCCAGTGAACCTACTGCTACTTAAGCAAAGTGCCAGATAATCTCTGTCTCAGTTACCAACAAGTAATTGCTTTAAATGGTTTAGTTGTATTATACTTGTGCCTGGCTAGAGGTGACCCAACAGATTAACTAGCTGAGGAATCGTAACAGCCAGGTATACCAGTTACTGCTTCTTAAGAAAAAGGAAAGTAGAAATTTACTTTATAGACAGATGGCAAAGTTGTTCTCTGATTGCCAAATTTTACCTTGAAAGTAGATGGATCAAATCCATCTTCACTACCAATGAACAGCCCTTTGCCAAGCAGCTAAAGTCACAGCCTGATGGAGTGGCTGGACTTGTACCTCTGCAGGAATGTGAAAAAAAATATGGTTAATGTGAAACTTATGAGAGGAAAGACATGAACAGAGGATTCTGTTGTATTTATGTTGTAATTGTTAACAGTAACAGGGGAAAAAATTCCACCCTGACCTCTAGACTAGCACTTTTAGTCAATGGCACTGCAGATATAAACTTATCCTACTGTCTACTCAGACCAAAAACGCAGGTGGAAGTGAGACACAGAGCAGCACTTGCTGTTATCCATCCTATGCCTCACCTATAACAAGTGAGGGAAGAAAAGTTACTTTGTGGATGCACAGCAAATCACTAAAAGTGCACACAGTGAAAACGAAATCCAGACATAACAGCCTATTTTCTTTTAATGAAAATTTCATGTATAATTACTTGCAGGATCAAAATCTCATTGGTTTTAATGGGAGTCTCTGAATACGCAAATGTCCTCTAATCACCTCCAAGGCATGCAGGTATGTATAAGAAAACACACATTATCAGAATTTCATTGTGGGTATAAAGACAATGTTCAACATCACTTGTGTTCTCTTGTGTGTTTAGTTGGCTATCAGAAAGTGGCATTATTATGATCATCCAGATGAAATTTCCCCACAACTCTGTTAATAAAGAAACATTTCTCCATGTCACCATGAAAGCAAGGAGTTAAGTCAAAGTACATGGAAAGAATTCATTGCTTGACACCCTTGCTATATTTGTAAGAACTAGGAAGTTGATGTTCATGAATGTATTTTTTAAATGAGCCTATCCTGTATGAATTTCTTTTTAAAAAATCTTCTTTTCAGTCTTGTCTGTGATATTTCATAACATTCTGTATCAGTTCTGACACGAGTATGATTTTATTTTTCAAATTAATGTTCCTTACATCATCTGACACAGTCTTTACTCTTGATCTTAAAAACTCCTTTCAGCATCCAGTGGAGCCAGTTGTAGCTGCCAGAGGTTTTTTAATTCAATAATAAAAGCAGATGCTAAAGCAGTGAATTGACAACTGTTAATATTCAGTTCTTGTTCTTGATTTTTGCATTCTCAGATTGCTCTGAAACGAATATCAGTGCAGCTCAGAAAAGCTGGGTTCCGGCTACCTCACCTGCAGATATTAAAAACAACTTTCTATTAAAATATTAATTGAATGAAGTTTATCTGGGAAGTGTTTGCCTGGATTCCAAATCATCCACTTGGATCTCCAGCACCACCTGGAGAAAACACCCCGGGCTGGATCCCCTGGAGGGCTGGATGGTGCCCTGGAGGGAGGATGCTGCCATTAAGGGGGGGGGGCTCGGGGAATGAAGGACTCAAACCCTGTAGTTTAATCTCCAATTATTAAATCCAAATGTATCAATTGAATATTGAAGCACTCAATAAGTTTCAGCCACTTTTCATATAATAAGACACAGTCATAACAAGACTTAGAATTATGCCCAAGTGCTTTAGGATAACAAATGGACTCAAGCATTCCCTCAGAAGTTTCAATAAATGAAAGCCTTGACATAGATCTAAAAAAAAAGAATAATTAGCTTAGTATTTGACTTTTTCAGCCCAGCCTCAAAACAGATTTCAGAATAAACTTGAGAATTCCTCCCCTTTCATATTTGCTGTCATATATTAATTTAGTCGGACTGCAGAAAGAAGGATTTTAAAGATAATTAAGATAATTCCAGTATCCAAAAAAAACAACTGCTAACATCTTTTTGGCCTTCCAATGTGTCAGTTTGGAAGCATCCAGTAGCTAAAGGAGGCAGTTTTTTGAATCTGATTAAAGTTTCCAGAATGTTTCTGAGGAACAGTCTGACTTTGAAGCAGTAACCTCTGTTACTCACCATGCTCCACAAAGCAGCATGGGAAGATGCATGAGCTGAATTCTCTGAGTCTTGATTAGCACCTTCTATTATGAGAATATCCTCTTCAGATGATAAAATGGGGGGCAAGTTTATTTAGCAGAAGGAAATGAGGCTTGTGCAACAGCCATCAGGAGCTGTGGAAAGGTGAGTTGCCAAAGGCTGCCAAAGGTAAAGGATGAGCCTTCATGAAGCTTCTGCCTGGAGAAATATCCCAGAAGAAGTATCCTATATGGAAGAGGCTTCATACAGATCAGAAACTTACTCTTAAACGTGACTGGGTCTCTAGAACACACTAAATTATCACTTTCAATGTAAGTTACACGATATCACATTAATAAAACAGCCCCAGAATGCATCACTACTGGCACAACCTGTGGTGAAATGGTATCTTCCTCCCTGGATCCCAAGCAATTTCTTTGTCTTTTCTTCTCTCACTCTGCTATCCTGGGATTCCCCTTCCCACCATCTCCCAAAGGCAGGAGCTGAGGTGAGCTGCTGGTTCTCTAGAACAGGGTGACAACTTTCAGAATCATCCCTCATCTCCAGGCTTGGCTCTCTGTCAGCATAAAGACTCACCAGAATGAACAACTACCTTATTAATGTCTCCTGAAGTTCCATCTTGACCTGCCTGTGTGTTATCAGTTCAACTTCCTCAGTTACACAAAAGAATTGGCCTAAATAATTAGATAAAAGACTGCCAAGCCATGATAATGCATAGTGATTTTTCTATTTAAATTACAGAGACAGTGAATAAGAGAAACATTTGTGGCTTCTCTTTAAATCCCAGCAGGCAATGAATGAAGCCCTCAACTTATACCTATGGGATACAGAGGAGCCAAAAATTGCTTTCATGACAATAAATATCTGCATTGCCTTGTAGTTCTACTGTGTTCTGTATTGATTTTTGGTCATCTCTGAGCTGTTTTTAGAAAAGTCTGATTTTGAATCAATTTACGTTCTCCCTAATACATCACAGATGTGCATAACTTCATTAAAAAGAAGTGTCAGTCCTCAATCTTTCTCTGTCATTCTTAATTATTCAATCCACCACAAGCATGACATGCGTAATCTAAATGTTATTACATTTGTACAACTTCATTCAGTGGACTCTGGAGGGGTTTGGGGTTTTTTTGGGTTTTGAGGGGTTTTTAGGGTTTGGGTTTTTTTCTGTTTATTTTTCAGTAATGGAAATGCACTAAGACGAGTAATAATCAGGAAAATATGAGTTTTGTTTTAAAACAATACAAATACTGAACTCTTAAAGCTGCAGGAAACAAGTAGATGCCTTTTTCAGGCTCACAGGATATTTCGAAGCTGTAAGTAACTCAATAAAATCAGATTATTATTTTAGTTCAAAAATCACTACCACATCACTACCACATAAATCCACCCTTTCCATTGCTGTCTTATCTTAATGTTACCATCTGATTAGGGAGTCACATCCTGAAAATGCTTAAATCCTAATATAGGAGGTGCCTTCAGGCCAATGAGTCTACAAAAAGGGGAGCAGAAGTGGTGCCAAATATGACTGAGTTGTACTTAGAGAGGACCACATATAAAACAGTTCTCAAAGACGGAGTGAAATGGGCTAAATGTCAGCAGATACCATAAGAGCCAGCTATTAGGGATGTACAAAATGCCATCCTACCCACATCACAACTCTAAATCTACTTAGGAAATGTTCTGAAGCATCATTCAGAGTAAAGACAAAATCCTGTGCCAAAAGCTTCTGAGGATCTGTTGATCTGCTCTCATAATACAGGATTATGGCCCATCATCCTTCCTTTTGGGATTACAGTGCCTAACACTCCTTTCAGGTTTCTTAACTATTGAGTCAGGTAGCAACAATTAATTGGGATGATCTGAAGACACCTGAACAAGTCCCAGGGTACCAGTTCTCAATAACCTGAGGCTATCAGAGCCTCATTAATGTGCTAATGACAAATTTGGAGCTGGAAAGTCTGCCTCCTCATGGATCCCTGGAGTGGGCTTGGCTGATCTGGCTGGCAGGGTGAATTTTTCATCTCTCCTCCCATCTTTCTGCACCCTGAGACAAGGAGTAGCACGCCCTCTGACGGGCCCAGCACTCTCCAAGTCTCGAGATATGCCCGAATAACTTCTGTACATTGCAATTTACCTTTCACTGCCCGAATCATTTGGTTCCTCAGCTTTCCTGTGTTTTCCCCTACTTAGAGGGCTCTTGAGTTTGTTTGGATGGGCTAGAGACATCCCTGGAGAGAACCCAATGCAGCAGACACTCTCCAAGAGAGCTCAAGGCTAAACAAGCCCCTGTACAGCAACAAAGCCCCCGAGGTCTGAAGGCAACACCAGCAGATGTTTTGCTAAAGAAGAATGTCCATTGCCCATGGCAAGGGCAACAGGAATGTTTTCCCCTTGCATTTTCTCATCCACCTAATACATCCTCTGGTTGCTCCCACATCTTTTTAGCCACACAAGCAAAGTAGCAATTTACCCTTCTCATGTGATTTTGTTGTGGCTGACAACACATTGGCACGTTGAGAACTTCAGGTATGCAACGAAATGGTTTCATACCACTCTAGTCTCAGCCAATTTCTTTTTGCCTAAAGGACAGTTTGGGAAGCTTAGTAAAGTACTCTAGCAGAGCTAGTGGGTAGGGTTTTATCCCATATTTTTAATTAATAATTAAATGCTCTTACTAACAGACTAAATCCAAAACAGACTGCCCAATTAACAGAATCACACAAGAACTGCAGGATCACAACTGCACTTTTGGAAACAAGTTAAGGTTTGTTATCTGAAGTCCTGATGCAAATTTCAGCCTAAAACCACCAAAACCAGCAAAAAGATGTTTATTTTAAGAGCCTGGAAACAGGTAGATGCTTCATGCAGCATACTTCAATAAGGAAAGCTATGACTTTCATTCTGCCTTTTTGCTGATACTTCAGAATACTCAGAAACTAACAACCAGCTTTGGACTGTAAGGCAGATTCCCAGATAATTCAATGAAAAGTGCTGCTAATCCAGAAGAGAGCTTGACAGTTCTGTAGATCTGGCATTCATTATTAGTTTATTAATATTTGATTAATCTCATAACAGGAAGTGATCATTAAAGCAGAAACATGTGTCTGGAGCAGAGCAGACAAATTCCATCTCAATAATATTGGAGCTGGGGTTTTTTTTCAGAAAGAAAAGCCAAAAAATGTTAACTTTGGAAAGAATATGCATGACTTATGTGCTCCAAAGACTTAACTGAAGGAAAAAATACTAACAACAATTAGAGAATCCGTGAGATAAATTTAACATTCACTAACCTGTGACAATGAGTGTGCACCTTTATCACATCAAATATCCATGCAATGTTGGCAGCAATCCTAAGACAATTCAGCCCACTTTTCTAACGATTACCAACATTATAATCTGCATGATCTGTAAAAAACTGAGATACCCAAAGAAAGAGTAGTTTGTGAGTTCAAAGTTCCCAAATTAAAATGCTATATTATAAAATTTTAATCTTACCCTGACTTACAGGTCTGGGCCTTCCTCATAAACCTTAGAGAAGTATTTCACAATATTTAACTGCCCAGAGATGGAGCTCCACAAACCTTTCTGATACTGCCATGTAATTAATAGTAAAATCACAAGAATACTAGAAACCATGCAGAGAACCTATTGCCTAACTTTTACAAGAGGCTCATATTTACTGCAGTGTGTTATTACAAAGTCTTGCATTCCCTCCCAAAGCATTTTATAGGAGGCACTGCAGGGGAAGATTAAAAGACAATATACTATGGACTAATAATTAATTAAATAATATGATCGAACTGGCAACAAATTAATGCTGTGCCCGAAAATATCAACGCAAGAAGTTGTATCAGCATCTGTTAAACAGCAGTGGGGTTTAAATGAAAACTGGGAAAAAATGAGAGTATATGACAGAGAAGAAAAATCTTCTCTCCAAAGGACTGTCTTTTCAATTTATTATGAAGGATACAAAGGGCAAATAGAGCCTTTTAGATGAGATTTTCAAAGCTATCTTGGAAATTACACATTCATAGATTTTCAGGGCTGACAGAGGTCACCACAATCACAACGTCCTGTAGAACAAGCCAAAACTCATGCTCTGCATTCCTACTCCCCACAAATCTTTTGGCATTCCTGAAAGTTCTTCAGTCTTCCACAGAATGTTCTTCCACTGTCACATAACTTTTTCACTATTCCCTTCAATAAAGTCTTACCAATACAGTCATAAATATGTGAGCCAGCTCTGCTGCCTGTACCTGCACCCTCTGAGTTTCTAATACCTAGTTTGACAATCTTCAGAGCACCAGTTGCTTCTGCCTTAATTGGTTTTTGGGAGCCTCCACATTCATACAATGCCAGTTACCCCTTTCCCTCACTCCTGCCTCCTCTGCAAAGTCTCTCACCAGTCCTTGTATCATGGAAGTGGCACATGACCTTTAAAAGTAACCTATGCCATTCCTCTTACTCCAAGTTAGGGTAATCTGTATCCTTGTTTTAAAACCGCCTCAAATTAAAGAAGTGCCACAACTTTCATATGTCTACTGGCATTCTCCTCTTAGAGAATAATCGAATTACTTTTATGCAAAGTAAATATTCATAGGTAAAATTTTTAAGCCTGTATCTGCTTGTTATGGATTATATAAGGAATATATATGGAATATGAATTGCTGTACTTTCTTTTTCAGCTCTCTGATCCTCTTCATTGCTCTGCTCCAACCTCTCTACAGAAAGGCAGTTCCTCCTTAGCTTGGTCATGCCCTGAGAGCCTGGTGAAGTTCAGAGTCTCTTTAACACTGGTGTATTATGTTGATCTTCCACCACTTGAAGTTATTAGTCGAGATACCACACCACAAAAACCAAACCCATGGATAGATCTCCATCAGTGATGTCAGTCTGTATCAAAGACATTTAGAATTTCTTCAGGAGCCCGTCACACAAGTCTGACATGATCTATTTTTCATAAAGCTGCACTAACCTGTATTACCACCTTCAATTCCATATTTATCAGGCCTTGTATAATTCATACCATTATTAACTTTGCAATCAATGTTAAAGAGAGCTGGGTGTGTTTTTACAGGCCATAATCTGGCTCTAATGGCTGTAAAGCCTTGCTGGTACAGCCCAGGAAAGGCCAGCTCAGACAGTGACATTCACTGCAGCTGAGCAAAGGGTGAGCAATGACAGGGCCAGTGACAGCCCCAGGGCGTGATCCAAAATATCCCAGGCAAGAAGGGAACAGTGGTTAGATAGAGTGTTTCACATACCCTGTTCTCTTAGACAACTCACTCAGGCAAAGTTCCCTGCAAAGAACTACGTGACAAACAGTGGCCTCTGAATTAATTTCTTTACATAGTATCTTGAAGAGCATCTCATAAATCCTTAAATGAGGAATTTATTTTGCTATGCTGATCATGGATTTTTTTTTTTATTAAATTGTGGTATAGATTTTTATATAAATAAAATTTTAGCTTTCTCCTTGCAAGAACAGAATTAAAACTCTGGCTGAAGCTGCCTCTGGCTTTCACAGCAATTTTTTAATGTGCAGATGTGAACTGTTCAAGAAAGGTAGCATGTTGAATTGTTTTCTATTATTTTGTCAATGAGTGTGACTGTATTCCCCATGGAATTCTTTCATAGCCAACTAGACTTCCTTTTCATGCAGCAGTAAAAATGGAAAGTTTGCAAAGCTGGACATGTGAGAAGCTTTTTCTGTCGTGTTGGCAAAACTACATTTCAATTCAAAATAAGAATTCCTTGTGAGCTCTACCCCTCCCCCCATACACTGTACTCTAAGATACAACACTAAATTCCACTGATTCATTATTCCTATTAAAACAAACAATAACCTCAAATTGTTTAGCAAACCAAACAATTGCAAACAGTAAATTTAAACAGTGAAACAGGGAGCACGTTGGGTAAATGTTATTTCCCTGAACAAGGAAAGCTTTCGGCAAAGTGCTTAACTTGAATACAACAAAAGGCAATTTAATTTAGTAATACAGCTGGATGAAAAATGGAGACCTCAGGTTTAATAAGAAGGGGGAAAAAGACAAGCATATATCATCCAAAAGGATAATTATGAGAAACTATTTTGTATGATCCAGCTAAATCAAAGCTTTTAATGCTTTCTTACTCCTGTCAAAGGAGAGAGATTTAGTGCTTTAAAAATGGGGATTTTGCAGACTCCACTGCCAAGAAAAAATGATTTGTCCCTTGATAAATTACTATTGGGTTTTCTACTTGAAAAAAAAATACACTTACATAGAAATAAATGCCAAGGAATGGCTAGAGAATTTATATTATTCACTCGTATCTGTCACTGGATTGGTTGAAAAGCGACTGTGCTATTAAAAATGTCGTCTTGCTTCCAGACATAATGGCACAAAGGGGCCATGCAAGTATTTCATGAATGGGAAGGATATGTACACAAAAATAGTAGTAAGCAAATCCTTATTCCCCTCCACCATCCTGACATACCAGACTCTAAGCAGTGACTCTGTGTGTCCCTGTGCGTGTGTATTTTGTGTTTAGAAGCTGCCAATTCCAACGAAAACTCCCCTCCCACAGGGATGGAAATTGCCCATTCATTTTCTTAAGGATTTTCAAGGGCTCTTAAATAAATCCTAGAATTTTTTTCCCCTCTTCTGAAAGAGAGGAAGAACATACATATATATATGATGATAGCCTGAGAGCTGCAGTGCAGTAAAAGCAATTCTCCCCCAAAGAAAACCCTCTGAGGGTCTCTTCTGTGATTTTTGAATGGGGAAGGTCTCTCTGTTCTCTTTTTCCCAGTCCCAGGGCAAGAACTGTGTGTGTCATCAAGAAGCAGGAAAACTAGGCACTCACAGCCTCTGGGAAGAGTGTGGAACACTCCCCAGGGAGCAGGTCCTCAGGAGGTGTGTGGGGACCAGAGGGATGTCACTGCACGGGCACAGCTCCTTCCAAACCTCCAGGTAATAGCAGTGCCTGCTGGTTGCTCACTTTGCTAGTGAAGGAAGGAGCATCCCTGTGCACTGTAATGGGGCTGAGCAGAGGAAAATCCATTCCCCCAGTGGATCCCAGCCCCAGGCTGTACCTGCTGCCAACGAGCTGCTCCCCCACGGGGACCCAAAGCCTTCGAGCTCTTACCTGTCGAGCTTCAAGGGCGAAGGTGAAGGTCCCCATTGCCAAAAGGCTGCCTGCTTGGCACCAAGGAAAAGGCAGAACTTACAGAGTGCAAACAAAAAAAAGCCACTGATAAATTTGGGATGCCCTGAGCAAGGTTAATGTAAGCCTGCAAAGCAGGGATTTTAACTGAGTACTTAACTATTTATTGATTAGTGCTTATTTTACACATATGTTTCATGAGAGTCTGAGAGCCTGCTAAACTTAGAAACTAATTTTTAGTCTACCCAAAATTGCTTGATTCATTTCTGAGTTTGAGATGATCTTGATATACTTTTGTAATTCTGTCCCATCTAAAAGATTTCCTCTTTTTTGATTAATTGCAAGCAAACCAAATTTCTAGCAACATGCAAGAGATCTTTTGCTTATTTAATCACTACTTTGACATTTATCTGTCTCCTGAGAGCAGTAACAGTTACATGTTTTCGTGTTTCTTTGGGGCCTGAACAACTTTTATGCCTTCTAATTAAATGAGTATCAGTGAGAGAGCTCTGAATGCACAGCAATCAAAAAGCAAGAATAAGAGTTTTTCTCTACACGCTCAAAGTTAGATGTCATTGCAATCATTCAACATGAAGTGCAGAATACAGAACTAGCTGGAAAGAATAAGAAAGGAGTTTGGCTGAAATGCCTGGAGTTTTTCATCTAGAGTTCCTAGTCTATAAAAATCTTTGCAGCAGAAACAAACTCCCTTCTCCTCCATTCACTGGACCTGCCATCACTGGACCATTTAGAATCTTCCAGAATATCAACACAACAGCAAAAACGAAACTCCAGCATCAAAAGACAGTTTAGAAAAATTCCATCTGACAAAGGAAATCAGTCTCTAGAAACCATCACTACAAATAGGCCAGAGTTAGATGGAATTTATGCAGTAATTTCAAAACCATCTGGTTTACAGTCTTAAAGTGCCTACTATTTAAAACCATGTGGGGCAATGCCACCAAACCTGACCTCCAGCTCTCTAAGAGCATTTCACGTAGTTGTGGATCATTATTGCAGGTACTAGGGTACGAGAAATTTCATTTTTACTTTCTTCCATCAAAATCCCAGGATGATTTCACTGGAAGGCTGTTATCTGCTCCAGGGTTTGTCTCACTTCCAAAATGCGGGAAGCACCATTTTATTTTATTTCTGTTTTCACTTCAGAAAATGCAGTTCAGTTTTGCAGTTCAGTAAACATGGCATTTGTTAAAATCTGGTGAGTTACAAAGAGTGTCCAAGCCTCTCTCGGTAAGAAGAAACCCCCAAAATCATTGAAAGTCACAGAAAGTATGAATCATTGATGTCTCAATTCTTTTTTTCATATGGATTATGCTAACAAAGCAAAAAAAAATAGCAAAAAATGAACCTATATCTTTCTTGTGACAAGGACTTCTCACAGAATTCATAATTATGTCATCTCTAGCCATTTATCTTCAGTCAAAAATTCCACAGGCCTTCTAAAACTGGCTTTTTGTAAATCCACTACAGAAGCTACTTGAGGCAGTAATTTATTTTCAAATAACATCTTTATGTTATGCTTTGGCATGTAGGCTTAAGTAGATTGCTTATCTATGAAAAATGCAGTATGTCCCAAAATAATTTTTGTCAGAAAAATAAATTCCTTCTTTGAAAATTCAATTCTAATCACTAATTAGCATGCAAATACTAATATTACATGAAGAAACAAAAGAATAAATAGGGATTATAGAATAATAATCCTTCCAGAGGTTTTTTCTAATGTATTGTTTTCATGTTCCGAAATCTTTGAAGAATTAAAGAAGGAGGCAAATCATTGTGTCTCTATCTTTTGCAGGTGTTTTCTCACAGTTATTCCTTAGAACTCCTTCCAAAGAAGCATCCATCACTACTGGAGTCTCTGATTTCTTTCAACCAATATAACCAGGTTATAGTTTCGGTAGAAGGCACTTTAACACCATAATGAGATTCAATTGTTGAAAGCTAATGAGGAAAATACGAAAAATTTTTAATTACTATGATTATTAACCTCTAGAAATTCTCTAATGAGGTAGAGTCCCTATCCCTCACAGTCTTTTACAACCAAAGATAAAAGAGCAGAGAATATGACCTCAGTAGAAATCATGAGCTATGGTCACTTGGTCCATGCCACTGCAGATTATAGAGTGTTAAGGGTTGGGAGGGACCTTAAAGATCATTTAGTCCCAACCTCCCCTGCCATGGTCAGGGACACCTCCCACTAGACCAGGTTACTCAAGGCCTTATCCAACTGGATCAGTGTCTCAGAGAATTCACAGAATTCACTGAATCAGCCAAGTTGCAAAGGACCTCTGAGATCATCAAATCCAACCTCTGACCCAGCACCACCTTGTCACCCAGACCATGGCACTGATGCCACGTCCAGTCTCTTCTTAAACATCTCCAGGGACGGTGACTCCACCACCTCCCTGGGCAGCCCATTCCAAGGGCTGAGCACTCTCTGTAAAGAACTTCTTCCTAATGTCCAACCTAAACCTCCCCTGGTGCAGCTCAAGGCTGTGCCCTCTTGTCTCACTGCTGGTTCCTGGGAGAAGGACCAGCTCCCACCTGGCTCCCCCCTCCTGTCAGGGAGTTGGAGAGAGTGAGGAGGTCTCCCCTGAGCCTCCTCTTCTCCGGGCTGAGCCGCCCCAGCTCCCTCAGCCTCTCCTCACAGCACTTGTGCTCCAGTCCCTTCCCCAGCCTCGTTGCTCTCCTCTGGACCTGCTCCAGCCCCTCCATGTCCTTCCTGAGCTGAGGGGCCCAGAACTGGACACAGCACTCCAGGGGTGGCCTCAGCAGTGCCCAGTCCAGAGAAAGAATCAGTTGCCTGGTCCTGCTGGTCATGTTATTCCTGATCCAGGCCAGGATACATTGGCCTTCTTGGACACCTGGGACCACTGCTGGCTCATATTCAGCTTCCTGTCAATCAGAGCCCACTCTTCTGGCTGCATCCATTAGCTTAAATCCACTTCCTTGGCACCACTTTATTTAACAATATGATGAGATCGGTATCACCATAAGACTTCTGTGACCAGGGGAGCTCTGTGTCATCAGGAGATACCAACAGGCTGAAGAACCCATCCTATCCAGTCAGTCCTGCTTGTGTACAAGCAGGAGAGTGGGAGTTCAGCAAGGCTGGTCCCAGGAGTTCTGGGAGACGTGGGAGTTGGGATGATCAGAGATCTCCCCTGGATGGGATCCCTGACAGTGCAGCACCACGATCACTTTGAGTAGATGTACAGAGCCCACAGCACTTCCAAGACAGCTTTCGATCCAGGCACCATTAAAACAAATCAGCTGATGATTGCACTCCCCATTTAGTGATCTCTGCTGGAATTTATGGGGCTGCAGGACACTGTCACTTCAAAGACGTTTAATCTTCAAATCTCTTCCCCCTTTGATCTTAAACTGCTATGTCTTCTGACAGCCAGGACAAAGGATAAATCCACAAAATCAAAATGGTTTTCTAAAGCTATCTTTGTCAAAGGAGTTAAGAGCAGAGGACACCGTCAGTGTTTCTCTCTTACAATCCAAGATCAATTCTGCAGGCCAAATCCTCAACCAACATAAATCAGTTCAACTTCATTCAGATAAAGTTGACAGGATTTTATACTACCTGTGGAACTGTTATTCAGAGTTCCACAATTCTGTGAGCCTCTTTAATGTCTGCAAAGGCCCTTAATGAAAAATAGCCCATAAACAAATGCTAATAATCTAGCCTGATACACATACAAACAAAGTAATCAGTTAAAGCAGGCTAGAGTTACAGTTTTACAAGACACTGTAAGCTCAGGAAGAGATAGAAGAGAGAGAAAATGCATTTGCTGGTCTACCACTTAGCTTATTTTTTAAAAAATTATAGCCCTGTAAATTTTTCTGGACTGTTTATTCAACATGCAAAAAAGGCAGCCAGTGTGTGAAGTAGCCATTGTGAATCTCCTCATTTCTATACCCATTAGCTGAAAGTATACAGCCAATTCTCAGCCTTGTATTTTAGGTCATAAATCTGCTCCCTCTGTTCCTTGGGCAAATTAAAAGCTATATATCTTTTGTCAAAGTCTTTCTGACACAGAGCTCCTACCCTCACAGCCTAAGGCTAGCTGTGTGTCTGGGAAAATTATATACAATAGGCTGTGACAGGCATGGAGTCCAGCATTTAGGCACTAGTCAACATATTTTTATACATGTAAAAATCATTCTACCTTATAACTTGAGCACAATTTATACATATTTAAAAGGATTACGGGAGTATGAAATAAGAAAATGCTTTCAAAAGGATAGGGAGGTGGTCTGAATTTGATACCCCAGCAATCTTTAAAACTATGCTGCATTAAGCATATGCATTAACCTCTGCATTACACTGACACAGACTGCACTGGCAGAACCAGAACCTATTTTCTCCTGCTGTAACACTTGCCATGCTTCAGTTTCTGATGAATGTGTGGGCACTGCTTCTGATTTCAGCCGAATGTGCAAACAGGATACGTGTTTTAATTAAATGCGTGCAAAATTACATTGGTTGGGAATGCCAGCTTTGTCATGTATCACAGCAATGGCTTGTCTAGTTATATTGGAGTTTTATGGCCTTGAAATGAGGCATTGCAAAATGGCAATATTTAAGAAACCTCACAGGAATTTCTGCATTGTGGAGAATTTTCTAAGCAAGGGGCTCCTGCACACCTTTTCGAAGCTGCAAGAAATTCCCAAAGAAGTAATTTTAACTAGAAGACATAGAGAAATATTTATAAGAAATTGAGGGTTTCATCTAATTATTTGTTCAAGAGCCATGCCCCTCTGCCCAAGGCTGTAGCTCTTCACAGTACTGCCTCTTGTTCTACTTACACTGCAAGTAACTCTTGTTTCATACTTTTATCTGAAACACTACTTGCCCTCTTTGGACCTCTTGTTTATAGCTGCCATTCTCACGGTGTCATATCTCTTACACTGTGATCAGAGGTGTACATCTCTTTCCTTTCCTAAGTGATATCGTTGTCATACAATCTATTTTTCAGTTATTCTTACTGGAAAACCTGGAAGGCCTGTCTTCTTTACATTTAACACATAGCCATGATCTCAACAGAGCTTGTAGATTTGATCTGCAGCTTCCATCTATTGCTCATTCTGAAACAAACACAAAGTGATGCTCTTATCCAAAAATACCTCTTATCCTTATTTTTGAACACATGGTTTATATTCCTTAGGAGAGTGGTTTACTTACCAACTGTCATCTTTTGTCCTGTCTCACCAGCTTTAGGATGCTTTTATGAGTCATTCAATTTTTCCTTCTCAATGCTGATGACGGTAGTTAAATTTGAGGATGTGATGCCACTGTCATCTCATTTAATGCAGCACTACAGGAAGGGAAATCATATCTCACTCAAGATCAAAAGTCATTCATGGAATAAAAAGTGATTGAAAACAGCATTAGAACCATTTGCAGAGACTCTTGTACAGGGACATGGCCACAGGATGGGAAATGAACCTCATGTTCCTCTGACTTTCCATGGTAGTTAAGTACATGCCCAGGCCTTGCCAGTCTTAAACTACTTACAGACTTTTATTGTGTATTTCACACCAATTCAATTTCAAATCCCCAAGTCTGATTTAATTAGAAAGGCAGCAAAATCTGGGAAGGCAACCAGGCATCTAAAACTGCTGCACTCTGTAGCTGAAGTAGCTGATGTTTATTGGGCTCTCAGAACATATAAACTGCTGAGCATCGCCAGCACTTCCAAACCGCCGGCGCCTTCCCTAATGGATTAAACAGCACACTTTTAATAATGCAAGTCTCAGATAAATGAGGCTTCCGTGGGCCCAATCCACAGCTGGCACAGCTGTATCAGAGTCATTCCCACACCTGCAGGGACGTGTGTGCTTCTGCCAACGCTCACGCTGGCGGAGTAGCTCTTAAACAAATGGATGTGTACAGCCAGCATGGGCGGGTCCACAGCCCCCCCCAAAAATAAATTAAAAATCCATGTACTGCCAAGGCTTCATATTGAAATCCGTCTCTGCATATACTGATGGAAAACTTAATATGCTTTACCAACACCCAGTTATTTTATACTCTGCACTGGTAGAATTTTTTGCATTTCTTGTGGAGGTGATATTTTATAACAAATACATTTCTGATTGCATTGCTTGGTGACATGGCATCGTTAATAAGCCATCATTACCTTTAGTGTGCAGGCTCTGTACCTTTGCTCTCTGACCCACACTTTGTGTCTCCAGCAAACACACTGATCTGGGTAGGGACATTTAAGTAATAAAGTGTTGCTCCAAGTGAGAAGGACTATCAGATTGCAATCCCAAGTAAACAGAAACTGTTCTCTTTTTAAGTTGCTTGAAAAACACCACAAGGCTGGCATATCTGTTTGCATTGTTATTTTAAATTATATACACACAGCATCTTAATAGAAGAAATTATATGCTCCCTAGTTGACACATTTCACAGTTAGAAATAGATGTTAAAACTGTTTGCAAGTAACAAATTGACAATCTTACTCAGGCCTTCCATGTATTCACACTCCTTAAAAGCACAACCAGAAGAGGGGGTAAAAAATTACATTTATAATCCACTGCTTACAGAATTTGCAATAGATTTTTTTAATCACTCAGGGGAGAGAAATATTTTTTTTCTAATTTCCTTCTAAAATTCTGCTAGAGGTCACAAAACAGAAGATAGGAAGCCACAGCAAATGCACAGAAGATGTTTATGCATTTTAACTGCACTTAAAGAAAAAAAAAAAGTATTTGTGCTTCTAAATATCTTCCCAATTTCTAAATGTTTCTTTTTTTCTAAAAGACTGGAATCCACATGCACACACAGAAAGAGTGCAAGTCTGTAGTGTAAGTTTGTTAACTTTAAAATCTCCAAGTGAACAGGCTGTCAGATACAGTGGCCTGAAACACCAAGGCAGCACTACATTTGTGGAATAATTTCAGCTTAAGAATACTGGAAAAGGAGTGAATAAACTGTAGAGAAATACAGCATGTGAACAGCTTTCAAAGGGAGTTGAAGAAACCCCTCAAACAGGGGGGTGAATTGGCTGTGGAATTTCTCAGTTATAGAAGTTCTCATTTCCTGGGGCTTGGTGGCCCAAAACTCCACTGGAACTCCACTGTGAAAGACAGAAAGGAAATGGGATGTCAGTTGTGTCTGAACTTTCTGCAGCCTGAACTGCAGAGATCCAGAGCTGCAAACGAAGCTAAAAGTACTGGCACAGCCGTCAGCAACTTGCTGAGGTGAATCTAATTTCTTTTTTTTTAGAACGGTCTGTACATAAACAGGACATTCTTCCTCTATCAAGAATGGAAAGTTTTCTTGCATAAGTTGGTTCTTTAGTGTATTGCAATTAAGAGATTAGTGTTCTCCTTTTTCTACCAAAAAGCAAGAACTTTTTCCATAAGGCTTGAAACCACAGCCCTCATAACCTCCCTAACATGGTGATGAAATTGAAAGCTCATTTTTCAGAAAATGAATATTTCAAGATAAAAAGCAAGGAGCACAAGGAACGTGGTTAAAAATACATGGCTGGTGGGTTATTTGTTTACTAGACAGCAAAGTTTTCAACAATGCAATAGTTTTTCATTAAAACTGTACACTCTCCTTAAATTTAGAAAGCAGTGTCAAAAACAAGTCTCAAACATTTAGATGTGGAAAACAGCAGTGGCACTTCTTGGCAATCCTAATTTTATAAGTGATGCTGAGATCTGTCTAAACATTTTCTTCTGTGACTTGAGAACTCACAAAATGGAGACTCTCACCCACAATACACAACCATGAATCTCTCCTGTGACAGAGAAGAGTTTTGCCCACGGGGTTTTGGAGCATCCTGGGGTTTTGGAGCATCCCAGGGTTTTACAACCTGAGCAGGGAACCTGCTCCATCCAGAGGAACATCAGCAGGAAACAAACAGAACGAGGACGTAACTTTTGTTTTGACACGATGCTAAAAACTGCTGGTCTTGCAAATGTATTCAGAAATAAGGAATTCCAACACTGATTGGTATTTCTGATTAAATATTTCCAGGAGGGGACATGCTTTCAACACTGCTACTACTGGCAGTATCTGCAGCATTTCAGAGGGAAGCAGCACCAGTAGGATTTATCTCAGAAGCTGGAGCACTCATGAATGTATGGACCAAGTGCTACAGCCAATAAGCACATCAAATTAATTTATTATGTGGCTTGAACAGCAAAGAGACAGTCTTTTCCTCAGAGAAGCTGTAAGTGAGAGTAGAGAGACTGTATAAACTCGATCTTGCAGATGAAAAAAACAAGGAATACAAGGAAAAAAAAAAAAGAAACACACCCAAACATTTTCACCCACACGAGGACAGGAAGCCTGGAGCAGAGACAAGAACTGAGTAGGGATCTCACCCATCACCATCTCACAACTAACCACCACTACCACCTCGCTTTCCAGTTGCATGAAAATAGTAGCTTTTGTTTTCATCTTTTCATATTTATCTGCCATTACTTACATGAGTTAGATTTTCACATTATGGAATGGTAAAAGGTGTTATTTTCACATTTAAATAATTTTCTATTTTTCATTTATTTTTAAGCAGTCAAAAGGAGACATTTCAGGCAGTCAGGGCTTCAAACATCTTTTACATCATGACCAAAAACAGTTTCTCTGAAAATCATGCTATTGGTACTCAAGAAAAGGCTAAATAAGATAGATAAAGAAAAAAAGGAAACCAAATCATCACTCTCCCCTTTCTCCTAGTTGTCCTTTTCTCCTCCTGCCATATTTTAACTTGCATGGAATGACCTCAGACAAAGCAGGGAAAGCAGACCTTCACACAGTTAACAAGTTGAAAAATGACATTTTATACTTAAGCACTCTAAAATTAATAGAGTACAAATTAAATGAAAGGCAGACATTGTCTTAAACTAAGTTAAGCAGATTCTTAGGAAGATATGTTCTTGTTTTCCTTGCAGCTGAAAATGAAAAGGCATTTACAGATTTTGGATAAATTGTCATTCACAATGGCAAGGAATTCACTGTACATGCTTAGAGATGCTACTAAGTGGACTCAACAAACAGATTTTCAGATTTTTTCAGAACTAATCCGGATCAAAATTTTTTCAGCATTAGTTTTCCTGTGCAGATAAACCAATTTATTTTAAAACTTTGCAGGGATTTATCTTCAAAATTTAAGTAACTCTATTTAAGACAACCTCAGAAGACAGATTTGCATCAACTTTTCAGACAGTGAGACCACTGTGTTTTCACATGGTGACAGTCACAGGACTGCTGTAGGATCCTTCAGGATCCTACAGAGCTCTTCAGGACATCCTGTTAGGACAGTGTCTCCCACACCTTACCTGGGTAACAGACAACCAAGCAGAGGTGCAAACAAACTCTTTTAATCTGACTCTAAGGGTGAACAGAAACATTTAGTCCTCACAAAGTGCTGTCTTTTCAAACCTGATCACGAAAATTAGGCAGACAAACATCACACTGCACACTCAGAACCGCATTCACGAGGGAAAGAGCAACAGCAACATTAGACTTAAAGAAACAACTTCTTTTGCAACACTGTGGGAATTACCTATTTTCTGATACCAACCCTTTACATGAAACCCTGACATGGTTTACTACCATTAATAATTTTTTTCATATTTAATGACTACT
Organism: Lepidothrix coronata; assembly: GCF_001604755.1. Classification (NCBI taxonomy): domain Eukaryota; kingdom Metazoa; phylum Chordata; class Aves; order Passeriformes; family Pipridae; genus Lepidothrix; species Lepidothrix coronata. The sequence goes on along the minus strand of NW_016690204.1, from coordinate 4,785,046 downwards.
TATATACCTCGACCTAAGAGTAGCTCATTGCTTGGATAAAACTCTGCTGGCCATCAACTGTATCACTCACAATTTATCACAGAGCTGAATTAAAAAGAAGAGCTTTGTCAAAACAAGATTAATCTTCTTGTCTTTGTGACTCACAGATCGATATAGATTGAAATACTGAAAAGTTATAATCAATCAGTGAGGAAAAAATAGATTCAGGTTGCATAATGTTAATAACAGTAATGCAGTACTTCCACAGGAACTCACTATGATTACTCCTGTTAGTAATATTTATACTTGATGTAACAACACAAACTGGACTATAAAATTATAATTTCCTCCATAAATTCCACATAGAAATACTCCAGAAAGGGAGCAACAATACACCTGAATCATAATTCTGGTTACAAGAAGGAAGGAAGGAAATTAAAACTGAGAACTGGGGTACCTCTTATTTCCAGAATGAAGAGCTCAGACCTGTTTGAAGAACAAATACTATCAGGCTTTCCTCTGTCTTGCAGAAGTCCAGAAAAGAACACTAGGGAAGGCAATTAGTTTAGGGAGCAATTATCTTCCCTGAATGTCTTTACAGGACGGAACTGTGAGACAAGACTTGGAAAAAATCAGACTTTGATAAAGGTCAGTGACACATAACCTATTTTGGCAATTACTTGTCAAATATAAGAATGGTTTAAAATACATTGAGGCAACTCAGGAAATGTGGTGACAGGACTGTTTTAAGCAACTTTCTCACTGTTCTTCAAAGATAACTCTGAGTTTAACACTGGCAATGCTGACATAAAATTGGGTGTGGGGAAGAAGGAAAGGAGCCATGTGCCATCCCCTGGAGTTTAAGGGGTTACTGACACAGATGTGCTCTGTGACCTGATGCCATTTGGGTCGTTGTGCAGTCAACCACTCCAGGCTCTGTTATTCATCATTCTCCACTCTTAGGTATGATGCAGGTGCATCAGTGACCTGTTGGTACAGGAAGAGGACTGATTCCTCCTGTGCTCCAGGGCAGCTGGGAAGCTTTCAGAAGGAATTCTGCAGCACACTGAACAGCTTACTGTCAAGCATCCTTTTTTTTTTTTCCTTCAATGAATTAAGATTTTCTTCCCTGGAGATTCTCCCCTCTGGATCCCCACGTAAAGATAGGGGCTTTTTGGGGTCAGATTTGAAATGTTTGACCCACCTGCTGTTCTAAAGCTACACAGGCTGAGTCCCCCCAGCAGTTCTGCCATTGTAGGATTTTATCTGTGCCAGTGGTGGAGGCTGATTGAACATCAGGAGGGAGAGGGAACATTCCATAAAACTGCAGGCGGAAAAGGTTTGCCAATTATTTTTCTTCTCATGACTTTTAGGATGCACAGATTCCTTTTGGCAGTTCCCCTTGTTTTGTGCCCATAAAATAAGTTTAATGGCTGAATTTTCTTTAAGATAATCAGAGGCTGTATAATTTATGCATCTGAATAACATTGTAGCCAGATGTAATTTTGCTCGAAGTTTCAGCATTACAGTTAGTAATGACTCTGCTGGCTGTGTTTTGTAGAATTTGCAATTTATTTAACAGTTGACTGAGCACTGACCCCATATAATATCACCATAATCAAAATGTGGTAAAAATTAAAAATTAAAAATGAAAAAGAAATCTGTGCCTCCTGGGAAACACTCAGACTACAAGTGGACAGGGTATAGAAGCAATCTCTGAAAATGACAGGTAACTAATGTGGTCTTTAAAGTTTATAGCAGAGACAAACTAGTCAATCAAAGATTTAGCTGAATTAAGGTTTGAAACACTCTCTCAGTAACAGCTATGGCTTGAGGCATTTGTTTTGTCAGTCTTTGCTGCCATTCAAATCCCTTTCCCTGATTTGCAAGAGTTGATTATTCCATGATCAGACGAGGGAAATATCAGAGGGTTTCCTGTGCTTCCAAAGAGCAGGGGAGACCTTAGGGAGAGAAGAAATTTCAATTACTGTCCCTTTCTGCCATGGCTTCACCAAGAGGAACAGAGCAGTGCCAAAGGGGAAGCTGTGTCCTTCTGAACACACTGTCCATAGCAAGGTGGGCCCTTGTTTTTCCAGAGCAACTCCTCCTCACTCTGCCAGGCTGCCCCAGCCTTCCCCAGGCTCTTACCCAGTCTGTAAAACCCTTCCTTGTTGCCCCATTCACTGTTCATGTCCTGCTCACCTCTTCTAGTCTGTCTCACACCAGACCTACAAGTCTTTTTGGGTCATTACTTGATTTTGGTCCCGTTTATTATTAAGGTTTGCAGTTAATCCACCTTTTAGCCCACCCACTGGGTGACATTTAATAAATTGTATTCTTCATTAACATTTCCTTCTCAAGCATTAGAGATGATTAATGGTGATAGAGAAATACAGTGTCATCAGCATAAAACAATGATTTATGGTGATAAAGAAAACAGTGTCATCAGCACAAAAAATATGAAGTTATTTGAAGAAGTGAAGTTAACACGGGAAGGAGCAGCCCCAGAATTGGCTGCAAGTTCAGGTTAGCTCTGCTGAATTTATCTGTGACCCTGGTTTGTTCTGTTGAAATAAGTGTAGTTGGGACTTAGAGATTCTTGTGTCCCCAAAAAGTGTGATAAAGCCTATTTGGAGACACTGCACTGCAACAGCAGCATTACAAAACACACAGGGAGGACAGTTTTCTCTCAAAGTCCTCTGTGCTGTTCCTGAATCCTGACTGCATTCTTAAGCCAATTTAGATCAGAGGCCAATATTACATACAACTTGCAGCAGGCTACACTACAATTTATGTGCCATGTGGGATACAAAGAGCCATGAAAGATTTCCTTTCAAAGCCCTCAAAAGGCTGAAAAGATGTCTCAGCGGGTTGCCATTTACACTGGTAATCCAATTGGAGTAAGAGTGTTTCTAGCAAAGTTAAAAAATGGCAACACAATTGAAGACAGTGGCCTAAGATAACAACTCAGCTTCTCAAAAATGGGAAAATATGGGAAATAAGTTTTGCCTCATGGTACAAAGACACAGTACACTTGATTCAGAGTGCCACGTGAATTCGAGACTACAAAGCCTTAAAACCCACACAGCATCCCAAAGTTTCTGACACTGGTGATTTCTTTTCCAAACAAAAAAAAATTATAATGATGGCAGAAAAAAAAAAGACAATCATGTTTAAAAATCATATTAATTTGATAGTCCATTTGAAACAGGCGTCTGACACTCAGGATTCTCTGAAAGAGTGATGGGCTACACAGGGTGATGGTTTATATCTAGGCCACAAATAAACCTAATACCACGAGTTTAATTAAAAATAATGCAAAGCAACATAAGTCTTTGTACTCTAAGCAAATTTCACTCATTCAAAATAAAATAAACAAAAATCCAACATCTTTCATGAAGACTCACTGTTTAGAGGCAGATCTTAGTATGAAGGTCATTACAGAAGATTTCAGTCATCTAAATCATTTGTCTGGGTCTGCAGAGGAACAATTTCTAGGGGGTTTAAACATTTTCCACTCAACAACTCACTTTAAGCCATCAAAATAAGGGACAAAAGCTACACTGGCATAATGTCATGTATCCGTGATGTGACAATGGATAAAGCTGGGTAAAGATTATCTGCAGGTTTAGCACCTCAGTAACTGGGAACTGCCCTTTACCAGAGAGCAGCATGTTGGGGGAATTTCTATCCTTGAACACCCACAGTGGTAGCACAGGGCATTCAAGGTTATTTCAGACTCTGGCACTTTTTCTGTAACTCAATAAATAGCAAAATGAGACATTTCCTTTCTGACCACTGTGCAACACAAAATATTTGCTAAGCACCATCAGCTGAGTCCTGGACTTCCATGTTCAGGAATGTCAGGTTGAGCACAGATATGAAAGTTAAAATCACAACTAGATTTTAACAGACTTGTTGCAAATCTGCTCAAATTTGCTCAAATCTGCCCATTCATCTTTGATGCTGTGTGTGCTTTTGGCATTCCTTTTTTCTTTTTTTTTTACCCCAGAAAATTAATTCTCCTCTCTCCCCTGTATCTCCTCGGGCACAGGTGCCCAAACCAGAAGTGCCCAGCTCTGTAGGAGGGGAGGGCACACAGACCCTTCTCCTCAGCTCTCACAGAGCAAAAACAAGGTCACACCTCCCCTGTGCAGTCTGAGAGCTACTCCTAAAGAGCCAGAGTGCAATCTTTGTCTCAGCCTGGGCACCCTTGGAACATCCCAGGCCAGAGTCACCTACTTTCAGAGTTCTACTTTTGCCTCTGTTAAAGTGGCCAGCTTCAAAAATTTCTGTCACAGAATCATAATCGTGCTTACAGAGCTTGCTACCTTTCCTGCCCCTTTTATTGGGGAAAAGTCACCCAACAACAGTTTCCGGAGCAGATTCTGAGCAGCTGTAACTTGCTTTTAGTGGCAGCATACAGAACTTGCTTTTAGTGGCAGCATACAGCAATCACTGGAACTGCAACAGCATAAATCAGCCAAGGATCTGGCCCATACACTTCATGAAATACAGCTACACATCCTGTAAGTCTGTGTATTTTCAGACTTGGAATATCACAATTCAAGTATCCCATGGCCTGGTGTTCATGCTGCAGAACTACAGCCAATGGTAGATGATGGAGTCCTCCAATAAAGAGCTCCTTCTCAGCTCAATTCTACAGCTTCTTCGTACCAGAAATTGGTACTTGGAGCTTCATTTCTAGGAAAAATAAAGATGCATCTTTTGTCTCTCAACTGCAACAAACTAAATTAATGTCTGCACCACCCCTTAGATAATATCACCATATCACTCTCATACTTTGGGGAAAGACACTGGTGGGGGAGGTGAATGGAAAGATAATTTACTCCTATTTTCATTCTATAGTCACATTCACTGCAGTTACAGAATCAGGTATGCCAGTAATCAGAGCAGTTACCTACTTGATAACATTGTACCTAATTATTTGCTGTTCCTTCCCATTAATTTTCAAACTTGACTATCTTGATTTCAACACTACTAAAAGAGTCATTTAGAGAAATAATGGAAAAGAATGGTTCCAGTGCCAATTCTTCCACCAAATTGCTCTCCAACATTAGACACTTCCATTTGCAGCTACAATATTTTTGACCTTTATGATGTTTCTGAGCCTCTTCAACCATCACCAGCAGACTGACTACTATGAGATTTTTTATCTCCTGCATAGTCTGAGGGTCCAGATAGAACAGCCACTTCCAGGGGAAATGAATCTGGAACAAGTTCTCCACTCTTGCAAAGCAAAAACCTCATGATTGTGTCTTCAGCATTAACACTGCAAATTTAAACCTACTGACTGAAGCTGCAGCATCTGTTGCACTTCCACAAAAGCACAGAGATGAGAGGCCAAAGAAATGGGGATCCCTCTGCTCACAGCCACAGGTAAAAGCCTCACCTAAAAGGAGGAGGAGTACACGGAGAGCTATGACCACCACACATACCAGTTCCCTACATTGCAGGTGCACCTCTCCATAACATCAGCTAATATTTTTTAACCAAAAATGTCTCCTAGAGGTTTTCTATGCATGGTTTTGCACTTCCCACAGACAGTGTGATTCTCTTCTCCTGACACAAATTTCAACACTCTCTGTTCAAGCGAGGCAGCAGCCAGGGCCTTTTTACCAGGATGAGGAACATCCTAGTTCAGGATGAGGAACACCCTGAACAGACTAGGGGAGTTTAAGGCAGCCATCAGTAACACAAGGGGAAGGGTGGTAAGAACTGCCAACTATTTTCTATATATTTGTATTTAAATACTTGAAACTACTTGCTTTGACCAAGTTCATATTTTGCTTAAAAGTAGAATATTAATGAGAACAAGGGGTTCTAAATGGATTACAGAAAACATGTGCACACCAAAAGTCATTAATTCACTCCAAGAGTATATGACTGGACAGCATATACAGACTAAGGGAAAAGCAACACTTCAGGTTGCTTCTGCATACAACAAAATGAACCGAGTTTACAGACCATGAACTGGCTTGTAGAAATCACTTTGTGAATTGCTTTGAACAACAAATTAAGCTCCATTCTCTGCCCCTCACTTGCATGGACTGTCTGGAGTGACCTGATGTTTCTAACTATTTTTTTTTCTAAGTTGAGTTAAAATATATTGCTCCAAAACTCACAGCTTTTACAGGTGAAGTGGAAAAAACTAAATGCTGAAAATACTTATTTGTTATTCAGCTGGGAAAGGCAGAATTGTTTTACTCTGCCTATCACACTTGCTGGCTGTTTTCTTTTTCACCTCTGAAAGCAGTTTCTGTAATAGCAATTCAGTTCTTGTTCCTCAGACTATGTAGAGATTTGTTTAGGCTTGGATAAGTGCCCAAAACATACTCCCAACTCTTCCAGTTCTGTTGAGCCTCTGAAAAGGCGCTACATGTATCTTTTCAGAATTTAGGTCTTTTTATTTCGGTCTCAGATGAAAGCACACAAAGCTAAACAAGGAGAAAGGGAGGAAAGTGATCTGAACTACACAGAGATAAAGAATGGCTCATTTAGAGCTTGGCTGCAGTTCTGGATGAGTGACCATCCTAACTTTTACCTTATTCCAACAGTATTTTTTTAACCCTGGGTAACCAAAAAGTTTTGATTTTTGCAAAGTAAAAGTGGATTATGATGAAGTGCAGAAACTATGCTTAAAGGAAGAAGAGATGTATGCAAAACTGTTATTTTTGCACTGAAAGTCAACAGCAACATATCAACAGCACAGTCAATGGTCAAGTATTAGTGACATAAGAGATGGGAGCATTTTCATCAAATAGGGAAGTTTTCACCTTAAACTTGATGTAAAACTTAAGCAATAAGAACATAATTCACACTGTTAAAAATTAGAAATATCTCAGTGGCTAGGTATAGGTATTCAGTAGATGGATGGCTATGCCCAGTGCCAACCTGTGTGTGAATGCAATGCAAATGTCACGTGAGTCACCAGCAAGCTGGCAGATAGAGCAGTATATCATGATCACAAGCCATCACTCCAATATCAATCATTCTTCAAACACGAAGAAAAAAAAAACCTTGTTTCTCATTAATAAACATGAGTTTGTTTTCAGATGAAATCCCCCCTTATTGCCTAGAAACAGCTTTACAAGAAGCCCAGATTGCTGTTTGGGTTATAGGCGTGTCTTGGTTTGCAAACCAGAGGAGTCTGCGTTGCAATTACTTACATCTGAAACAGCTGAACAGCACAAGAGAATGGGCTTTCAGGAATATTCACTTTTTGTTAATGTTCATTCATGCTTAATAAAAGCTCAGTTCATTCTTGTTTCAGTTTCTCTTTTTACAAAATATCAGAATGGTCATTTTTCCGGATTTTAAATTATCTACTGCTGTGCAAGAGGCCAATAAAATCCCTGCTCTCCATTTACATACTCTACAATAGCACTGCAGAGGAGGAGAGGCCTGTCTCCCCAGGATACCTGTTCAAGCACTTGTGATGGGAATGGAATAAAATACTCTGCAATAGCACAGGTTGGATTTGAAAAATGCTCTTTTAATAACTTCTTCCACTTGAAGCAATTAAAGCAAGCCAAGCATAGGTTCCACTGTATTATCACTTTCCAGAAGTAGGAAATCAAACCAAATTTGAATAGTCCTGTAGGACACCACAAATCAGCAAATGGCATAATTTATGTTATGCATCTCATGCACTGTCCAAAAACCACAGCGGGGAGTCAGTAATTTTAAAGCTCTTGAAAGATATCTCTGAGCAAGTCAGTCCCACACCTGCCCCTGTGCAGCTATGCCATGTGCAACCACCACCCACGGGATCCTGCTGAATTATGCTAAGACAGTTTGCTTGTATTTGCCTCACATCATGTTTATGCCATGACAGGGAATGTGTTTGGGCATGGACCTGGGAGAGTTCACCCCCCTTAAACATTGGTTTTCCTACTTGGGACAGCCCAAGCCCTTGGCAGCAGAGGCATGAGCTAGAGGAGCCACTTTGCCCTCTTCTTGCTTGTAGAAGGCACAACCTTGCTGTTGTAAAAGGTGATATTTTAAAAAAGGCCTATGAGACTACAGATATTCACCTTTTCCTCTCAATTCCTTGATCTTCTCTCTGTTGGGGGCACCAAGGATAGGACCACAGGGCCACGTTCATCTCTGCAGCCCAAAGTAACTCAAGCACCCTCGGGTGTTTTGGCTGGGCTCAGGTAACAACTGCACATGCAGAGCTGCCAGAACAGCAGCTCAGACAGCAGCAAAACCCCCCAGCACAGCGATCTGCTGGGGATGTTTCACCTTCAAATTCAAAGTGTCTATAAGCTCTGCAGTCAGTTTTGTCCTGTGCCTTTCCCTGCTCAGTCCCACTCTCATGGCATCATCTTTCACAGAAGGTTTAGATTAGCAGTGTTATTTGCTTTATAGGCAACATTCCATATCTTCAACTAACACAGATAATCAAGAGTTGTCTCAGCTTCATTTGTAGAGAATTCAGTATAAAAAAAGAGTCAATCAACTGTACAAATAGAAGAAACAACCCTGCCTAACTCAAACAGTTGCATTCCTAATAGCTGGCAAATTCAAATGTAACACAATCCCCTGACTGGTGTTCCAGGAGCTAAATTTTAAAAGAAGATGCAACAGGAAATTTGTTAACTGCTAATTGTGAATCCTTCCAAGTTGTCAAAGACCAGCCAGAGAGACTGCAGGGAAGCAATGTAACCTTTGTTTCAAGTGTTGTGGGCATATTAGAAGTCACTGAGAGGGATGCTTGCAGTCCAAATGACAGGAAACCCCAACAGGACTGAGTGTTTGGTTGATTTGGAAAACTAGACCATTAAAAACTCAGGTGGTTTGAGGGATTTAAATATAAAAGAAGAGAGGAAAAAAATGAAATGCAACAGGAAACAAGAGCAACGACATACTGGAAAGGAGCAAGGAAAAACAGATGCAATAGTTCAAAATTACACAAAAAGAGAAACAGGAACAGAAGGATTTCCATAAAGAATAGAAAAATCTCTATGTTTATTTTCATTTGAAGCCAATGGAAGAAAGAAGTCCTAAAGGCATTGGAATAGTTTAATTTTCATAGCTGGTCTGGTTGACATTTTCTTTTGAACACCAGGTTGAACAACACAACTCGGCTAACAGCATCTTTGCTATAAATGCTATGGGGCTAAAGACCAGATAAGCAGCAGCATTTAAAGCTTTCTCCCTATGCAGATAAGTGTTAGTAAATACTATCAGCATGCACGTATTTTAACCAGGATGAAAGCAGAAAATTTGTTGCCTGCTCAAGTCTGTTTTTCAACTTTCTAATCCTGATGTCAACACCTGACATTCTTCAGCCTGAGATTTACATGAGATGATGATTCCAAAGTTGTCTTAAAAGAGAGAAATAGAAAACTGTAAATATATTTAACTACCTACATGTCATTACTTATTATTTCTAGTGTTTGTATTTCTCAGAGTCAGGATCCCTTAACATGACACACAAACAGATTGACATCACTGTTGGGATAATCACCTGAAACTCCCATTATCAAAGGCAACAAATTAACAGCAGTATCAGTTGCTATATTAAAATTAAACCGCAGTTACCAAATAAAACTGGAAAATTTAACTTTAGAAAAGACTCTAAAAGTTCAAGGATCATCAAATCCTCACAAGGAAGCATCAAAACCTAAAAATTTAGACATGTAGTTCAACTTTTCTATGTTTATGTAATTTTTAAATGACTTAAAGCTGCGTTATTTTAACTTGTGTAGTTTTTAGTAATATACAAGTGCACAGAGTGAGCAGTATTTTCTGATTTAAAAAAAGAAAAATAAGTGAAATATTAAGAAATAAGGGGAAAAATAAACCAGGGAAAAAAAAAAAAAAAAAGAAAAAAGAGGGAGGCCTGGGAGAAAAAGAAATTTTGGGAATATCAAGCAAGATGTCACAGCAGCACTGAAGTCACACCTTTGGGTGCTGTACATTTACACACCCGTGCTGTACATTTGCAGACTGGGCCCAGAACTAAACATGCCTGATATAGGCCTGGACAGTAGTGAAGCCCTGAAGAAGCTGGTGCATATTCCATTGGGAAAACAGGTCCATAAAGAGCCAGTTCCGGGGAAAGGATCTAAATTTTATTACCATTTTTGAGTCCAGACAAGTTTTATACTCTGATATGACTGCTGTAATGTCTAATGTATCCGGCTTAAAGGACAGAATTGTAATAAAGTTAGAAGCACACAAAATTGCAGAAAGGACAATTTAAACTGAAGCTCTCAACATTAACATCCACGTTTTGAGCATTCAAAAGTGAGCTATGAAACGCCAGAAAATTGAGGCCTTTGGTAAATGTCAACCAGGGGAAATGTGACTTAGATTATTAGAGAGTCAAAGAATATAATCCACAGTAGATCACTTCAGCCCTGGCTAATTACTAAAGGCACCAGTTCATTACACTGCTCTAAGTGTATGTAATTCAGTTTGCTCTGTAGTTCATCTATTATGTCTGTTTTATGTGTTACTGTACTGGCTGTTGCCATGTACAATCTGCTTTAAAGGTGCTTCTCAACCCCTGCAGTTTCCACTGAGCAAGTCTAGAAACTGTGACTAAGGTTTGCTCAGTTTTAAGCTGGCTTTTAATTACCAAAACCAAGAAGGAAAACCAGAAGAAAGAAGAGGGAGAGGGAGGGAGAAGAGGGACAAATTCATATTTAAAAATCAGGACCATGGTTGAGACATTTGCTGTAATAAGAGCTAAGCAACTGGAGTTGGTTAATAGGAAACCATTGTCAGATGCAAATTTGAAATTCAAAAGAACAAAGCTATTTAACCTATGATCAGACCATTTAAAAGATACATTTCATTATAAAGAGCTATTGAATTTTATTCCCATGAGATTCAATTGGTGTTGAAATTCTACATGGATTCAAGACTTAAATATATTCATATATTCAGAGGAAAAAAAAAAATCTCATCCAGGGTTAACAACTACAAGTATCCAAAAATTTGTAAGTCACAGATGATTGGGGGATTATCCTAAAAGGTCTTTTCTTTACTCTTGTATTTTTCTTGTTGTCTGCCCTGGACATCTTTTATTGACCAGTGTTGGTTATCTGAACCTTTGGTAATGGCTCAATATTATCACTCAGGCTCCTCTCCCCCTGAACCACTTGGCAAATGTTCTGAACAAAAAATTGAATTTTTGCATAATTTGTACCTTATCACGAGGTGAGGACAAGGTAGCAACAGCTACATGTATCTCACAGACCTTTACAGCATCTAAAAGCACTTCAAGCCCTTCATAAGCAGCAGCAAAACATTTATTAACAGGAACAAACATTTTAAATTGTGTGGTGTGAAGTGTCAGTTCATGAAAATCCGTACTCCGTATCAAAGAATATTTACAATCCATATCTGACTTTGCAGTAGTTAATAATAATGAAAAACAATTTTTTAAGTGACCATAACAAATTTCTTTTACACAGTGCATGCCATTCTTGTCACTTTTATGGCTTGGAAATACAGCAACATAACGGATATTAAAACTGACATACTCCCATATTTTAAACAGTTGTCAACTGCTCATATTTTTTGTTTAATAGGGTTCTCAAAAGTCATTCACAGCTAATTGATATTAGTTTTAATTGAGTTTTGTGTAGATATTAGAAGGAAAACCAGCTTGCAGTAATTTCCTGTACAATGAATCAAAAAATGCAGTATCTTTGAAGACAGTGTATAAATTAAAAATGACTGAAAGGCACAAGAAACTGTCAAGCTGCTCGACGTTCAGACAGACGATCTGTGAGTGAAATAGGTCCCATTTTCTTCTGGGGACAGTCCAGCTGTCTCTAGCACAGATGAACAAGACAATCAAGTGGCTTAAACCCTCCCCTGCAAGAAAAAGCAAAACCCATGCTGTGCTGGAATCACTCTGGCCGCGCTGCAAGGGAGCAGCCTCTGATGATACCTTTAGAAACTTGCCAAAAATGTGAGTTACCTGCAGCTGTCTGTCCATACTTTTGGCCCACCACTACTTTCTTAACCTTCAGCAGTAAAGTGCTGAAAATAATACTTCCTAAATTCACCAATAGGACTGTGACCTGAATATTTCTGCAGGGCCCTTCTGAAAACTTCTAAAAACTTCAGTGCAGGAAAACACGGAGAGAAAGAAGGGCATTCAGTCCAAGAAAAACAAGCAACACACTGATTTGAGGCACAGCAGAACCTCTGCTCTGGCTACACCTCGATGTGTGGCTTGTACAGAACAAAGTTATGTCCATAAGGCAGCTTCTTACCCAAAAACACTCTCATCACATCCACTGCAAAAACGGCCACAATTCTGAATTAATTTTTTTTAAACACTGGGAACTCAGGACAGCAATCAGGGCTCCTAATCTAGATAAACCCTGGACATAGCCTTCCTTCCCAAGTCAACTCTGTTTGCTTGTTTTCATTTCAAAAGAACTGCTGAGGCACATTTCCAATGGGATGACATGTGCCTACTTGCAGGATCTGGTCTAAGAGGTCCCTGACTTTGCACTCACAAGATCTGCGTGTTGTCTGTTGATGAGTGTAGAGGGCCATTTTCAGAAATGTGATGGCAAACTCCTGGGATTGAGCAAGCTTTAAGTGGTACAACAAGGACTTTAACAGATTCCCCAAGGTGTTTGCAAACCATGGGTGTTTGAGCCTTTGTTGGGTTTTTCCTGCTTTTTAACCTGTTTCAGCTAACAGAGGGCAAGCTGAAGTATCCCTACTCACTCTTCAGTTGCTCCTTTACTCAACACAACATAGACACATCACTACCTTCATACAGCAGCAAATACATCAAGTCTTCTAGTGCCTCAGAGCCTCTTAATCCAAAGAGATAAAAAACCTGAAAAACCAACTGCATGATACAGAGCAATACAGCAGAGCATTGGGTGTTATCACTTCCTCACTCACTAGAGCTGGCTTTCATGCCTGTGATCGCTTTTCCTCCTTTTAAGCACCAAACCTTCACACCAAAGAAGATAAGGAATCAGGGAACATTTGAAAAAGAAAAAAAAAAGGCATTTTATAGCCTTATTTTAGACCTGTCTGCACTACTAGGAAGCCAAATGTCAGCATTCCTACCTGTGCTGGAAACCAAATCCTGTCCCCTCTCGGCAGTGACCTCCATTCCCTGCCCCAGCAAAAACAGCCCTCCCAGCTGCACCCACTTGGGTGCCATCAGCACCACCTCCAACAGGCCTCCTTCAGCTTTAAAGTCCTCAGTGTTCACAGATTCCTTCATGAGGATGATGACCCTGGAAATCCCCTCTGCAGCTGAAGTCTGGAACAAAGCTATATGGTTCAGGAGTCTCCCTCACAACACTCTGGAATAAAAAGAACTAATTATCTTCATTAACACTCTGCTACCACATTACACAAGAGTAACAAAGACTTCATCACACACTGATGCCTGTTTTCTCATTCACCTTCCCAAGGTTTCCCATGTATGAGGTGAGTCTGCTAGTAACTCCTGGAGTTATTGATTGCTGCATATTAAATAAAGGAGGATCATTTGTCCTCCAGGTTATCCCTTCAACACAGTAGGCAAAGCTCTGTTCTCTAAGACAAAACTGTTGAGATGATGAAATAAAGACTTTTTCTTAAGGCAAGATACAGAAAACACACTGACAGCTGAGGGCTGTGTTGGAAAAATAAAGAAGTGTTCAAACCCCAGTGTTTTCATCAGACAGCTCTTTTGCCTGTGATCTCAGTCCAGATAGCACACATTAGAGAAAGTAATTAGTTTATTGGAGTAATTTCTGCTAAAACATTAAAGGGCTTATTCATCACCATGTGACACTAAGAAATTCCATTTTCGCAGCATTCAGAGAAAAGAAACTACCTTGTAAATTCATTGAAACACAAAGAGAAAAGAACTGTTTAAGGGAGCTCCTGCAGATTGGCAAGGGTGGTAAAAAGCTTAAAAAAAAGAGACTAAAATAATTTGCAAAGAGTGTTTCACACTGTAACATCATCAGCAACACTTGGTGACCAAGGATGCATCAAAGTGATGATGGTGAAACATTTCGTAGCATGAGGTTTGAAGTGCTTTAGATCTTTAAGCAAAATGTTATACTGCCCACAGTTCATCAGGCTACCAACAGATCTAATCATAACTTATATTTAAAGTATACATTCCTTTTATTTGAACCCCTACAGTGAACAGAAACGACTTATCTTTCTTTTCAACACTTTTTTTCTGTGTCAAAATTGTTATATTGTCTTTTTTCTACCACGCCACATTTCCAGTCTGCTCCCACGAGTCATCCCTGAAACCAAACTTTTGTGCCCCTATTATTATTATAATTATTATTATTGTAATGTCAAAAACTGATTTTAAGATTAACTTTCTGAATTAAAAGCCTTGAAAAACTTTAGGGAGAATATATCTCTATCTTTCAATCCACTCAAGAACAGTGGCTCCAGCTTTATGTCTTTGCTGATTTTAATGCCCTATTTCATCTTAATTTTTACTTTTGAAACAAATCTAATATTTCCTTTCAAATTTGAAATCCCTAATACTTGCTCTCCACAGCATTTGACTCCTTCAAAACTACCATAATCCTGCAAAATAGTTTTAGTGAGAAGACCATGGTATTTGGGAGCAAATAAGTTACTTTTTACCAGTGATAAGTAGTTGCTTATGGATTTCTGACTCATATAGGCTGGCATGTGCTAAGTTACTTAGCAAGCAGAGAGGACATGTGCTGGTGCATGTCCTTCCATCAGCCCAAAAGTGGATGTCCTCTAAACTCTCAAGGAATATTCCCTTTCCCATTTGGAAACTCTCCAAATTTTACAAATCCTTGCTTACCTAAGATGGACATTTTCCCCCACGTTTTCCTCATGTCTTTCAGCTGCAAGACAGCTGCAGCTCTGCTTCTACATTGCCGTGGAATAAGGAAAGCTCAGTTGGAAAGCATTAAGCTTCTGAAAATTACTGCAATTACAGGTCAGAATTAGAAACCTACTGAATACAGGTTTCCTTGGAGCCTGTCACACCTGGATTTGGCACAGTTTTTGACTGATGTCACCTCCCATCCACAATGTTTACTGCTTCAAGTTAAAAGGTGAAGCAAATCTGGTGTCCTTCCACATACAGTTTTAGCAGATCTAGGGAAAAAGCCTTTTGACACGTGGCCCTTTACAAAGAAAGGTGTAATCTGTTAGAGGTCTGCTTGCAAAGGATATTTTTGTTTCTTTTCTTTTCTGATTTATGTACTTGAATGAACGATCTCTCACTGCAGAGAATTTTTATCAGAACTCTAAAACGGGGAAAGCCAGTGGCATTTCCTTGACAGCATATGAGCCCTAATGCAGCTACGAGGCTTGTGACAAAAAACAAATGTTTCCCAGTGACCTCTCCTCCCTGCCCATGCCTAAAGATATTGCCTCTGCAGCCGGTGACAGGTAAGCAACTGCTCAAAAGAAAGCAACTGGCACAGCAGGTGAAAGGCAGGAATGCAGACAGGAATGCTGAGTGGAATACATTGGAAGAGAAAGAATGGAGGAGAAGGAAGAGCAAGGCAGGCCAATATTCAATGCTCAGCAGTGCAGGGCAGTTTAGAACTCTCAGAATATGAATTAAAATAAGACCACTGCACAGCCTCACACAATATTTGGTTACTCTCACATACGAGCATTGTGGGCTGATGGAACCATCAGAATGAAATCCAAGAAAAAAAGAAATATAAAGCAGCTCTGAAATAATATTTCCCAAAACATAAAAAAAACTTTTTTCAAAGGAGCACTTTTTCCCCCTTCAGGTGTCAGAAAGACAGGTAACAGGCAAAGGATGGACTGAGAGCAGCCCCAAGGAGATGGATGGGGGGTTTTGGCTGACAAGAAGCTCAATGTGCCAAAGCCAGTGGTGTCCTGGGTTGCACCCTCACAACGTGGGCAGCAGGACAAGGGAGGGGATTCTGTCCCTCTACTCAGCTCTGCTGAGACCCCACCTGCAGTGCTGCCTTCAGCTCTGGGGTCCCCAACATAAGAAGGACATGGAGCTGTTGGAACAAGTCCAGAGGGGGCCACAGAGATGACCAAATGTTCAGAGCACCCTCACTGTGGTCATGGACTGAGACAGCTGGAGGGTTGTGCAGATTGAAGAAGAGAAGGTTCCAGGGAGAACTTAGAGCCCCTTCCAGTACCTAAAGAGGCTCCAAGAGAGCTGGAGAGGGACTCTGGACAAAGACATGTTGATAGGACAAGGAGGAATAGCTTCAAACTGAGAGGGCTGGGTTAGAATAGATATTAGGAAGAAATTCTTCTCTGTGAGGGTGGGGAGGCCCTGGCACAGGTTGCCCACAGAAGTTGTGGATGCCCCATCCCTGGAAGTTCCCAAGGCTGGGCTGGACAGGGCTTGGAGCAGCCTGGGATGGTGAAATGTATCCCTGTCCATGGCAGGGGGTGAAACGAGATGAGTTTTGAGGTCCCTTCCAAACCATTCCATGATAACAGAGAGAGAAAAAACAGAGGCAGGAAAAGGCAGAATTTTGAAATCAAATTCACACCAAAGTATGAGGTGTGCAACAACTCATACTCTGACTCTCTCCCTACTAGCTTTCACATAGCAAGCTTGAAACTAGTCAGGCTGGTGAGCTGGGAAAAGCTTTCAAATGCAAAATGAAGAAAGCTTGTTTGACACAGGATTTGCCTGATATCACCCAATCTCTAGACAGCACTATTTTTAGCTGCAAAATATTTTGTATACCAGCCACCTCCTTCCTCCTCAAGAAAATTTTCTAATTACAGATAGATGCCATGAGACAATATTTGAATTTGCTTTAATTTATAAATTACCTTGAAGCAGGTTTGTCTCTGGTGAATTTAAAACATTATCTAAAATCTCATGTTTTATCCACAGCTGTCAAGTGAGCAATTTCCCTACCTAGAAATATATATAATGCAAAGTGCTAGCCCTGAAGAGATGGGAAAAAAATTAATCAAAATCTCCATCCTCAAGAAAGAAAAGAAATCTGGTGATACTCCCTTCCATCCCACGAAATTATGATAAATTACTGATCCAACTGTACCCAGCACCAAGCGTATGGGGTGGGTAACACTGATTTAACCATTCTGGAATCTGGATAACGCTGTGTGTGGCATTGCACAATGTACAGAGAAAAACAGCTTCTCTCTGAAGGAGCTTAGTCTCCTCTCAGACAATACCAGCCAAGGGTGAACGAAGAGGAACTTTATTATCTCGGCTTTGCAGAGGCACCCCGAGCACAGAGCGTGCGAGCCGACTGCACTCTTGGAGCCTTTGCCAAAGGAGGAACCTGTGTGTCTCAATCTGAGTTTAACACTTTACCCACAGATCAGGCCTCTCCTATCCTGTGGACTCTTGCCTGCAAATCCTGTCTGGATTTGCCCACGTGGAGGATCTTTATTTTAACTCCTCCTCCTCTCCGCAGCCTTCCAACAATTTCTACACTTTGCTTTTATTGTTGGAATTTTTAAGTGAAATGTCTGAAAGCTTTTCAGGCTTTCAGACAAGGCAACAGGTCGCTTCACCCTTTGTTATTCACTCCCAATACGAGGGCAAGCTGACAAGATCCAGGAGCTGCTCTGCACCAGGATTCTCCAGGATGCTCTGACCACAACCTGTGTAACGACTGCCTGGGGAACACACAGCTGAGTCCACTCTCTTCTGCTCCTTTTGTTAATCCCACTGACAATAATTTATGCCAGTAGAAACAAATCATTGAAAAATCCCAAAAGCAACCGTCCAAAAATTACGGCAGAATTGGTTTAAGTCTCCAACTTTAGCTCTGTGTGCAGTGGGGTTACATCAATATAAGGGTTGACATGAATGATTTAGAGGCTGACCATGAACAAGACAAGCTGTTTCAACACCACAGAAGACATGAGTATGGGGTTTTGTGAAACCTTGAGAAGTAAATAAATATTTCCTATGAGGGTATCATGAAATATTTACTCCTAATGTCAATTAACTTTCAAAAAAAAAAGTAAAATCACTTATAAAGAGGAAAAATCAAAAATATTGCTGCAAATTATCATAACCTTGTGATCATCTGAAAAATTTTACAGTCTCAAAAATCTTTTAAAATCCACTAGCTCTTCAGGACCACTTTTATCATACATCTTCTATCACAGTAGGATTAAAGGCACAGTGCTGACAATGTCTAGCACAGTAAATCAATGGCAGAACGGACTAAATATCGAAATCCCCTGATTCCTATTGCAAATATTACTCCACATTACCAACAGTACCAACTGCCTTATATATGTACTTTTACTACCAAGTCTTAGCCATAAAATAACTCTATTTCATCTCTATAAAAGCAGAATGAATAACCTTCTCTGTTATTTTAACTTTGTGGGATATTTCCTATTTCCTGAAGGTAGCAGGCAGATCCTTGTCTTTGGCATAAGAATTCCTTGTGCCTGTCCTGAATTTTTAACTTAGCAGTGCTCACCAACACACTCTTTCACCCACTGTGAAGGACTGGACAACACCCATTTCACAGAGTATCACATCATTCCTATTTTCCATGAAACACTCGTTAGCATTTTCCATTCCCTGCCCCAGCATATCTGAGGTCAGGCACCTATAGCACAAGGTCTTTGAACTTTCTAAAACAAGGAAATCAGTTTTCCTCAGTTTCTAAGCCAAAAAGGGGGACAAAGCTGCACTAACAGTAGCCTAAGATCAGCTGGATCTCCCTGCCAACTTGCATTTTGTGGGAGATTTTGCAATGGGGAGGGGGACAATTCTTCATCCCATACCCTCTTTGGTTTAGGTGGCTAATTACAACATGCATGAAAAAAAGAAGTAATAAAAAGGCCTTTTACTGGCATAAAGACCCTATTCTGGACACTGACACAATCCATCTGAAGTTCACTGAGGTTTGGGTGGTTTTCTCATAAAACACTCAAGGAGGAGGATATTGGATTTGATGGAGTGGAACCGTTCAAAACCCACAATACCTGGGGTTTCTTTTGTAATATTCTCACATACAGTGCTTTAAAGTGCTAGAAAGCACTTGATGGGCTTCAAGAACTAGAAAACCTCTTTGCTACAAATTCTCCATATTAGAGAAGGCTTGTCTGGGAAACGGATCACATTATGGCTGATGCATGAAGAAATGAACTATTACCTTTCAAAAGTTTATCATTTAACTGCAGTAAAACATAACCACAGCACACCAGCTCGTTGCAAATGATGCAAAACATACAGATCAAATAGAAATAAATATTCTATTCAATCAATGCCCATTCACATTTCAGATGTGGGAAACTCTCATATATTCCAAGTTCAGTCTGACTGGCCTCAAAAATGCATTATTGAGATGAGAATAGGGGAGTCTCACGTGAGGGAGCAGCAGCATTTCCTAAATTACAAGCTTTCTCAGCACACAGGAAGATGTGTGCTATTATCTACAGTCAGGTGAGAAAAAATAATACAGTAGAAGATGTAGGAACTCAAGTATAATAAACTCAGTCATCTCAAAAGCTATTGGATAGAACTCGGGACAATGAAGAAGACCAATTCTTTGTTCTTGGCAACGTTAGACAGACAAAACAGCTCTTCATAAATCTTGGCACCCATTGCTGCTGGTGATGCTTTTAGCTCCTGATGACTCACCATTTGGGAGTGTGGGGAGCAGTGCTGGCAGGCTGCTGGCTCCTCTTTGTGGTCTGCCCTCCTATCTCTGCAACTAAGCTGCAAGGGCTTCTGGATCAGAGGTGCTTCTCCAGCCTGTGCTGGCCTCCGCCTTGACATTTAGAATTGCCCCAGGCAGCTGTTTGCCCTATTTTCTGATGCCCAGCTAAACTGAAAATGTGAACTCCTCAACTACAGTTTCAGATCCAGCTGCCCCCACGACCACCCAGACCCTGCACGAGCAGTTTGATCACTGCAGAGAAGTGGGAGGGGGCAATGATGCATCGGCCAGACCATCACACCAACTATTCCTCTCTGACTCAAACAGATTTGAAAAAGTGGCTTATTTCTCCCTTGATTATCAGTCCTTTAGGTAAGTTTACAAAACATTCCCAAAGCCATTGTAGCAATGAATGCTGCTGCTATGCTCAGTACAGCCATGCAAGGCTGGGGGCTTATCTTTCTCTCCAGTCTAAAAACAAAAGCCATACATTGATAAAGAAAACAAATGACTATAACGTCTTCCATAGTCATCAGTGGCAGAGGAAGATTTAAAAAATGAAGTGGCCCGTTTGCTCCTTGGTATTCTCTCATTATTCCACTGTCTAATTTTTTTTTTTTAAATTAGAATTTTGATTAAATAAAAATTCCTAGTGCATAGTCTTAACACTGCTGATTTTAGATGTGAGTGCTGGTACTTCAATATGTTAGGCCCATAAATGCAAATTGAAGCAATCACACAAACATGGGAGCGGTGTGAAAACAGAGCTGAAAGGTTTTTAATCCAAACAAACCCAGTCATTTGATTAAAGTTCTTGAGTAATTTGCCCTTTGTGATATTTTGGGGAAATCTAGTGATATGCAGGATATAAATTCTCTTTTCTTTTGGGTGCCATCTATTTCTGTACTTGCAATGCAGTGGAAATATTTCCAAGCTCCCTGTGGCCTTGCCGGCTGTACTCGAGATAACTTCATTTTGGGAGCAATAGAGCCAGATTAGCAGAGTGCTATGCCCAGCCTATTTTTGCTTGCTTCACAGCAGCCTGCCACTAAGTGAGCTGGAGAGAAGTTTCTCTGGTGTTCTGGCACAGTTTCCTCAGCAGCCAAAGCAGCTGTACTTCAGCTCCAAACTCCGAGTGGGAAGCAAAACACCCCCTGTGTGTGTGAGTCGGCGTGTGCAGAACACAAAAGCTGCTCTTCTGTATGTCTGCATATCCCACGGACCACAGACAATTCCAGCTGGAACAGCATTCCTACTGATACCCATCCACTGGCTTTTGCTAAAGCCATATGTCTGAAGTAACTGCTCCTGTAGCTTCTGTCCTGAGAATTTTGGATCTAACTCACCTCCCACAAGTTCCTATTGATTAGTACAATCCTGCCAGTCCAAAACACTCGGCCAAATGAAGGAAACACAATAAATTCTTCCAAATCATCGTTCAGTGCAAGGTGTCAGTAGTTTTAACTGTATTTTGCAGGCAGACATGTTCACAGATTTCCACAGAAAAATGTCAAACAATGCAATATGGTCCTAAATCACTTTGAGGCTGGATATTAGGTTTTTTGGTTGGTTTTTTTTTCCTCCTTAAAACAAGTGCACCAAAAAACACCATGGGCTTATAATAGAGCAGGTTTTGCAAGACCACAAACTACTGACTTATTCTAAGTCAGTAATGACTTAAAATAGAGAGAGCTCAGATTTACCAGGGGACACAGATTAAAACAAATCGTGAACAAAGCCACCAAGAGCCCACAGTATCCCTGTAGGGCCAGTCTTTCCCTTAAATCTTGCTTTCAGTGTGGTAACTTGTCTTCTGCTCTGTTCGAAAGCCTCCCTGCCTGCTGCAGGAGTTCTGCAAGCTCTGCCTCCCCATCTCTGTCCCCTCGTTCCCCTGCAGAAACCCCCCCTGCTGCCAGCTAAAACTGCTGCAGCACCTTGGGGAAACACCAGCTCCACCTCCTTCCACACCCGCTGACAGCCACAGGCTCAGGGCCAGCATCTGAGGGAAGAAGTAATTCTCGACAAGATCAAGTTTGGATGAAAGAAATCGGGGGGGGGGTGGTGGTGGTGTAGGTTTTTTTGGCATAGCTGTCAAGTTGGAATGAAAACCAGCAATCTTTTCTGGCTGTATGTAGGACGCAAAGCTTATCTTCTCTCAAAGGAAATTAGTGGGGACCACTTGCTAAAATCAAATTTTTTTCTGTATCAACAAGCCTAGAGGACATGCACCAATGACTCACGAGAGCAGTTACACAGGTTTCTGAATTGGTAATATTAATTTTTTGCTTCTCTGGTTTGGCTGGAGTTTTTTTTGTTTGTTTGGGACAGGTTTTTTGCTTCTCTTTTTTTTTTTTTTTTTTTGGTTTTTTTTTTGCTAAAAAGCAAACTGAGGAAATTCTGAAAGATTCTGTGATTGTCAAGAAATTTCCAATTTCATTGTTGTTAAATATTGCCTGGAGAACTATGCATCATTTCCTTCTCTGGTTAGTGGTAGAGAAAGCATCCAGATGTTCAGTCTGGGACACTATCAATAACAAAAAGTCATTAAGCATTGCTTTCATAGGATGCAGATACTGTCACAAATCTATTATTTCATTACTCTGCTTATTTAAGCAATTTTGGGTCAGTTATAGAGACAGCTGCATTGATGCCATATACCTTGCTTTTTAACTCTATTTTTGATTAAGAACTTGCTCTCTATGATATAAACAAGACAACCAACAAAAGAGTTGCCTGACTGGATTCAATAATATTATAAGATATTATAATAATATATAATAAGGTATTAATAGGAAGAAACTGGTCCCTTTCCAGTTTTAGCTCAAAACAAGAGCTCTGTCCACATTATTGTGGGTTTTTGTCAACAGTAAGACCATTTTATGGATTTTTTGCTGGTACGATTTTTTGTTGCTCCAAATCTTTGTGGAGCAGTAAATAGCAGAGGCAGGTTGCTATTACAGAGAGATCTGAATCACTTGCAGCCTAAAAAATGCATTTTAATACTGCCAAATGCAGCATCATACAACTGGGAACAGAGTAAGTCTACTAAATCTACAAACAAATCTGCAAAGTAAATCTACAGGCTGAAAAAGCTTGTCTTGGAAAGCAGCAACACAA
This sequence comes from Lepidothrix coronata, assembly GCF_001604755.1. NCBI lineage: Eukaryota > Metazoa > Chordata > Aves > Passeriformes > Pipridae > Lepidothrix > Lepidothrix coronata. Next base: position 4,762,319 of record NW_016690204.1, on the reverse strand, counting down.
GAAGATTTAAAGGTCACTGTTTAGAAAGTTTTGCGATTTTTGTGACAAATAGTTTATTTGCTGAAAAATACACTTAACTGCAGGTGAAGGAGGGCAAAATTCGCTAAGTAATTCAGGTGGAATTTGAAATATCAAAGGTGGAAATCAGATTTTTTGTCTGCTTAATATTACTGTTTTGTAGTTTAATTATAAACTGTACGTGTGTCATTTCTATGGTGATGTGCATACATTTAACAATCTGTGAGTGCCACTCTTAGTACATGTTAGAGGCAGCAGTGAACATTCCATGGGCTTGGAGCTGAGGTCTGAAGCACACTACTACTTTCTTCCATAACAAGACTCACCAAGGCAATCTCCTTTCTGAGGTGCTTTGGAAATGAGATTCAGGAGTTCTCATAGAACTTCTCCTGTTCCTTTGTAAGGAATTTCACACTGCACATGGTTTGGGTTTTTTTTCAGTGGCTTTAAATGATCTATTTGCTCACATCTGAGTTCCCTTATATGACCCCAAAGAATTAAGTGAATGCAAGATTCACTGTCACACTCCCTGCCCCTTAAAAAGAGGCACTGTTTCCTACCCACTTCCCAGCTCCAGCAACAGTCAGGAATTATTAGTGTTTGATGATCTTTTGTTTCAAGACCTCCATCTCTTGTACTTTGAAATTGAAATTCCTTTGCCTGCAAGGCCCCCGGAATCTGACAGCTGACTTCTTGAACTTTCCTAAACTGCAACAGCAAAGAAAGTAAATCTATCAGTTCTGCCTCTTACAGTAATAGCATTTGCTAGGGGAGGGATAAAGGAATAAAAAAAAAAAAGAGCAAGCAGCACTGGCAATGTCTACTCAAACTACTGTCCTCGCTTCTTTTTTTTTCATTCCTCCATTAGTTGAATTAAACCTTATCTATTTACAGACTCTATTGAACAGATCTGTTGAAGCACTGGTATATCTTTCTCGGATTCACCAATTCCAGATGTCAGAAAGATTAGAGAAGAAAAGCACTTCAGCAGTTGAATTCCCATAGTCTTACCAATTGTGGTGTTTTTTTCCAGAGAAAAAAATATCTGCCTTTGTTCTGCTTTCTCTTCTTTGCACCGTTTCTACTCAGCCCAAACTGAGTAAAAAAAAAAAAAAAAAAAAAAGGAAAAAGTTTAAAAGAAAAAGAAAAATTTTTTAAAATTATAGGATCTCGATGCC
>NW_016690204.1:4729112-4761060 GCF_001604755.1 Lepidothrix coronata | reverse complement strand
TTTCTCTTCTTTGCACCTTTTCCCCCACACACTCCAGATGCATAAAAAAAAAAAAAAAAAAAAAAGGAATAAGCTCAAAAGGAAAAGTAAATATTCTTAGAATTATAGGATCTCGATGCCATGAAGACTTGTACTACCAGGGATCATTTCCTGCCAGGTTGAAAATTCATCTACCCCTTTCCATTAGAGGCACAGAGAAAGAACAGGTATTTATGGACACAAATACTTCATTAAAAATGTCAAGTCTCTCATCTCATGATATGCATTAGTCCTTGCTGAACCACAAACCTAGAAGAACCTTATTCCCTGAAGATTAAAGATAGCAGTATTTACAGAGGTCCTAATGACAAACTGGGGTATATTTCAGCAGTACCTTCTTTTTTCCCCCCTAAATTCAATTCCAACATTGTATTCTCATATTAATACCCCCTTAGAAAAGACTACCTCCATGCATGCCATGAATGATCAAACCTCCCTCCACCCAGCAAAATGACAGAGTGATGAGGAAATCACAATTATTCAGCTAAAGAAAACATCAGCTCAAGAGAATTCCCAAACCATGAGATTCTCTGGTGATTTTCTACCCCCTACAGGGCTCAGCAGTATTTTAACTCTTAAAGCACTGATAAAAGAAAGATAAAAGTTTTATTAACTTTTAGTTTAGTGATTGATACCTTTTGAAATATTTATCTTAAACTAAATAGAGAGCCCTACATATGCAAGGTTAGTGTTAAGAGTTGTTAAAGAAGAATTCAGGCATTCAGAGGATTTAGTATTTGATGGAAGAAGAGGAAGATTTTACTGTACACAGAAGCAGCTATTGATTTTTCAGGACTACAAAATTTAAGACACAAATCTTGGAAATCAGAGAAAAAGTTGAGAAATCCAGAAGCCAAAAGCATCAAGGCACAATAAACAGAAGACAAGATCTTATACACAACCCCAGATTCTTATTATTAGCCTAATTTCAACCATTCTGTACCATTCAGAGCATCTCTGAAAAGAGTTACTTTTAGTAACAAGAAAGGAAAGAAGCAACTCTTTATCCAAGCCTAAAGCTTCCTAGACAGCCTCCTTACAACACAGAGAATATTAATGTCTGACACACTGACAGTGAGCTGCACTTCTGTATTTTGGGAAAAGGGTGATTGCTTTTAACATGAGGCCACTGAAGTGTCAAGTACATACAGTTTGTAAAATAAATACCAGCAGTTTTCTCTTTCAGAAATGAACATCACTGCTTTGAGTCCATCCAAGCAGAGAAAAAAGTATGCTCAGCACTGTGCTTAAGCCCTCACTCCTCCAGAGCAGCCAGAGGGCTGGACAGAACATTTTAAGCTCAGAGCTGAGGAACATTGATTAGAACCAAGAGCAATTACTTGGCTCCTTCAAGTTTCTGTCCTCATCCCAAGCCTTCCCTCAAAAGGATTTGCTTTCATACAGATGTTCAGAATATATCTTCTTTGCAAGGCTCTAATTCACCTCTGATTCACCCTCCTACAACCAAGGGCTGGGTAGTTTTCAGTCTGATTCCGCAGCTGGAGGAAGATGCAGTGCCACACAGCAGACCTACTCCCGGATCTGACACTCACTGTTCTCCTGTTTAGTAAATTCAAGGAGAAGATGATGCTGTGCATCAGAGAGCAACAAATAAGAATACAGGCACTTCTTTTGGACTGGACTTGAGGCCCATCTATTTCAATAGGATGGCTCTTACAGCCCTCAGCACTAAATACTTCAGGAGAAGCAGCAAAATCTGTATTAGGCAGATAGCAGATAATCCTCCCTCAGAGTGGATCTCTTCTAAATTCTCAGTAGAACCAGAGAAAAATCCCTGAAGAGTGGAGTTTGAAATCCTCAGGGTTAAATAAAATGGTTTTCAAGGAGCTAATAGGTTGAAAATAAGTAAAAAATATTTACCAAATAAAAAAATGGTTTTATTAAAAAATCAGATTGTCGTGGGGGAGGGGAGGGAGGAGGGACAGGGAAAATACATTTCCTCTCTACTGATTCATGAGATCTACTGCTGCCTCTTTTATTGTACTGAGGGGAGGGTAGAAAAAGATTACTGAAATTTCTTTCCTTTAGTGCTAGTGTTTGTGTGTGTGCACTGCTATATTAAGTCTAAACATATCAAAGATGTTTGAATCATTAAAATCATACTCCAAGCCACTGTTGCGTGTCAAGCACAGAAACACAACCAGCCAATTCATTCATAAGCAGAAAGATTTTTTTTCTCTCACACAATCAAAATCCAGCAAGACAGTTAATTGTAACCTAATCTTGTCAATTCTATGTGCAAAACCAATTTTAGGTATGATTGGGAAATGTGCAGAAGGAATAACAACAGGGTATTTCTGGCACCCTCTGGGACTTAGAAACCAGATTGAGTGGTATTAAATAAAGTACAAGGGCTACATTTGCTAAATCAAATAATATTGGACTAATAAGGACATCTGGAAACAGTTGGTATCAAACAACACTCAGTTTGTGTTTCCTTCATGACCATAACACGTGGCTGATGCTGCTCTTTGCAGGAGTGATGCCAAGCACTGGACACTTCAGGGGAAGCTGGGGAAGTTCAGGCAGTTGTGGATAAAACTGGCAAATGTACCTGAGCATTAATAACAACACTGATTCAATTATTTAATGACAAGGGATAGTTTTGCCTTTATCAGCATATTAAGAGCCATATTTAACTAGTACATTTGGCTCATGTTAGACCTGATAAACATACACCAGAAGTAAGGAAAAAAAACACTGCAGGAGCTTCCAAAAAGAAAGGAAGGACATGGAATAAGGCACTGTACTCCTTGTGGATAGGGGTTGATTTAAATCTAGGGCCAAGCTTTACTTGGTATCAACAGGAAGATTTGGGGGATTCAAGGCCTTAATATTTAGTCAGGCACTAAATCTTATGAAAACTAGCATTTTTTTGTAGCATCTTATTGGAATTTTAAGATTAATAAATAGGAATGCTATGGATGAACTTAAGGTATCTTAAATATATTTAAAAAAATCCTGCCTCAGAGTGCCTCGAAGTCGGCATGATGACTGATCACTTCTCCTTCAGCAAATAGTGCCTGTGACCATTCCAAATACAAGCAGCCAGGTCTCAATTAATAAAAGTGCCAGGATTACCCAACAACTAGAAGGGAGCCAAGTGCTCACAGAGAAAAGGGAAATGAAATTCCCCATGACACCTCTCCTTTCACAGCAGAGCTGGGCCAGACACTGTTAAAATTATTCCTAAGAGGCTGAGCTGGGAGACATTTTCCTGTTTAATATTTTGCCTGTGTTATGAAACTTGTGTCTTTCCAAGCAATTTAACAAAAACTAGTTATTTAGGGGAAGTAGAAGAAAGAAAACCCAATGCAACGTTTGATGTGTAAGGCTTTCAGTTTTCCCTAAAAAAGGAAAATTTGCACAGTTCTATGAGAAAAAAATCTACAGCTTATGATTTGTATTCATTTCTCTGAGTGCTTTACACACAGACAGGATAGTCCTTCTTTGGAAAGCTTATGGAACATCAAGTAGATAAGCAGCAGAAAACTGAGTTTCTCAGGGTCATACCAAGCAGAAGTGGTGTCCAAAGTCTAGGATAAAAGATAAAAATTTCCCCAAGGATTGTTTTTTTCTCTGCAACATGCTTCCACTCCCAACTCATCAACAGACATCATATTACTGAGCCTCTCCTCCTGGTCTATCAATTCAAAAGCTTTTGAAGACCTCAAGACATTACACCATGGCTACTTGTTCTATCTAGAGGATGGATAATTTGAGTGGTCTGGAATATGCTTCCTGAAATTTAACTCTTGAGTTCTCTACAGTAACATCCACCACAAGATCACTGCAATAGTATTTGGATACCCAATAATCAAAGCAATAAACTGGTTAGACTACTGTGGCCAATTTGGCTCTACTACTGATATCTGTAAAGATCTGTCACCTAAATTATTTCCCACCCCAAAACCAGTTATGTTGGTTACTGGTTTAACTGCAGTGACATCAGGGTTTTGAAGCACTGCCAACCCACCAAGGAACTACAATTCACACACAGTGCTTGTAGCAAATATGGCTGTTCTAAGTCCAGAGGTGGTAGAAGACTATGTTTGTTATGGTCTTACAACATCAAGATTGAAGTGAAGTTTTCTTTGCTGAGTCAGGGGACCATTCATCATTTCTATGAGCAAACACATGTACTCCCACACAGTGTGTATAAATCAGTGAGTCAAAAATTGTGTCAGTAAAAGCAGGAGCCATTCTTACACTTGCAGTGTTTGCTGTGTTCAGAACTCTCAACAAACTGTATTCTTGACAAAAATGACAGATGGCAGCTGTGCTTTAGATGTGCCTTTTAGCTCATTTTCTACCAAAGAAGAATCAGTACAGAAATACCTGGGTAGCTTATGGACCTTGGTATTTTTCCCAATCCACCATGGATTCAGTGAAGTTTCTATAAGATTTTGACTATCTGTTCTCCTCTTCTCTTATTTAACTATGTGTATAATTTAGGGCACAGCACATCTTAAGGCACAATCCAGAGCATGAGGCGGGATGCTGCTTTTTTGGATAGCAGGATTTAAGGAGTGACAGCTTTCTTCTCTCTCTGTCCAGTGAAAATAATAATTTAATTCCTGAACTATCCACAGCAAAGCCAACCCTCTCAGCTTCAAACTTGTATTGGAACATATCTGCCACGTTTTCTCTCTTTATCTTTCCCCTCCTTTCCATTTTTGCAGTTCTGTTCTCACTTCTATATTTTTCCCCTCCCAAAAAACAGCCAGAGATGGAAAGCTATAGAAGATCACACAGTTATCCCTGGCAGTGGAAACAGAAACTATCCATGTTAGAGGGGTTAATCCCCTCCCCAAATTATCACAAAGTCCACTTAAGAGCTGTAAAATTCCCATACCAGTTTGACTCATAAACCTACTTGTTGCCCCACAGCTCAAGAGATGCCCCTGTTATGGATGGGTAAAACTGGTGACTGCACAAGCAGGTCTGTCAGTTTGTTTGGGTTTTTTTTTCTGTGTGTGGGGGATTTTTTGTCTGAAAACAGATTCAGCTCCTAAGATGAGAGCTACTGCTAAATAAGCTTTACATGTTCAGTTTGGTTGATGGGCTTACCGTGGCCAAAAAGCTTTAATATTGAACACATCTGTCTCAATTCCAACTGCTTTGGTGGAATCTCAAAAAATTCCACTTATTTCAAGATTAATTACTGGACTATTAAACAAAGACTCAGAAGACATGAGGTTTAGTGCACAGATCTGTTAATTATAATCAAAAAAGCTGGATATGTAGCAACTATATTCCTCCCTGATCTACTATATAAAAGGCTACTAACAGTTCTGTGGAGCCTGTTTCTGAGGGCCTTTGCAAAGGAAGTAGAAGTACCATGAAAGTAATATTAGCAGAAGTCAACTGAGCTAATAATAAAGCTAGTGTTCATGCAATTGAATCTAAGAGGAGATGGATAAACTTTAAAAGCAACTAAATCTAAGACGAGCAATTTAGCTTGCTTTGTTGTTCCTATATTGAATTTTATAATCTGAAATTAATCCCTTCTCCTCACAAGATAAAAAATAGGTGCCTATTAATAGCCTGAAATTTCACAAGTTTCGTTGCCCTGGAGTCCCAGGCTACTCCTTGACAACTTCTCCATTAAGAGAATCTTCATAAGATTCTCTCCTTTTCTGCACAGAAAGAATCAGATCTCCAGGTATGAGAGCAGACTTGTTTCCTAAGAATGCTAAACTCCCAGAGATCACTTAATCCTGTCAGCAGTAAAACTTGAGACAGTACAGAGAGCTATTCTGCATGTTATTCTTACATCATCTCTCCTAGCACCAAAACTAAGTTTGTGCAGAGGGGTAAAAAGTACAAATCCACAGGCAAAAGGAAAAGTCATGTTCTGCAACACACTGACAGTTCAAGTGCTACTTGAAGATGATTTGTTTACCTTGAGTTTTGACTTTACAATGTTGTCAGAGAAACTGCAGTGTACATCAAGTCTCTTTTCAAAGATTCAACAGCTGCTTAAGGTGATTAAAAAATAAAGGAAAAAAAATATGAAAAAATGCAATGGTTGCTTCCCTGTTAGGAAAGCAGATAACACTCTTTCACAAGATTACTTTATCCCATATGCCCAGCCTTGTCAGATTCATAATCCTCTCTTTGTTAGGTACAGGATAACATCTGCTTACATTGCCCAATTCCAAGCCAGCTCCATGAGGCTGGAGCTCCTCTCCTGCAGCCTTCAAAGGCTGATTAACTGCAAGAGCAGGTGCAGCTCCCACAGGCTTCTCTTGATGGCTTTCCCCTCTCCTGGAACTCGCCTTCCACACTCTCCCCAGATACTTGTATTAAAAGGCTCCAATATCAACACATCTGAGGCAACTGAGTTTTAGATCAAATATATTTCCTGTTCTCAGCTTTGCTCAACTATTTCAGTTTTGCCTGCATGTGCTGGTGTTGTGCTTGCAAGCACACTCTGCACTTTGATAGCACTGTGGGCTCTACAAAACCAACATAAGAGCAAGAAAAGGCAAGAGTTTCCCCTCTCTGAACCACTGCAGTTGCAGGGAACCTGCCAGGGGCCACTCACAGCGACCTTTGCAGGTACAGAAGGAAGGGATTCTTATTAAGACCTGCAACACTCAGCTTTCATTGACAAAACGTGTCAATGAAGGAATTTAAGAGATTTAACAATTTTGGTGTCATGTGAATTATACCTGTATACGCTCAATTCACCTTTGCAAAGAGAGGCACCATAACTGCACAGGCCAGACACACAGGCTGGATCAAACCTCAGTGTTAGAGAACACAGTACTGTTTAAATAAAATTTAATGAAAAATAGGAGCCTCAAGCTAAACAGAGGAATCTGTTTTCACCTGAAACAAAAGGAATGTTAGAAGTTAAAACGCAGTGAGGTAGAGATCTTCTGGTTATTGTTTGTTTCAAATATAACATAAAACAAAGAAATGCAGGAACGGCATCAAAAAGGTTGCATGAAAAGAGAAAGAAATCAACAAGAAATCATTTAACTTCTCTTCTGTGTAAAAACAGGCCAATAAAAAAGATTTTTTGGTGAAGAGTTGCATGATGAACTCTTGGGGAGCAGTCTTTCATTTGGGTTTGCAGTAAAGTGCTGCAATCTAGACAGTTGACTCCATTACAAAGTTTCCCCCAAAACTGAGCAACTTGTAAAAAATCTGATTTTTTTTGTCTAATTAAAAGGACTAACGATAAAGAAAATGAAGTGCCAGTGTAAAAAACCAAAATGGAGCAGTTCAAGCATGAAAAGGCAAATATTGATACTACTGACAGAAAAAAAGGAACTGAGATCATATCAGCTGATTTGCTGCTCAGAATCTAACAATTCCAGCCCCTTTGTCCCTATGCTGGTGTTTGTAGCCTTGATTGTGCACACAAGGTCTGTTAACTTTAACTCTTTATACTATAAACTTACATTAACTTCAACAGGACATTCATCTCCACAGATGTAGAATTCTGGCAATAAAGATTGCAATTCACAGTCCTGGAGTCCTGATGACTTCAATAATGTATATATTAAGTTTAGGAGTGGTGTAATTCTTTGTAGGATTTGGACCAAATATTAAAATCTCTTCAGGAAAGAGACAATTCCTTTCTGTGTTTTTATACCAGAGCCCTGGTCTTTATTGCAGCTTTTATGAGCCACTATAATTCAAAATTCAACTTCCCTAGATTGCAGAATTTTTTTTCTTATTTCACCTTTGCATTTCATTTCGCATGCCCTGTGCAATCTACAGTGAATATGAAGGACTATGTTTGCCAAAATAAAGGAAAACAAAAAAAAACACCTTTGTCTGCAGCAGCCACCATTTCTGTCTGGATTGCCATTGATCCAGTGATATTTTTTCACATCCATCCCTCCAGATTTATTCTTGAAGAAGCGATAACCAGTCAGAAGAGTTATCACCCTGTCTCCTTGTGGAAATGCATTGCCACCCGAGCCACAACTCATACAGCAAATATCAAGGCCAGCAGTGGAATATCTACGAAACTAAAAGGTGAGAGCCTTTCACCTAATGATGAAACAAAATCCGCAACAAAGTCCCATTACATGCTTCTTGCTGAGATAGGTTTTTTCCTAATAATTTTTTCTCCAAAAGCAATTGGAGCTCATGTTGCTCACACCTGCATAAGGAAACAAATCAGACAAAAACTCCTCTCTCCTCTTGGTGTTATTCATCCACAACTTGCATTATGACAACACGTTTCAGCAGCCAGCAGCGTGCTTGTGTTGAACATTTGTTTCAGAAAATGGAAACAGCTAAACCAAAATCAAAGGGAAGTGTTATGTCTTTGATGTAGTTCCATACATTTGTTATGCTGCGAGAGCTAAGGCTGCTACACCCAGCTGATGTCAACGGATTGGTGAAATCCTCTTTTAGACTTTGTGGAAGGAACAATTAAATCCCTGTAGACGTGGCCACAAATGCTTGAGTGAGGTCACATTTTTCAAGCTGTTTAGTTGCCTGGTTGGTTCCTACTGTGATTCTGGGAGAAGGCCTAGAGAAAAGCACTGAGACCAGGATCCAGAGATGAGACAAAGTGAGCTCTTCCAAGCTGGGGGGTTAATCACTGTGTCAAACTGGGGTACCTGAGCAAGACAACCTGATCATTCTTTCTTTCTGTGACCAAAAAAAGCAACACCACATGCTGCCTGTGGAAAGAAATGGTACTGTATGATTACTAGATTAATAGATACCCAATTTTGGATATGACTTTAGACAAAGAACTAAATTTTTAAATATACTAAACTTGTAACTACGTCACAACTGACCTAAGACCTAGAGAATATGGCCAAAATATTTGACAGTTCATTTCTATCACAGCACACAGGAACATTTTCCTGGGCAGAAGGAATTTGAAGCTTGGGAACCTATAAACCCTTAAAAGGCAGAAAAGCTTCTGTCACACAGCATTATGAGGTGTAGAAAAAAACAACAAAAAAACCCAAGCAAACCAACAAAAAATCCCAGTGAGCTGTGTAGGCTTTTCCAGGGGGGAAAAATAATAATTCACACAAGTGGCATAATTGTGTATAATATGTAACCACAGGAAATAACTACTTTGCCATGTTCATCCATTCAGAAAGGAGAAAATGGAAGTCACTCAAGCTAATCCTTTTTAGACTTGCACAGAGTACCTCCTGGTACAGCAGCTCTGGTTTTGTACTGCCAGCTGCGAGTGCTGCTAAACCACCTCCTTGAAAGCTGGTTTTAATTTGGACACATGGAGCCTGTGCACACTATTACAGATGAAAAATGCCCTCCCCACACAGTGCAGCATTCAGCATTCAGATGGCTGAAAATATTTTGCCTCCAATGTGAGAATCACTTGTGCTTCCTCGGAAAGGAACACCATAGGGGTATGTAACATAATGAATGGTTTAGTTCAAGTTGATTAGGTTCCCCTGTTCATCCTGAAAAATAACACCAGAATAACGGGGAAACTCAAGCATATGAGCTACACGGCAAAATAGGAAGGAAAGTAAGTGTACAAGAAGAACATATATTTATTATGGAGCTTTTAAACCACTGACGACCCACATAAATATTTTAAAGTGGATAATGTATACGAATATTATTTAATTTTTGGGTTGGTTTGCTTGGACTTTGAGTGACAACAAGAGTACTCAAGAATTCCACACCAGAATGACATGTAATAAAATCACAGTGTTTGACAGCATAGGTTTTCAGAAAGAGCAATTAATTCTGAACAGTATTTACATTACTATACCTGGTTTTATTGATGTCCACAGGAGTAGCAAGGAGGTAAGGTTCCCCCCAGCAAGCTTAGGTGCAAAGTAAACAAAACAAGTGGAGATGTGAAAGCTCATTGGTGTTTAACTTTCCCTGGCTCTACTCCACACACGAAAAACCACCTTTCCCCACGCATGAAAAAGGGTCAGCACTCAATTCCCACGGCAAGTCATCTGTCACCTGAGCTACTGTTAGACAGGGGGCAACAGACACCATTCACTTTGTTACTCAGCCCTCTGTGCACACTGTACCATCTCATGCCAACTTCTACCTTAAACTGCCACTTAAAGATGTCTCAGACAAGCTGACCAGACAAACTTTGCTTGAACCATATTGTAACAGAACACCAAGTTCCTTCAAAATCAAAGCATGAACCGAATTTCCCTAAAGTACCTTGTAGAAAAGATGCCAACAATTTTAAAAAGTCCAAAGCGGCTTGTTTTGATCTGACTGAAGGAAGTACTTACACTATTCATTTTGGAAAGACCTTTCGTTGAGGGTAATGCACAGTGAACTTTAGAAGTCAAAATAAAAATGCTCAAATTCAATGAAATCTATCAAAGGATCCTTGGGAGAGGTGGGAGAAGGATTGCAGGGGTAGAAGTGTGTTTTGCTGTTAGTTTGTTTTTGTTGAGTGGGTTTACAGTTTGGTTTGGGTCTTTTTTTGGTTTTTTTTTATACAACTTCAGGGACTTTTTTGTTTCGCTCCAGCACAGAACAGAGCCAATTTTGAAGTGTAAAAACCTTTCATATACAGAACTTCCTCTGACACAGAGCTCTCATCTGCAGCATCACATCACAGTGCTTCATAGTATGGGGTCTCACTAGAGTATCCAGTAAATGGATTAAATGCATCCATTAAGTGGAGTTGGTTTTGGTGCTTCATAATCCTATCTAGACAATCGATACACACTTGCTTCTGACACAACTACTTCATTACAGAGTCTGCAACTGCTTTTGCACCAGTGTTACCTACAAATGCCTTACTCACTGAAGCATTTCTGCAAATCAGGCGTAGCTTGTTAGGAGTGTGTTGATCCTGGCCCCCAATCTGCAGAAATTCCTGCCAGTAGTTGTAGCTTTCTCCACGAGTTTCATACATTCCAAGCCAGAAATCACTGAGCAACACTGCCAGGAACTCGGTCGGGATAAGCTTGAAGGTCTAGATTGCCAAGGGTTTTATTTTTTTTATTGCAATTTTAAAAGGGAATATTATTATCTAGTACTTTTAAGCCAAGGTGTTTTTTTTTTCTTTTTTTTTTTTTTAAACAGAATTCTTGTGGAGGAAAATAGCATCTGCAAAAGAAGTTAAATAATAATTTGGGTTTATGTGGTACCATGATTTATAATAAAAATTTAAAAGTGCTCTTGAAATGGAAATGTTTGGCATGCCATAAGAGACTCATGCTTTCTCAATAGTGATTAGCCTGGTCTGATAAAAACAATTCCTTTACACATAAAAAGGATGAACTCAGGAAAACAGCTAGGGAAAAAAATAACCTTTAAGTTATGCACCCACAGGGGAAGTAAAGAGGAAAACAAAAATACACCAGCTCTCAGATATTTGAGAAACAGTGATATGATTGTATTGCAGATCATTTGCAACACTTCTAAGAGAAGGTCATTTGGGCAATTGCTGTGTCAATTTATTGAAAGAATTAAGATGAACAAAGGATGATGTTTTGCTATTTTTGTACTGCACAATTCTCCATTCTAAACTCCAGCTGGAAAATGTTCATGGCTAATGCATCATCAAAATCCTGCAGCATCAACATGGAAGAGAAGATCAACCGAGTTCCCTAAAAAATGTGGGTTTTTTGGTGGAAGAGGGGGCTGCTTTGAGAAGTTCAGTGCCTTTATCACTTTGAAGAAGATGTCACTTTTAATTTTCTAATTCTAGAGGTGCAGATTTTTAAAAGCTGTGGCTGTTCTTGCTTACCCAGCTGCTCCGCTACATATTTCAGACAGACATTTTGACTTGGCTACAAATTCCAACCCTTTAAACACTGTGGCACTCAGGTGCTGGTTCATTCCGCAAAACTGGTCCAGACGAGGAGGTAGATCCATCAGAATCTGGATTCTTATGATCTCTACTAACACACACTGTAAGATGAACCTGGACAAGCTGGAGAGTTGGGCTGATTCCAACGGGATGAGGTTCAACAAGGCCAAGTGCTGGGTCCTGCACTTTGACCACAACAAGCCCCTGCAACTCCAGGCTGGGGACAGAGTGGCTGGAGAGCAGCCAGGCAGGAAGGGACCTGGGAGTTTGGATTGACAGGAAGCTGAACAGGAGCCAGAGTGTGCCCAGGTGGCCAAGAAGGCCAATGGCATTCTGGCCTGGATCAGGAACAGCGTGGCAGCAGGAGCAGGGCAGTGACTCTGTCCCTGGACTCAGCACTGGTGAGGCCACATCTCAAGTGCTGTGTCCAGTTCTGGGCCCCTCAGTTCAGGAAGGACATTGAGGGGCTGGAGCAGGTCCAGAGGAGAGCAACGAGGTTGGGGAAGGGACTGGAGCACAAGTGCTGTGAGGAGAGGCTGAGGGAGCTGGGGCCGTTCAGCCTGGAGAGGAGGAGGCTCAGGGGAGACCTCCTCACTCTCTACAACTCCCTGACAGGAGGGGGGAGCCAGGGAGGGGTTGGTCTCTTCTCCCAGGCCATCAGCAGTAGGACAAGAGCAGGACAAGTCTTAAGCTCTGGCAGAGGAGGTTTAAGTTAGATATTAGGAAGAAATTTTTTACAGAGTGAATAATCAGCCGTTGGAATGGGCTGCCCAGGGAGGTGGTGAATTCACCATTCCTGGAGGTGTTTAAGGACATCTGTGGCATCTGTGCCATGGTCTGGGAACCACAGCGGGGTTGGGTCAAGGGTTGCACTTGGTGACCTCAGAGGTCTTTTCCAACCCTGTTGATTCTATGGTTCTATGACTCTTTTTCTTGTTTGTGGAAAGGACAAGACAATCTCAGTGTGTCCATGCACACCAAGAAACAACTTTTAGCAGTGAGCTACCCAATGTACTAAACAAGGCACATTCATCACCCACCTACTGCTTCCTACCTAGAACAAGGAAAATTTCCACCTTCTCTTTCCACACCTAATTTTTTTTCCCCCATGGCCACATCAAAGAATAAAGCAGCACTTCAACTGTCATCTAGTGCAAGGAATGTCTCTCCAAACATGGATTCATTCCATTACGGACATAAACAAGCTTGGGCTCCTAGTGGTTATTCTATCACATTGCACTTAGCAAGTGGCTGCCTCAGCATCACCAGTTTAGTTACTGTGGATCACAAAAGTAATAAATGTCTATTACCCTTTAATCTGAATTTAGACAACAATATCTTGAATAAAGAGGATACTACAGTTACCAGAGAATCATAATGTAACTCAGGCTGTCATGATCCCATCTCCTGCTCAAAGTGGGCGTAACTTCAGTGCCAGATAAAATTTCTCAACTTTGTTCCAGAGAAGTTTTGAACTTTTCTGAGGTTGAAGATAATCTACAAGTGAACCGTATACCCTAATGAAGCACAAAACTGTGCATAAACAACCAGGGGATTTTAATTAGAATTTATAGGTTAGAAGGTCTTTTCTATGTAGCAGTTTTGACTACAAGACCTGACACTATCTCATACTTTGTTTTAGGTGTCTATATTGAGCTTTCAGTGATTAACAAAAGGTGAAAAGGGAAATTGCCTCCTGTTTTGAGGTTCCAAAGCTGTGCATAGCTCTACTAATCCTATTTAATCAGATTTTCTCTATTTAGCTTTTAAAATTGAAGATTCACTACTATTGGATATGGCAGAGATATCTATTTTCCTTTTGCAACTAATCAACAATTGGGTACATCTCATGGGAGTAGGTTTCTGTTACCATTTTTCTTTAGAAAATTATTTCGTAGACAAAGAAACACAAAACTTCTGCCCTGGCATGAGTTTCTTTTCTAGAAAATGGAAGAATATCCAATTGAAGCTGCATAGAAATGATCCTATTATATGTGAACCGTTTAGAGCACAGTGGCTTCCTAACAATTAGAGCTTTATGTGTTTTGTTCACAGCTTATATAAAAATTCTCAATAGACTATTTGCCCTCTCCTTCTCCCACAGAAAGTTTGAAAAGCCATCAGTAAAGATTCTTTATGGCATCTAATTTATTCTCTTGAAATTACCTGCAATTCCTTAGTAAAAGAGACATTTTCAAATGAATTATCTCTCTGCCAATTACAACCTCTCTCATCATGTTCTGGCTCTGCAAGAGCACCAACATGACAACTTCTCCTGGTTAGGAAAAAAGGCAATGTGTTTTTTTTCTTAAGGCAGTTTGATTTTGTTTCTAAATTCACAAGTCAGCCTTTGTAAACTGTATTCAGAATTCAGGTAAAAACACTTCATTTTACAGTCCTCTGTAATATACCTTTGAAGACCACAGAAGCATGGAAATAGGGAGATGGTGGTGATCTCTCTCCCATAAAGCAGCTAATTACATGATCATCTTGAACTCTCTGAAGTCAATTACTGTAATTACTGCAACTATTGTGTTGTCATATTTCATTTGGAACAAAATGGTAGCATGAGAGAAAATTGCCAAATATGGTGCTGCAGACTTTTTGCACTTTATAGAAATGTGTTTAAAATGAAAGCTTCTGTCAACCCCATAAACTGTCCATAAGCTCAGGAAGCACCATCACTCGTTACAGTGCTCCCTGCTAATCAAACCCCTGTGAAATGTAATAATATTAAACAGAGGGAGGAGACTCAACTTCAGTATTTCAGACACAGCCCCAGCAGTACAAAGAACACAGAAGAGGTGTCAGCACTGTCCAGGAGGCAGCCTGAGGATCCATTTCATTTTCCTCCCAAACAGAACAGCTGCTCTGCATCATCTCCCACCTTCAGTTCCACACACTTCTGCTAGAAGCCCTGCACAAACAGGAGATATTCAGCCATCACCGTGGGCAAACAGTGATCCCCAAAAGAGAGAATTGCACTGGATAAAAACTTTTCCACCCTCAAGAGGTTTTCAGGAGTTCGCTTGGCTTAAACCATAAGCTTGAATAACAAAAACATTATAATACAAGGTTAACCTCAGCTTCATCCTGATGGAACTATTTATCTGTCATACAAAGATAGGTGTATTCTCTGTGGACAGCTTTTTTTAAGGGCACATACGCAAGCTATTTTCTCACTACAGTGAGAATGTCTAAATAAATCTCTTACAGGCAAGTAATAGGAAATATTTCAGCTCCAGATGACTACACTCAACTATTTCCCAACCTTCAGGAAAGCCAGTGAATGTCTAAAAGTATTAGCACTTCTAAAAGAACAAAGAGAGAGACATTTACCAAACACAGAGTGATAACAACCTCTGCATTAGCCCTCCATTCTAACTTCAAACACAAACTCCTCCAATACTCATTACCACACTGTCTGTGCCACTCTGTATACTCCCATTCTGTGCTTTGCTTCCTTGAAACAGGCTACAAAAGGTGATACAGGCAGTAATTTTTCCAGGCTTTAAGATGCCATAAATATTTAAGCCTCTCTCCTGTAACTGCCTACCTCAGGAAAGGCTGAGCAGATTCTCCAAGGAGCAATATTGAAACAGATATGGAACAGTGGGCCGTGCCTAGGGACCTGTGCATTGCATTTTGATTTTTAGTGCCACTGTGGTCACCAGAAATGTGCTGGGCCTGTGTACACGGGGCCTGGTAAAAATTCTTTTGAAAACTGTTGCACAGGGCATGCTTTGTGCCCCACCAAGCCCTTTAAACACTAGTCCTTATTCAAGTACAGCATCACATCCCAGAATAACTGTGTCAGACTGGCACACACTCCACTAAGGTAGAGGCTTGGATTTGAAATCATTCACCTTCAGTATGTCAGGCCCTGCTAAAGGAGTCAATTTAAAGAGAGAGCAGGGCTAAAACCCTTCTTCTGTCACAGTTCATTTCCCAGCCCTTCTCCCCATGTGTGTCACACAGGAATGATAAGGTAGCAGATGTCAGCAGGGCTTTGGTAACAGATGACATTATCCAAGACTAATGAAGAACACTGTTTTTCTAAGGAATTACACAGAAACCTCAAAATTGATAATAATTTCTTGGTGCTGGCTTCAAGCAATTCAGGATTTCATGCTTAGGGTCTCAAAGACAACATAAAATATAAAAAAATAAAAATCAGAACCACTGCAAATTAAAGAACATTGTCTGTAATCTCAAATGAGGTAGACAGCATTACCGCTTTTTCTAAGAAAACTCAGGAACTTTGCCTGCCTTTTTAAACTACTTCCTGAAGACATGGGCAATAGAAGGCCTGGAGAAGTTTTGCTGGTGTTTTTTTTTTCCTTTTTTATATCATTATTTTGAGATAACTGTTAAAGAGAGCATTTCAACAGATGAAGGACAATGCAGCACTTTTATACTGACATGCATGATAAAATAAATAGTTTTCATTCCACAGAATTAAATTTATTCCATGTTCTCACAATGCCTACTTAATAGTTTTGGGACTGTGTGTGTGTTTCCCTTAGAAGAGAAAAGCAGAATGCACTCCTCCATTTTTTTCTCCTCCTGGATCTAATTAATCTCTAATTTAAATGCAAAGGCCAATCCAGGTTGCTCCTGAGACACTGTGGGACTCTACTAGGATCTTTTACATTAAGACTTTTTATGATAACGATTATATGATAAAGAGCATCTGGAGTCTAACACAATATTAACACTATTTCTTAAAGGTGTAACCCCATTTTTTCCCAATTTAACACTCAACCTTGCTGCACTTACATAGCCTGGCTTAAGGGAAGAGGGTGTTTTCCTCCAAGTAGCCTGTATCAGTTAGGACAGTGTCAGCAAAGCCTGGTGGGGGGACACCACTAGTTTTAACATTTGCTAGAGAGGAAGTTCTGCATCTTCAGACTCATTTAGACAACTCCCTACTGTTTCATTATCTTCTCCATAGAAATCATCTGCTATTTGGCTTATGTAATTTGAAAACTCATATCATTAAAGTGTTGAAGACAGCCCCAAAGGGAATACTCTGGCACTCAGCCTGTAATATAGTGTTACAGTGCAGCCCTTCAGAAAACCTCCCTGCCAAGGAGGGAGACGCTGTTGAGAACTGTGTCAGTCTGGAAAAGGACCATTCCTTGTGTGAATCTTCCAGCTGTCCTGATGTCTGATGAAAACTACACACATCCACGTCCTCAGAAATCAGGGAGTCAGGCAGAGCATAGGAAAGGTAAGGCTCTGTGTTCATTAACCAGATTCCCCAAAGCCTAAGGCTTTGAAGATCACACACCATCATTGACTGACACAGTTTGGGCTTTCACTCTTCTGTACCCCGTTACAGTTCAATGGAGACAGGTTTTGCTAGATTAAGAACAATCTAAATTTTGTATTTATTTGATAAGTAGAAGAAACAAGTAGAATTATGATGATGTTATGATCTCCTTCTGCACACAACTAGCTTACAGATAAAGAAGTAAAACATTAAAAGTAGGCAATGAGAGGCAAACCCAGGGATTTTCACCTCCAGTGTTTAAAGTCCCATTGATTTATTCACAGCTTGCTTCTTCCTATAATTCTCTCATATATTGCAGCTACTGCACAGGTATCTATCTATGTACCTACCCAATTAACAGAGATGAGCACTTATAAGATTAGATTTTGAAAGAACCAACTTCAAAAAGAGCTTGAAATGCACAGTTTTTACTATAGATAGTTGAAAAGGGCTAACTCCATTCCTTACTCTTTTTTCAAGTATAGTACAAAATTTTTGTTTCTCTTTTTGATGAAATATTAAACATATGTGTGAAGGAAAGTATCAGGAGTACGAAAACGCTTTAAGAAATTTTTTCTAATTATTAGATTATACAACTTGAATAATTTTATTATACTACCACACGGCTGAAACTGCACCATGTCTGTAGAGAAAGTAGGAGGCTAAAAGAACAACGAAGCCACTGTGCATTTTCACATGGGATGAGCTGTTTGTTCCAATATTTCATCTGTGGTCTTTTTGCTTTACCAGTAAGCCAGAAATCTTCACACCTATACAGTGTTGTGTCAACATAAACTTCCCATAAACAGAAAAATTCTGCTAATTACTGAGTACAGTGTCCATATAGGAAAGCAAAGTGTTTTTCTGCATTACTGTAGCTCTGAGATGAGCTCCACAGCCCACAGGCTATACTGCAAGAAGAAAGACGCTTTCCAATCTGAGATATAGTTTCAATCTATAATTAATGTACGCATAAATGCCTCATTATTTCTGTAGGGACTTGCAGAAGACATTTTAACTGCACATTTTTAACCAAGTAGGACCTATTAGCCAGCAAACTGAAGCACATTATCAAGACACTTCTGTCCTCAGTGATCTTGAGCTGAAAAAGCTTCTTGAAGCCACCCTGAACAAAGGAACCAAAGAGTTGCGCACTCACTGTCACGAAAAACAGTCAGTGGGCTCATAGTGTAATTTAGGATTCTCCCAGTGTAAGACTAATGCACATGGTCTCAGATTCATGTTCCATGTTTGCACCTGTTATGTTCAGTGAATAAAACCAATAATATCCATTTTGATTACTTTTCTAATGCCACGTTGTGAGGAAGTTCATACACTTCCTGAGGAATTACATATAACTGAAGAGGAGCAAGACAAGTAATCTCTTAGGAATGCTTTCAAAGGGAAAGAGAGCTATCACATGAGACCCAAGACTATAAAACATTAATAAAAATATGTAAAATTCTGTGCTAAAGACTTGGTACAACTTGACTTAAATCAGCAGAATAAATTTCATCAATTTCTAGGTCTAAATTATTTACCCAGCTTAGAGTATTTCCATAGTCGAAGGTAGTGATAGGAAACAAAAAACCCCTAAGCATCAAGACAATATCTGACCATCATTTAGATGCAGTCATTCTCTAGAGAAATTAATGTAGCCTCAAGACAAACAAGAGTGCTCAAATTTATGTTATAGGTGTTCTTCGTTTTCCAGAGTCAGAGCAGGCCATTAAATGTGGCTGTATAAAACCAATATCCAAAGTTGCATTGCTTCTTAAAGAATGAGGGTAGAAAGGTCCCCTGAAAAAGGAAAAAAACCCACCTCTTTTTATATCTTTTCACTCCAATTCTTCATGCCACTAGATGTCAAAATGAATATAAGAACCTTTCAGGAGCCAGCTTTAACATATAACTAAATTGAAGTCTTGGGGTTATAAGTAGGCCAAGAGCCAGAATCATTAGTTTTATTTTCAGTTAGATCTCTTGATAGGATTTTATGACACTGGAAATTTGGTTTCTTAAAGGTGATTTGTATGTGACTTCTTTTTTCCCTATGATATTTATATAAACTATATATTTTAGAGGGAAGACACCAGAAAAAGTAATCGTTGCATGATTTATATTGCGCTATTAGAAAAATGATCGGACTTTATAAAGATAAACCAGCCCATTGTTCTCAATGTGTCCATTATAATCTAGCAGGTGATTAAGGACTTACTATTCCATTGCCACCTATAATTATAGGCAATCTGCTTCCCTGCATTGTCCAATAAGTGGCTGATGCTATTTGACAGCATTCCCACCCTTAGGTAATGCCAGGAGGTCAGTGGGACTAATGAAACATCTGAAACAAGCAAAAGAGATCTAGTTAATTCAGCCAAGTGTTTCTTGACTTTGTGTTTCTTGTGGTTTTCATACTTACAGGACTGTGCAGTTTCATGAAGCAAAATGCAACTTGTGTTTGTGTGTGATTTTGGCTCAGGAGTTTTGAATGGAGAAAAATGAAGTCAGTACATCAGCTACGTCACTCAGGACTCAAAATGGCCAGTGCAAAGCACCTGAAGTTCTTTATATCATATGGTGATATTGTCAGGCAGAAAATCTCAGAGAATTTTAGATGTTCTTTTACTTGAAATGATCATTCATTTAAATGATATTTCTTTCAACAGTATGTTCATCCCTGCATATAATAAACTTCGAGGTCTTTCATTTTAAGAACCAATTGTCAATATTTTTGAAAAATTTTAAGGATATTCATTTTTTTCTTCACTTTAATCCTGCCTGCTTAGGGAAGAACCATGAAACCTAAGGAACCATTTCCCAAAGGAAAGAAAAGCCAAAAAAATGGTGAACTGCCCTCCACTGAGAAGTACAGTAAAATGTAGAGGAATTCCAAGTGTCCAGTTTATCCTTCAGGTAGTGGAGGGAAATCTGCATTACAGTAGGATGCATGATTGACTGGGGAATACTGGTCAGAATGGTGACATTATCTGCCAGTCAAGGCAAGAGGCACCTAAAAGAGAAACCTTTTTCCAATTACATGCCTTTAGGAGTGGGGTTAGTGATATGCTTAATATTCCCCTGTACAAGACAACCTCCAGGTTTTGTCATTTCTGACAGTTTTGCAACCACAAATGGCACATGGGCAGAGTTCTAGGCTGGAGAGAGACCACAATCAAGACCTGTGCTTCATGCCAAGCTACGTTAAGAGGCTAAATCTAAGTCCACATTTAAGGAGTGATTATACTACACCGAAGGTAGAGCCAAAAGGATTTCTTTGGTTCCTTTAGCAAGTTACCAGTTGGTTTCAGAGGATCAGACCTCAGAATTATAAGCCAACCTATCTCTAGTTTTTCTGTCTCCACGTCCCTTCACAGCCCACACAACCTGCTGGGAAAATGACCACAGTGTCAATAGAATCATCTAGGTTGGAAAAGCCCTCTGAGATCATCAAGCCCAATTGGTCCCCCAGCACCAACAAATCCACCACAAAACCTCGTCCTCAAGTGCCACATCTACACATCTGTTAGATCCCCCCAAGGATACCTGCAAAAATTTACTGCTTTGCCATCCAAGTGCAACACAGACTGTTCCTTTCTCTTTCCAGCACCTCGTTATGTATTTGAATATTGTCCTTACGTCCTCTTCAGACTTAATTGTTAGAAGTAAAAGTAGCCCTTGCTTCCCCAAACAAGCTTCCATAAATGCAGTTCAGCATTCTGCTCAGCACATATGGCCTAAGGAATAAATAAATAATAAAGACATTTGCCCAGCCATGTCCACCTTGTGATTCTGCAGAGAGATGCTGCCCTCAGACACTTTGGAGGGTGATGTTTTGTTGTGGTATCAGGCATGTAACTCATAATTATTGATACCAAATGAGATACTAAAACTACCAGGTGTTAAAAGCTGTTATACCAACCTGTGCCCTTCACCTCTTGACTCCACTGTCTCTGTCCTGTCCCTCGGCTTGAACGAGGGTAACAAAACTGAAGGATCTTTTCTGCTCACCCATAGCAAGGGCTACAAGCCAGCCATGCTCTTCCTTCCCCTCCTCTCCCCACTACCCGCTCCCTCAGGGCAGGAGCACAGCTCTCCATCTCCAGGAGAGTGAGGGAACACACCTGGGATACCTGGGAGCAGAGTGGAAGCTGCGATACCTGCCAGGGGGCTGCACTGAGCTGGCACCAAAATATCCTGGACGATAATTACTAGATAATTCATTCTTCAGTCTTGAAAAATACTCAGAAAGAACCCTTATGATCAAAATCAAAACTTATGTTATCAGTTCATATCTTGCATTTAAAAAAAATTCATTTAAAATAGTATTTATTTTCTACTTTTCACGTTTATTTGCTGTTTTGCTTAAGATTTTATTTCAGTTTCACCTTCTATCAAGATGGACTCAAAAATGTGATCTGAGGTAAAATTTAATATGCACAATAAAATTTATCGTGTAGCTGAACAAAAAGTCACTGCACCAAAAATGGTCCAGTCCAGCAGTTTTCTAAATGATGTAGGAGAAAAATAATGGGGCAGAGTAGCAGAAGCCTGACCCTATTCCCATAAGACTGTAAGATTTATCACCTACATAAGCAGAATGCTACAGAAAAGAGATCTATTGACCACAGCAATAACTCACAGCCCAGTAAAGCTAGCTGAGATGCTAGTCTGGTATTTGCTGATAGTACCTTTATTATGTGGCACTCACAATTTTTTTAAATAGCTTTGCTCAACAAGTTACTGTTTTTAATATTATGCACCACCTACTCTCTTTTAGACCAGCCACTTATTTACAGTACTGATATTCAGGAGAGGGGGGGGAGTTGCAGGGAAGGATTTATAGGAGCGGGGATTTACTGTTTGAATTAAAAACTGTGTTGTCGCAATTGTGGATTTCAGGAGAGGGGGAGCTACAGGCACATGCTATGCTGGCAGAACAGAAATATTACTCAGAACAGAAATATGTTTGCATAATACCTTCTATTTGAATAGAATATTTACTGTGGGGGAAAAAAAAGTCAGAAAACTGCTATTACTTGCAATGCACAGACTGAATTTTTTGCTGGTTTGGATAGACGCTGGGAGATACTCAACCAGCTTTGTTTGGCAGACCATTACTTCAAGGGCTTGGAGACCAAGGGTCCACAATCCTTAAGTTACCATCCAATACTACAAGATGACACAGAGGGCACTGTCACAAGAGGAGTTGGTGACAGAGCCCTAAGTGCAAGTTTTTCCTGGGATTTCTGCTGCATGTGCTCCAGGCCAGCGCTGCCATGGCACCTCAGAGTGCTGTGAAAAGAGCTCTGAGGAGCTGGAACTGGCCATGTTTGCTTCAGAGCTGCTTTTAACTCAGGCCATCCATCCTTAATCTCTGCCTGAGCTCCACAGCAGCTTTGCCTGGGACTCGGGTGTTCTCCGGCAAGCTGGACCCTGCCTTGAGCCCTAATCCATGTCTAGAATTATCCTAGAGAAAGGTGTTTTTCTTCCATCAACCTTTACCTACAGTGTAGATATTTTAGTCCATCAAGAGAGTAAAACACCCAAGATGGACTGAAGAAACAGCCCTACTCTCTATTCCCTTTTCCATCTCCACAGTCTCAGCATCAGAGACGCTTCCTGTATTGTCTAAGAATTTAAAAGAAAATGTAATGGGGTTTGGAGGTCCTAAGCAACTAGAAGATATAACAAAACACCTACTTACGATACTTTAAAAGTTATTTCAATTATTTGTTAAGGGGACTAGTGCAAATATCAAATACTACAGATTTGTAAGTGAGAGACCAGAAGCTTCATCCAAAAGGATTCTTGGCTTTAGCTGCATGAAAACAAGCTGTAAACAAACCAAAAACGTGAACATGCTCTAAACCAGGACAAATACAGCGACAGGAGTGTCAGCAGTTCCATCGCTCAGCTGGTGCTCTGGTTCCCCAGAGAACACCCGGGGTGTGTCAGGGAGCAATGGCACGGCCCAGGTTGGGTGGGACCGGGAAAGATCCGCTGGTCCCACGTGTGGTGGGAAAGGGAACCTGGATGAGCTCCCTGCCCACTGTGCCACCAACACCAGCGGGGATGGGCTGTCCTGAGGAGTGATTCTGTCACTACAGCACACGTTGTGAGGGGTCTGTGTGTCCATGTGTGGGAGCACTTGGAAGGCGGGAAGGTGCGCAGGGGCTCTGGAGGGACCTGGATCCCACTTCCCTTCACTGTGTGTGTGGGGAGAGGAGGGACCTTTACAGGGACAGACTGCCCCAGGAGAGGGTTTATCAGAGTTAGAGTTGTTAGAGATTCCTAAAATACAGACACTGAGGAAAGGAATCAAAGTGGTTTCCACACTCCTCTCTGTCAAACTACATTTGCTCTCTGAATTTTCTTGACCACTTGCAATCTCACACGCTATCTTAAAAGTTTGGTAAAATTCATGCCTGAAAATATAAATCCACGTGGTGAAATGCATCCATGGAAATACTTCTCAGCACACAGTGAAGACACAATGTCATATACTCAATATATGTATTTATTAATACACCACCAGCCTTTAGGGGTCTTCTCCCTGTATTTTCTCCTCTAAACCCAGCACTTTTTGACAGGAATCCTTTAAATTTCCAGGGGGAAGGTGTGCAAAAGCCTGAAATTATTATGCTTTTCCACATGAAGCTCTATTTTCACCACTCCTTTGAAACAAAGAAAAATGCAGAGACAGTATGAAATAAGAAAAGTTCCTCTCTGACTACCAA
The DNA here is from genome assembly GCF_001604755.1 of Lepidothrix coronata. Classification (NCBI taxonomy): domain Eukaryota; kingdom Metazoa; phylum Chordata; class Aves; order Passeriformes; family Pipridae; genus Lepidothrix; species Lepidothrix coronata. The sequence continues at coordinate 4,737,227 of NW_016690204.1, read as the reverse complement.
AGGTAGACTACTTTCTAAATTAGGAACAAAAATATTTTCATTTCTAGCGTGGCCTGGTTGTGAATTCCTCCCAAAAGTTGTGTACAGTTACCTTTACCATAGAACAGTGATCCTCATCAAGAAACAAAACCCAACCTCTATTCTCTGAACCTCTGAAGATCCACTTGACAACACAAGTCATGTATGGGAAAAGATTGATGCTTACTAAAGGGAGACGTGCAGCTGAGTAATGGCCCAGTTCTACTTTGGCCTATAACAAGGTTTGAGACCAAGATTTCGTTCAGTGCAGAGGTTCATATTTCACACCAAAGGGGAAAAAAACCCCAACCCAAACCCAAAAAAAACCCCACAAACCAGCAGGTGATCTTTGCTCATGAAAATATAATTGCCTCAGGTGAAATCAAGTTACGCAATTAGAGCAGCAAAGAAAAATTCTAGCACACAGGGTCCATCTGTTGCCATGTGCATAAATTCTCTATGACTTGCCAAAGTAATTTATCCACCCAGAACACACATCCAAGCCGGCCAATATCTAGTACTGAGCAGAAAGGAAATTTAAAGAAAGGCACATCATTTATCATTACAGACAGCTCAGCAATATTGTGAACAGGGAGCACAATTTCAGTGGAGGGGGAAGAGGGAGTGGGAGAATGAAGATTGGAAATGCTTGCTGAGCTCAGAGCCTGCTGTAACAGCCGCCTGACACGAGGATCTCAAGGGCTACTTCCTCTGAGAAAAGAGCACAGAAAGCCGTGTCTTAACCATTCAACCCTGTCCCAACACATATTGTAATTCGATGAATTGCTATTTTGTGATGGAAAAACTTGCTGTCGGAAAATTTTCGACCGCCCTTGCGTAACTTGCAGTGGAATTTAACGTGAAGAATAAACAAACTCACCACTCTATGGCAGTCTCACATTAAGCCTGAAAACCTTTCAGAATTGGCTGTCACAAGAAGCCCACTTTCATATGCTGCATGTAAAATCCTACCCCTTCCTCCCCTCACTTAGAGGAGTTCTTGCTGTGGGGTTCAATGCAGTCATTCAGCACAAAAACCTATCTGCTGAATTTTTCAACACAACTGTTCAGCTTTTGAGGCTACAAGATGCCAGGGCAAGGCAAGGGTGCACACTACTAAGGGTGATTTCACTATTTGATTCACCCCCATCTTGATCAACGAACCAGGTTTAGATTAGAGAGCGTACTGACATGTGGGTATAAACTTTGTCCTACAGAATCTCACTGTGCTTTAAAATTAAAGATTTTAGCTCCTGGCATCACAAAACTAGCCCTAAATCCACGAGCAGGCTGTAAACAGTGTCTTTGTGAGGTTTCAGACTCCCCAGAGCCTATACACAAGACAGTGTTCTGTTGTTCTTGATGATGCTTCAGCGGTGATGCCCAGTGAGATACTTGGAGGCAAAGAGGACGTAAGGCAGCTCCAGATAGGAGAGATAATAGGAGCTGTGGGGAGCAAATTTTACTGGAGGCAGATTTTAAACAAGTAGTTTGGGAGATGTCTGTATTTTCAGGAGCTATTTCAACAGAACTGCCTCCAGCACAGTCCTGGATGAAAGCACAGTTGCAAGTTGCTGAACGTGAGCCCTGGTTAGCCTGTTGCTACCACACTTTACAAGTCTTATTCAACTTTGTAAGTGAGCACAGGCCCTTCTGCTTCCTCCCTCCTTTTGGAGATGCTCTGGCAGAAGCAACCCTTCTGTCTACAATGAGAGACTTTCACCTTTCCTGGCTGTGGACTAGAACAGGAAAATCAACAATCATTTATCTGTGTGCGCGATCAGGGATGCAATAAAAAAAATTTATTGTCCTCCTGCATGCGTGCCAAAGAGTGTGTTTTCAGTTCTTAATTTCTGAGAGGTCCTTGATTTTCCTGTTTCAGTTTCTGAAACACAGAAACATCCCTGCCCTGGAGCTAAGTTCAGAAAAATCAACCAGCTGAACAAGAAAAACGAGATTATTGAAATACGTGTCTCCTTTTTAGTTGTGCTAGAAAACTTAAATAACTGTACAATACATATTTTAGCTTTCATGAGATCTTGAAAGCCTAAAGTACCATGCTCAAACAGAGAGAACACATTAAGGAGCAGGAAAAAAAATGGAGGAAAGAAAATCTGAACCCAGAAATATTCCAGGAGGAACAATGAAGGACATACTGCTAACCAAACTTTTAAATAAAAGGTAAAATAAAAGGGCAAAGACTGAGCACAGTCCTCATTGTTCACAAACCAAGACTTATATCTGCCAGTGCTGAAAGATGAGATCCATTGTTCATTATCCCAGAAGTACCACATGAGCTAAGATGACATTCCCCTCCTAGGTGCCATCAACCTGCATCCAGGAAAATGGAATGCTGCTCAATATTCTGATGAAGCAGCCAGATTAATCCTGACCAGTCTTCTGTCTGTAGTTCAGGGAATTCCACTCTTTAGATCAGAAAGATGTATTTGCACTGGGAATGTTATACCCTTTCTAAGGGCATTTTATGAGAATGCATTTGACCAGGGAGAGTTGAGTCAATATGATTTAAACAAACAAAAGAAACCAAACTGAAAACAAAAAAAAACCAGAAAGGACAACATAAAAACCAAAGCACTATAAAAAAATATAAACCAAGCAATAATGACTAAACACTCCACCCCAAAAAAGTAAAATAAATCACAACCAAAGGAGAAATTAAATCCAACCTCAAACCAAAGAAAGAGCTTATAGTTCTTTTTATCACACCTTTTTATCCTTTTCCAGTGGGATGTTCACAAAGCTGGTTAATCCAGATTGTGCATAGTTTCATCAAATGTCAAGGAAAAAATTAAGCTCAGAACACACTGCTTCTGGCAAACAACAAAACTGTTCCTGGCTTGAAGGGCCTGAAGTTTAATGTGATGGGGGCAGAAATGACCTTAAAAAAAAATACAATAAAAAAAAGGCAGAAAATATTTCAGTTTTCAGTGGCTTTTAAAGAGAGTCAGAGATGAGCCTGGCTTTTCCTGAAATAGGCTGTAAGTTTTCACACCACTGACACTTTGTTAAAGAACACATGGAAAGGTTCAAACCAAAATAACGCCTGAAAGCAGAGAACTTGACACCGTGTCTGGCCATGTTTTAAATAGTTTCTGTAGCTCTAGTTAGGACTCTTTCAGCCATGTTTGCTGTTTGATGGGTGATTAAATGACACGTTTTTAAAACAGGAAGCGTTGGCCATTTTGTGTTTCTGGCGCCATCCTTTTAAATTTCATGGAAATGGAGTGAAACCAACCCAGACTGGTTTTGAAATTCCTCTCACAAACTGTACTTCAGTTACCCAACATATTGTGCTCATTCACGTAATCCTTAAGTGGGATAATTTTTCTAAGGGAGGTTGAAAAATTGTCAGAGAATTATAATTAAGGTGGTGAAGGGGTGAGGATCCTCAACTCATACACACACCTACTGCCAGAAAAGGATCATTTCACAGGGGGGGTCTGGTGTGTGACCACATGAAACAACCATTCAAATGGTTAGCTCTGAACCATGTGCTCGTACCCACTGTCAGGGCAGGTTTGAAATGGTTCAGAGAGAAAAGGCTCCTGTCCTAAGCCAGATTTACTGTTAAAGAACCTCACTGTGGATCCACAGGCTGAAATCACATTAGGGCTCCTTATGTTCAGGGCATTCCCAGAAAAACCTGCAGAGTGTTATCCCCATCACCCCTATGAAAGGCCTTTTGGTCCTTGTCAACAGTGCAACTTCCACAGTGCTACCCAAAAACCACACAGAGCCAGCATCCTTTCCATGTTCCTAAAGGAGGATGGGTGCCAATCAGCCCAAGACAGTGCAGAAGCTGAGCCCTGGCTCAGGAATTTCTCAGACACTGACAGTCTTATAACAAAATTAATTACTGCTCTATACAGCCCGATTGACAGAAAGCCCAGGGCCTTTGACAGTGACATGTCACAATACAATTCAACATGGATGTAGTAAGACACACTGAAACTGGCCTCAACTGTAAGTACATCAAACATCAACTTTAAAAAAAAAGGGGAGAGGAAAAAAAAAAAAGCCTTTTCAAGTCACATTTTTTTTTTCATGAAAGAACGGTGCACTGAATTTCACCTAAAATAAATAAATTGGTGAAACAAGCCATTACTCTATTTTAATGTAAAATACACAGGTCTAGACTAATGAATATTTGAAATAAAGAGAGTGAAGTTAAAATATTCCTACAGAACCTACAGATGTTGTAGGCAGTCTCAAGCATATGTGTTCAGTTTAGTCATTTTATGGAATGCACAGCCACAGATCGGCTTAGGTGGAAAGTTAATTTTTATTTATTATGTTTAGCCCTGGCATATTTGAGCACAGGCTCATTCTTTGCGTTGGATAATCATAATTGGAGATGCAGAGAGCTCTTTGTTCTTTATAAGCTTCCTAGGAGCAAATACAAGAAGCTGTTCTGCAGGGAAGACTCAGACCTTTAACGGGAACAGCGTTTGCACAATGATGTCTAAAAGCTAGAAATGAAAGAGGGACAGTATTTTAACATATTTTCACAACAGATTCCTTCTATAAATCTGAATTGCTGCAGTTATCTGATGCAAACTTTGGCAGACTTTTAGCAGTCCAGATGTCCACAATAAAATGTTATTTAATGTATCAATGAACAGTTTCCAATATGCAAATAACTCAGTTTCTGCAAACATCTGATGGACAACTGCCAATATGATGGGTGTTCGTTTCAACAGAGCAGAAGTGGCTATAGAGAATCTTAGTTTTCTGTTAAAAGCACCATGGAAAATATTTATTCATTTCAGAATGGTGCATAAGGAACATGTTTATTTCTAGCAAACAGTCGAAAAACATAATAAAGTTAAGTCATAATAAAACTGGGAATAAAATTAACAATGCCTTCAGCAGCTGAAAGCTGCAGAAAGAAAAAGCAAATTACCCAAAGGACGCTTAGCACTGGTTTTCCACAGAAACGGTTTGATGTGGCAGATTTCAAGGTGCTTGGCATTGCTTGGTTTTAATCTTGCTTTCTGTGACCCTCTGCCACTGACAGGCCCAGTGACACAGACCAGCTGACTTGGTGACAAACTTGTCTTAGGTACAACAAAGGGTCCTGATGTATCACATCCCCCAGACAGAGCACTCCTCAGCACTAGAAGAGATATCTAGATTGGAAATCTTTTCCTCTATGTCTTCCAAAACATCAAGAACCACCCAATTCTTCCCAAAAGGCAGGACCTAGGGCAAAAGGCAGCTTTGATTCTCAAGAACTGCATAAGGATTTACAGCTCCATCCCTCTTCTCTGGGCTTTTTCATGTTATCTGTTCTCTCATTTCCCTAAATAATTGGAAAAATTCACTCAGCTGACGGGTCTTTTCAGTTTGTTGTAATGTGATTTTTGAATAACCACCTTGCTGACATACTAAATTGACTCTGGATTGTTTTATTAATCTTATAAGAACATTAACAAAATCAGTTAGGTATGGTATTTACTACTGTAAATCAGTAGCGTGTTCTAATTTATGAGAAAGCCCCTTTCCCTCTGACTCCAAAGGAAACATGATTGACCCTGACACAGTTATGTGCTCCAGAGGGGAGACAGTCTGTCATGTTCAATCATTTCTTGATCAAATCCAAAATGGCAAGTTAATTGTTTAATTAAGGGAACAAGGCCCTTAGAAACTTTCATGTTCTACATAATTTTATAATGGGTCTACGTAAATAAAATAAATAAGATGTGATGGAATGGAGAGAAATTTCATAAGCAAAAGTGGTGCTAAATATCTGTGATACCAACAAAAACTATCAATGGCCAACCTCCAGCAGCTGAGCCCAACAAAATAAATTGAATTTAAAGTGTCTTGGAATTCCTATGAAAAATAACCGGCACATTTGAACACAGTTGTACCTCTCTTTGGTTATACCATGTTTAAGATAAGAATGGACCACAGAAACAGAAATATGTCTTACTTCTCGAATCAAAAGTGAAAACCAGGATTAATAAAAAGCAAAGCAATAGGTAGGAAATTTTGCTACTAATTCTGCAACATTTCGTGATTTAGAGTGACCTTTCACATCTTAGGGGATTTTTGCCATCAAAATTGCTGCTGCCTCTATCTAGAGGTCACTTTTCACAGCCACAAAAGTTCATTTTTATAATACAAAACTCTCCATCTGGAACTCCGCACCAGATACTTAACCATGCACTGATTTATTTATCTGTGAATGGGCCCCCCCACGTGATAAATCCCATTATTCATAAAGCAATGTGAAATGCACTGATTCTTTTTGATACATTATTCATTGGGAACAGCGTACCTGCACTTCTCATTAGTGGAAGTTCTCCCAGAATTCTCTGTTCTGAGGAGTTTTCGGAAGTCCCTTTCTGCCTCCCAAAATTCTGCCAGGATTTTTTTTTAATTTCTTTAGCTTAAATTCATTTAAGTTCATTTAAGCCACGTCTACATCTAATAGCTGTACAAAACAAAAATGATTTTTTAATTTTTTTTTTTAAGCAAGGGAGAAAGTACATGGAGTTGGATGGGATGCTTGTTGCTTGTTTTAGAAGCATAGTTGTCTTAGGAGAGGGAAGAGGAAAAGAAAAATGAAAAAGAAAAGAGAACAGAAGAAGAGAATAGAGGAAGAACACAGAAAAATAAAGAAAAGGAAAGAAAAAGGAAAGAAAAATAAATAAAAAAGGGAGTCAGGTGTAGGAGCTAATTACAAGCCCTAGAGATGAAAAGGAAGGCAGCTTTCAGCTCAGGAGTAACAGAGGGTACAGAGAACATTTTTTTTCCTATTTTTCTTTTTAATAGAATCTGAACTACAAGACTCACTCAAAAACCTTAACACTGCACAACATCCCCGCTAAACTTCACTACCTATTTTGAAGTTATGAGCTTTCTGAAACAGTAACAGTTCTTTTCTCTCTTTCACTTCATTTTCATTGTGATATGTTTCCTTCCTTCTCACCTTAATTATGTGAGAGAAAAGTCCTAAACTTTTAGCAGAACTAAACTTTTAGAGAACTTGAAAAAGAAAAAACCCAAACCATAAATATTCTTAAATTCACAACAAAGTAATTTGAACAAACTTTGCTGAACACATGCACTTCAATTCTTTTTTTTCTACACCACTGTGCTTAAAAATACATGGATAAAATCCCTGTGATGTACAGCAGGCCAGAGGAGATGGGAAACCAGCAGGAATGCAGAGTGTGTTCCTCTGCCACTACCAGCTCACAGCTGCAGAGGGAAATGAAGTAATCCTGTCTGGATTCATAAGTGTTTAATCAAAACCTTCCTTTTCCCTCCCATCAATTAAAAGATTTGCAGAAGGCAGCAGAGAGGAAAAGGTAATAAGTCGAAAAGTGATGAGGGAACCGGAGGGTCACATCAATAAAGACACATTTTTGTAACAATTGTCTCTGCTCCAGAATGAGCAGAGAAGCACAAAGAATCTGCTTTCTCCAGCCACGCTGAGGAGCTGTGTAAAATCTCTGATGAGACAAAGACTTTCTTTAAACTTTTATAGGAATGAGAAGGTCTCCACTAATGAGAGTTTAAGGGAATTTCTTAAATCTAAAGTGAAGGATACCAGGAGTTGAACATAACCTGAGGGTTTTCCTGTACATGTTCGCTAATATTACAAAGAGCTTTCAGAAAACCCTCTGAAGATCCTGTTTCCTGCAGGAAGAAAAAGAAACAGGGCAGAAAGGCTTCAGGGAGCTGAGAAGGAAAGAATATTGCTATAAAGTTACATACACAGTATGTTGTTAGAGAAGTGAGAGTCGTCCTAATGCCACAGTATAATTCCGGTATCTGGGAGGTAATTTGAAATGATTCGAAAAAAAAAGTTCTCTCCTCTTTCCCCTTCCTACGACAAAGTGTTCAGGAGTACACAACCAGTGCATCCTGAACAGAAATACCCTACTCTAACTGGGATAATGGCTCAGCTCAGTGAGGGTGCTTGTGAAAACCTTTGAAGTTCATTTCACCAACAGTAACTGAACCCAGGTCTTCCAGGATTATTCCAAAAGAAGTACAAGAGGATATTTTCACCCTTCCAGAGACGCCAGTCAAAGCCTTGAGGAGAGAACAGTCTCCCATTCA
>NW_016690204.1:4483741-4729102 GCF_001604755.1 Lepidothrix coronata | reverse complement strand
CCCCAAACCAAACAAAAAAACCCCAAACCAAACAAAAAAACCCCAAACCAAACAAACAAACAAAAAAAAAAACCAAAAAAAACCCAAACCAACAAAAAAAACCAAACCAAACAAACAAAACCAAACAAAAAAATCAAACTCCTCTGAAAGTGCTGAGAATGGGGATTATTGAACTTCTAACCCGTGCAACATAAGGCTGAGATTCTGTAGGTTAAGAAGTTTTCCTAAGACATAAGTCAGTAGTTAACACAAGGTTAACTTCTGAAAATAATCTTATTTCCAATGTCTCCCTTTCACAGAGAAACTCACTTCTAGGCCTCCTTAGCATCTACTCTGCAGCTGTGCTAATTCTGAGTAATATTTAAAGTTCTCTTTTCTTCTCAACAAGAAGTCTGTTTTTTTTGTAAGAAAATAAAGGAATAAAATTTTGTTCAGTATTCAAATAACAGCACAAGTGTTGTAGATTAAAAAAAACCCCAAAACATTAAATACTTGGAATTACAGTAGTTGCTGGGAGGATTGTGTTTGCAGACTGTGTGTTATTGTGTTATGTGAATTGCAGGAAGTGGCTCCAGTGAATATCTGTACTTGTGCAATCTTATTTGCTTTGTATATAGTGGCTCTCACAACGTAGGCATTTGTGCAGTCTGTATTTTACATGGCTTCCCAAGAGGAGAAGCAGTAGTGAAACCAATAAAGCAGGCAATAAACCTGTATTAATAATGTATGCAGAGCTATAGATGTCTATTTATATGATACAATATTAAAGTGTAAATGTGTTTCTTTTTTTTTTCCTTAGATGAACATGAATGACCAAAACAATGTTCTTGCTTTTTTACCAACAGTGATATCAACACAGTGCTGTATGTTAAGGAACTTTTTCAATACACACACACCCCCCCAAAAAAATTTTTACTGGTTTGTATCCAATTACACTATTGGAAAAACAGAAACCAACCAAAAATTTGAAATACAGGAAATACATCTAATATCCCTGTGCTTATTGCTTAGGAAGATAAACTGAACATACTAATTCAATGACAAGAAAAAAAATTACCTAAATATGCTGACATTTGTAAAATTCAATTCAATCCACTGACATTTGTAAAAGCTTGGGGTTTTATTACTTCATTATTTCTCGTCTCTGTGATGATGTTGACACTGAACAGAAAACAAAGTCTGCCATATCTTCACTTGAAACTGTGGCAGAGATAGTCTTGCCAAAGATCATTTTAGGATTTTTTGGGGACAAACATCACTAAAACCTATTTTTGAGGCTCTTGTTCGCATAACCTCATCACCTGTTAAAATACTTTTAGGTCATTACAGTGGCTTGAAGCAACACCTTGTATTCACTTCACTGAGACCGGTTGTGACTGACCCCTCAACAAGGAGGATTTAAAAATTTCATCTTGCTAAGAGCATCCCTGGCATACATATTTGGTTAACTGGTAATTCTGAAATATCATTACTAACAGATATGATAAGCACTTTAATTGTAAAGCAGTAGGTATCATTGTTACATCTATTATTTAAGCCAAGGAAATCCCAAATCTTTCAGCAAGCCACTGATGCCCCAAATTTTTAAGTCAAAGACAAAAAAAAGGTAGAACAAGCAAAGCTTTCTTTTCTTCTATAGTGACAAGACTACAAAGTAGTTTCTTCCTCTACTGGGGTTTTGGTGTGTACGAAGAAAGACCAGAAGCATTTCTGTTTGATCAAGCATTTAATATTGCAGTAGGATCTCAATTTCACTTCATACTGTTTTTATGCAGGTGACAAACATAGACCCAGATCAGTAATACAGAAATCAAATTAAACTAATTCTATGCCTAGAGTTGCCCACATGCTTTGAGCTCTACTGGAGTGGCAAGGTTGCTCTGACACTCCTGTGCATTCCTCCAGAGGTACAGAGGTACCAAACGTGTCCATGTCACCACCTGGTTTCTTTAGAACTAATTTTTCATTATAACTATTAGAAAGTAGTACTTTCCCAGTTATTTCAAACTATATTCTAAATGTGTATTAGGGACATGACATGACAAAGAGTGCTTCTACCATTTTGATTTATGCCCTAGCTTACATTTCATTTTTTGTTCCACACAGGGAGGACCAGCTCTGGCCACATTCCCAGTCACAAAGGCCTCTGCTGCCTCTCACCCAGAAGGAAGACACGTATGTTCTGCTGCACTAAGTGCTGTTCAGTGCTTGGCAGAGCTTGGAATTCCACCAGAGCTCAATACTGAAAACAAGATTTCTGCAATGAAGCTGCTTTGTGTCTTTATAATTTCCCAGGGAAGCCACAGCCACCTTGTCCTCTCATCACCCCCATCACTGCCTCAGGTCTTGTCTTCACTTTTTCCCTCACTGTCTTCAAAGGTTAGAGGGGAGAAGCTTTGCCTGCTGCTGTCAGACAGGAGAACCGGGAAGTGTGCAGGTACAAAGGAAATACAGGAATTCAAAGTGACTGTGATTTAAAATATATTCTTCAAAAAAAAAAAAAAAAAAGAAAGATCTGTCTTGGTCTTTGGAAATGACAGGGTATGATTTTCCTACTTTTGCAGAAAGGACTACACACATCAAGGGAGAGCAATACCCACCTGAGAATTTTTGTATAGATACATCTTTGAAGAAGGAGCTTCTGGCATAAATTCTACAAATTACCAGGGGACAGACAACTAGTCTTTCACAGGAGGAAGAGGGGAAAAAAAAAAAGTTATAAACAGAAGAAGTCAAGTAGTTGGAGAATAGAAACAAATCAAGACAAGAACTAAAAAAAAAAAAAAGACCGACAAAAGAACTTGTCCAATTTTTCAGAAAGTTTCGATCTATTCAATGTATGTTTGCAGAATTTCTGAGAATATTTGTGCCTCTCTGCAGTGAGAAATGGATCCCTGAAGAATTAGATATTTGTGTTGGATGAAAAGACAAGTTTTCAGCCTCTCTAGGGCTCAGCACTCTGACATGCACAACGATGCTGAGTAACTGCTCAGTCCTGCTAACACCAGAATACCTTCAATTTAACAGAAACCTTCTATCCAGGAAAGGCACTGAAAACATACTGGGTTTGAGCAATACTAGGATTAAAACCCATGCTGATAGTTAGAACTGAATCAGGATACAAGTAAAGGAGGAAACTGTTAGGCTATCTCACCCATCCTAACTGAGATGATATAACTTGAACTTTATGACTTCCATTAATACCAAAGAGAGTAAATGTGAAAAGGTGATGTCTACATGAGGAGATGAATTACAGTTTTGAAATAAAGATCTTAGTAAATATAGAAGAAGCTGCAACAGGGAAGTAAAATCTAAGCTGTTTGACCTACAGAATAAACAATCAAGCAAGACCCTGAGGCTTCTCCCAGCTCCGACTGTGCCTCTTTAAACAAATCACATCATTTCTCTTGGCTCTTACTTCCCTCCTAACCTTTGTCAGTCTTAGCTAGTTGGCCTCTTCAGGCCAGGACTTGTTTCTTATTATGCTGGACCAAACACAATCTTCTTCAGGTCTTCTGGGCAGCCTGGGGTGAAAATATTGATACCTGTTGTGCTACTGGAAACTGGTGAACACCTCTGTTTGATGGATCCCTTGATGGTTGCTGAGAGAGAAGAACACCCATACAGGGTCTGCCCAAAGGCCAGGGCAGGGTTCAGCTGACCTCCCTGTTGCCAAAGGTAATGGTCCAGAAAAAGGCATAAGCACATGGCAAGAATTCAGGGATATTCCCTTAAATACTCTCCCTAACTCAGCTTTGTAGCTCCCTGATTTCTCGAGCAGCAGCAGTGAGAGGGGTGTCTGTTTGGATGTTGCAGGGCCCAGCTGCAATGTGTAGGCAGTTAATGCTCTCATATCTATGGGGAGAGGTTTCTTCCATGATCTGGGAGTGATGGGGAATTGCTACCAAAACACCAAAGAGCCCTGACAGGGTGTCACACACTGCTTCTCTATCAGGAGCTCCATGTCAGTGCTGATGACTTCCCAGTAACCCAGACTTGTACATAAACTACTTTTTTGTTACTTTATGTCTTCCCTATAATCCTTTCATTCTGAATAAATAGGATTTTGCTTTATGGAAGCTGGTTAACCTTATGCTGAACTAAAAATCAGACTTGCAGTTAATTACCAGGATCTGCAATCTAAAGCCCTGCAATCTGAGCATTTCATATAGAGAAAATTGAAGCACAAAGAAATGACTTAGGCCAAAACAGAAAATCTAATCAGACTTTGGCAGAGTTCAAAACAACATTAAATCTCTTATTGTAATTGCAAAACATATTCCAGCAAAAACTGATCATCAGATAGCAAAAGGAAATAGCAAAGGTATTAAGAACTACATAAACATTACAGCATTTGAGGTGCTATATTTCAAAACTTGATCAAGTCATTAACATACCTGGTAATAGACTACCAATTATTTTTTCTTTATAGGTCAAATAAATGGTAGGTGTAGGGAAAATAGCTCTTATTCAGTTAGGAAAGGGAGACATAAAAATGTCTGAGAAACATACACAGTATGTCTTATATGAGTAACAAAGGCTGCTCTCACACTGCACAGATAAACCCTTCAAGAAGGAGCTCCTGTTTTCCCAAATATCAGAAAAACAAACACCTTTCTCCTCTCACTGCCATCATTTCAGTTCTGTATTGGCTACCTTGTCAAGACTGATAAAGAAAATATTCAGACACTAAACCAGCTATTTTTATATTGTGTTTTGTCCTAAGCTGGTTGTGCCCAGAAGTTTGGGCAGATTCTGGTCAATCATCATCTCTGTTTTTGAGAGCACACATTTATGTGCATATCTCACACAGGCATCTCTTTTGGTAAACTGTGCCAGCACAGACAGCTGATCTGGATACACATTTTCCAGACATAACACACTATTTCTTCGTTTGGGGACATTGAGGAGTAACCTGGGGAACCCTGGAATCCTTTGAAATATTGTTGCAAATGTAGTGTGAACCTTTTCCACTGTGCAAGGTCAGTCTCCGTGTAAGCTGAAACTATGTACAAATGGTGATCTGAAGTCCCATAGAAAACATGAAAATTTACTGGAGAAAGACCTTAAACACTTAAAACATTCATAACTCACATCAGCTTTACCTACTTTTAGTGGACTTTGGTTCTTCAAAGTGCTCAGGATGAAGTACACACTCAGGAAACTCTCCAGTGCTTTAGGCTTGTTTCAATCTCAGTGAGTCCCAAAAATATGTTCAGACTTATTTTTGCCAGGCACAGTGATTCTTCACTTACATTGCCCCTGCTTGGACTCTTCCCTTGTCTAAAGTATCCTGCCATGTCTCTTTTCCCACTCACTGTGTAGCACTTCAGTCTAACTCCTCTTGGGGAAAAGAGGTATGAGGTAAACAGCCAAAGCTTGCAAGGCTGGAGGAACAGTCTCCAGAGCCCATATCTCTGCATGAACTGCTCACTAAAACCAATTTGAAATTCTCTTTAATTGATTTAGCACCGTGCCCTTTACAGAGCAGCAAAGTAGGAACAACACCAGCTGTTGATTAACTGTCAGTTCAACCCACTCCCCCAGTCACCTCTGCAAACATACCCATGGCAACTAACGCCCACTTTCCAAGAAAAAAAGGGAAAGAGAAAAAAACCACCCTGCTGAAGGCATGAAAGTGAATGAGAGAAAAGTCTGTCTCTCTGAAAAATGCCCATGTCAGGTAGTACTCAGAATATCAACCAACAGAAAGTTTTGTACCAGGCTACCTGGGACAGCTGAGAAAAAAATGGTGCAGTTGTGGGCTGTTTGGAACTCCTAGGACAAATAATAAATAGATCTTTGTGACTCTGAAAGCAGCTTTTTGCTCGCAGTCTTGTGATAGTCTGTAGGTTTTACAGATAAATAGATGCAGACACCAGAGTGAAGCCTTTACACTATTAATTTCCAGACAGGCTAAGATAAGTAGGATTGCCATTGCAGTTAAAACCACTGAGAAATCATACATGGAACATCTAAGATACCCTTAAAAAACTAAACAAACAAAAAACCCCCAACCCTTGTCCTGTAGTGGAGTAAAAGCCTTTATTCTTAGTATTTTTTTTCCCCTTTTTTTATGCACTTTATCTTTTTAATACATTTTGGAGACCTGAAGTTTAGTCTCTGGAAGATCAAATATATGAAAAAAAAAGCAGCACACATCTTTTTCTGTTCAGACAGACCAAGAGGTTTGAGAGCAAATCTACCCCGCAGCCCCAGCTCTGTGGTTGTCTTTTTCCCAGTCCTGCCATGATTCTTCCCTCTCCTCCTCCATCTCATCCTCTCAGAGATTTCCCTAAGACTGAGCATGACACAGGACCCAGAGGTACCACATCCCCTTCTCGAGTGGCAACTGGTACCAGGCACATCTGGAGTGGTGCTGGGTGCCTGTATTTGGGCAGCCCTGTGGCTGAGCATCCTCTGTGCCTCAGGGAGAAGGAGGAATTTCCTTCCCACCACCCCAAGTCAGATGCCAGCAGCCCCAAACTAGGGCAACCCTGTTGTCTGCTCACCCCACGGGGTGACACTCCTTTAGGAAAATATATATTACAACAGGATTATTTAACAAACAAACCAAAGCCAAACCACCAAACAACAAACCTACAAAATAATCCTATTGCCCTGGTCGTTTAGGCTTTGTCATCTACATCTGTGAAATCCACTAAATCAATGCAGACCATAGAAAACAAAACATACAGTATTAAATATTAAGTGCAGACATTCCTCCAAGACAGGTATCAAGGTGGAAGAAAAACTACAGAAGTTATTCTTGTTGAAAGCCTGATGCAATTCTGACATGTCCCAGTGAAATTCAAACCTGCAATAAACATAACTCACTCTTTACAGTGTGTCAAGTTTTCTTGGTGTACTACTTTGAAGCCATTTGTAGTAACAACAATAAAAGAATACTATTATATAAATATATTCTGTACAAAGCAAACTGGAAATCCTGAACTACCTAATGACACTATCGGCAGGTATAAGCCATGAAATACTGCTTAGTTATTACTTTTACAACAATTCTAAAATAATTCAGCTGAAAAGTGTTCTTTCAAGTTTAGTCCTCCTATAGATTTTAAAAAATAAATAGATTTAAGCTTGAATCAAGCTGACTACTTGATTCAAGAAAGAAGGAAGAAAAAGAATAGAAAAATACACAAAAAGGTAAGGAGCTGGCATTTCTGTGTTTATATTAGATATTATCCATCTAGGTTTCACTGGTGATGGGGTGGGCATTTGGTTTTGCAAGAGGCCAGCTAGAAACAGTGTCAGTCTCTGTTGTGGACCAGATGCTGTCAGCAATTTGTGAGAGCAGCAGAACTAAAACAATGTCCTCCCTTGGGATCCAACTTATCAAGATAATGAATTATCTTAATAACAATATTGCTAATAACATGCTGAACATGCAGCCAATTTTCTTTGCAGATGTGGCTGAACAGTGATGGACATGTAAATTCCCATGCCATCTTCCTCCTTGTCTTGGTGACCACCACAAACTTATATCCACAGCCTGATCCTGCAACGTGTCCACGATCATCTCTTGAAAAGCAGTGGTGCAGGATTTCCTGACAAACAAACTGTCCAGCCTTCTGAGCAGGGTGGCTCCAAAATGCTCCCTAACTTCATGTCACAGCACTGCTGGCTTTCCAACTACACGAATACTTCCCATTTACTAAGTGCAGAAAGGTAGAGAGGACTGACATCAACAGGCAGTGGTGGTTTTTTTTCCAGGACCATTCACTGTTTTCCTGTCTATCGTATTCAGGATTCATCATGCCATAAAATCAGAATTCTGTAGCTTTGCACTACAAGAGCAAGGTATGTTTGGACAGGTAGGCAGTACTGAAATCAGCACATAAAAGCTGTAGCAGGAGAAGGCCATATGACTGAGGGACAATCCAAACTTCAGAAATAAATCACGCCTCCTTTAACCGGTGTAAAAGGAAAAGGAGTACTGAGACTTCCTCCAATGACACCTTCCTCCCTTTGCCACTTCTACCTCTCTGTGATGTCTCACTCAACTACATGGTTAGCATCCCAAAAGAATTAACCAATAATTAGCTAAGTTGGCAACAGCCTATGGTTGCCACCATCTGACAGCTGTTTGTTGGCTTGCAGGAAGTGGTCTGTTCTCAGCCAGGTGTCCACACCATTAAAAAAACAGTGGCACAACTGCTACCAAGTGATGCCACTGATGTGTGCAGAGGCCAGGGCTGGCCAGGGAAGAACTTGGTACCAGCCAGAGGCCAGACAGCACAGCCACTCCAGCTCTGTTTGATGGGACCTGGACAAACCAGAGCTCCTCGTCCTGGCCTCTGCCTCAGCGCACAAGTCATTTTAAAAGTGACAAAGACAACGTTCTTCTTTAAGGTGCTACAGTACAAGATCTGCCATGGTTTGAAAAGGGCTGGGTGAAATCTTCCCCATGGTGAGCCTTGTGCTGGCTAAAGCAATGTAGCATATTGTTCCCTCCACTGAGCTATCAGTGACATCTTAGACAACAATCATGTAAAACACAATGGCAGAATCCTCAATCCTCAACAAAAAAGCAAATAGTTGGGGTTTTTTTGAACAGGTTAATAATTTTTCTCCCTCTAGTTCCACGGTTTTTCTGGTTTTGCTCCACTCAGCAACTTTGCAGTTGTAGGGGGGCCCTGAACTGCACGACCTCACCAAATTAGCTACCTGCACAGTTCCAAACATAAAACTGTTCTATCTGCAGAACCATCAAAGACACTTTCTTTTTCATCAAAACCAAACATGTTAACTAAACCACCATGACAAACTCTGTACTACTGCAGTCAAATTTAAATGGCTGTTCAGTGATGCACAACCACCTCTTCTTTTAAATCCCAGCCTGCCTTGCCTCCCTAACACAACCAGTTACAATTAGATTTTTCGTTCCTCCCACATCCCCTCCAACCACCCGCAGTCAGAGCATGTGTTTCCTATCCAATCAGTCCATGCTCTGTACCTGCCAATGTGGAGATGACCTGCAGCAAATGGATAACACAACCCACCTGATTCCTGTACTGGATAAGCCATAGGAAGGGTTTCCAGAGCTTAAGTATGTCAGCAATAAAGAGATGCCTTTGGAAGAATATAGGAATGAAATGTAAGTGAGGATCATTTTGTGGCCTGGTTTTAGCCAGCAGTGGCTGAGATTTTCCGACTCTGGACTTGGGTTACACCTTTATCTTAAAACTTCTCAGCATTTCACAATCAGAATTGAATTTACTAATATTGCAGGAACTAGCCCACAATTTAGCCCAGCAGTGATCCTTAACAGAAGCCTGACATTGCATTAACTGGATTCATGGGAACTAGACCAAAGCAAAAATGGCATATGCAATTCTAGCATAGCATCTGTCCATGCTGTGGCTTAAGCGAGTCACTCTGGGTAAAATGGGAACCACCTTTAATGATCTCAAATCCAAACAGAAAGCCATTTTTGGGAATGCCCATCTGTTATAACACAGTGGTGCTTTCCAGGGCTGTTCAAATCCCTCCAACGCTTTCAAGTAACCAAGAAAATAATGTTTTTTACATATTGTACTAAATTTGCAATCTCTCTGTTTCCTTATGTCTATGCATATATTATCAATAGCTACACATACTGTTTCTCTGGGGATTTGCAACTGTAATTTAGCATTGCTCAGTTTACAGAGAAAACTGAATAAAAAAAGGACTGACAATAGTAGGTGGTGCTAGATAGTGTTACTCAGCTTTGTAATTACCTTATCTCTACCTGCACAGCCATAGTTTCAATCAGAAAAATCCTCAGTCACTTCCACTCCTACTGCAGATAATGTGGGCCAACAGATCTCTTCATCTATGCCTATTCCTCCACAGAGATGATAACAGAAGTGCCACCTTCCTTGGGATATTCTTGCACCAGACTCATTCTGGAGCAGAAGAATCATCACTGCAGGAAGCAGTGACACACCAGCAATTCCACCACAAGTCAGGTTTCCTCAAGGCCAGCAGTTACAACTCAGAGTAGATGTGGCACCTGCAGTAGGTGAAGGGGCTCCAGAAGAGCTGGAGAGGGACTTTGTTTCACACAGACGTGTGGTAACAAGACAAGGGACAATGGCTTTAAACTGAAGGGGTAGATTTAGATTAGATATTTGGAAGAAACTCTCTCCTGAGAGGGTGGGGAGGCCCTGGCACAGGTTGCCCAGAGAAGCTGTGGCTGCCCCATCCCTGGAAGTGTCCAAGGCCAGGTTGGACAGAGCTTGGAGCAACCTGGGCTAGTGGAAGGTGTCTCTGACCACAGACAGGGCGTTGGAACAATATGGTCCTTAAGGTCCCTTCCAACCCAAATCATTCTTTGATAAGGGGTTTTGTGCTCCTTCAAAGCACTGTGGGAGGAAAAAAAGAGCAAAAGGACCTGCAGGTGAGCTCTGATTACTCATTGCCCACTCAGGGTCTCAGGACAGGATCACATTCAGCCCTTCAACACTAATTTAGGTTTCCAATATTTCACTATTTAATTGACATTAAAAATTCTCCCTCCCAAAAGATGAGCAGCAAAGAAATCCTTAAGGGGGAAAAAAAAAAAAAAAGGCAGAGACAGCAAACCAATCTCCAAGCAAAAAAATTCAGCTCCACCAAACTATCTTTTGGACACAGATCTATTCAGTAGCGAAATAAAATTAACCAGGACTATTTTGCCAAGGCTGTGGCATATGTCAACTGCAAGCATTACTACAGTAGCATATACCTAATTTATAGCTTTTACAGAGCATTCTCAGCTCTAATCATGCTTCTCTCACACTATTTAAATATATTTTAAAAAACAAAGAACCCTGTAACACATATTCCCCGATGCACATTTGCAAGCAAAGCATCTATGGTTTCAAATCCAGCATGACTCACATTACAGAGCAAAAAGAGTAAGATGATTAAATAGACTGGCTCACCCAGCTTGTTTTTACACATCAATAAATAACCTCAACACAGCAGAAATAGAGATGTGGTTTTCTGTTTGGAGTTAATTCAAACACTGGCTCTTCTTCAGACCTTCCACACTACGTAAAATAGAGCTGGGCAAATAATTCATTATGAATTATTCATTCAATTAATTTAATTTCTTCTGCTCACTAATTAACTATCTTGACTTTTTTGAATGTTTTCATTATCTGAAAATTATTTACTCAACAGTTTCTATGAATAACTCCTTGCCTCTAGATTGTTCACAAGCAGATTACTGCAAGAAATCAAAATTGTAAATTCAAGCTGTGCTGAATAGTTTTAATTAGATATGCAAGTCACATGGAGTTTTTCTGGTTCCTTATTGGATATACGGGGTAAAAAAAGCAACAAAAAAAACCCACAACCAACAGCACAGATTTTTCCTGCGTACAAACCCATTCCAAGACTAAAACTTATTTGCCATGAAAGTTCTTGAACATACTAATTTTATAGCAGAGAACGATTTTATCTTAGTCTTTGAAAAAAACAAAAAACCACTGAACTAAGCACTTTAATTTAGAAAAGTGAAACACAGCTTGCATGCATCTATTCTTTAACCACTTCAGCTTCCCCTACAAGTCTAGGTGGTCTTCTACACTACAGCTCCCTAAACTGAGTGTGGATAAGGAAGAATTTCAGAGTCACCAGTAGGACTGAAGGTGAGAGGATATCCCAGTGTCCTCTTTAGTCTCCGTCAAGGAGAAGGTCAAGATAACTGGCATTTCATGCCCAGTTTAGCTGGCTCTAGGGAAGCTCTTAGAGAGGCTGTGGGGTTCTTTTTCTACTTTTCAGAGGAAATTGAGATATTTATGGGGATAAACAAAGAGACCTTTGTCTTGTGATTGCAGTACCTCAGCACTGGGTTCACTGTTTGCTCACAGCACACCCAGACAAGTCACTCAGCCACCTGTAGCTGTGACCCCCAGACACAGGGGGAACATGCCCTTATCTTCCTTGATGCAATGGTAGGAAGCATAAAAGTGAACGATGGAATAGGACGTGACTACAAGGACATGGTCAATAGCAATGAATGTGGCTGGGGAATACACACAGAAACAAGGGATATAAAAAACCATTCAGCTTTCCAGAAACAGAGCAAAGAAAATTTTCCCCTGCATCCTCTAATAACAACCACACAAAAAAATCCCCCCAAAACCCCAAACCTACCTCGGACGTATTTCCCTTCTTCCTACAGCTGGTGGTGTTTGTAAATGGGAGCTCACTTCCACTCCCTCTACGGTGAGAGGAAAGGGAGAAGTTAAGATGGCAAATAATAATCTATCAGAGCATGGAGCATTTCAAAGAGAAACACAGAACTACCGGCAACTCCCTCCTGTTCCTCAGAGGAGATGGCAGCAGAGCCTCTCCTGTGGGATGGGAGAGTGAGGAACAGCCATGATTGCTGTAATCATGACCTGCTGGGGCCTGAGGGAACTCAGCTGCTGCCATTAGTTAAAGCCATTGGCAATTCTCTTGCCAATTTACAGCCATGAATTATATCTGCTTCCCACCCACCTGAGGTGCAGGAATTGTGTTGTGGACTCTCATCAGGTGTGAGCAATCAATCTTAACTGAGCTCCCGAGACACGGACAGTGTGAGTGATCTGCTAAAAGTTACAGAGTTTAAACGGAGGTGATGGTTAACCAAGTATAGATTTTCATAAGGAACATGCCAGATTTGGATGTATTCACCCACAAGAACAAACCTTTACCTTATCTCCGTGCAGATGATAAATTATTTTGATTTAAGTCCTGAAGTGTCAGTTTGACCTTTTCCTTCAGCACATTAAAGACCCCATACTCACAGCTGAAGACTTTATGAAACAGGAGGCTATACATGGGGTTTGCCAAGTGGAACGCTCAACACACCTTACAAATGAGCTGGTCTTTAAAAAACATTTTCAGATAGTTCACGTTACAATTAGATGAAATATTATTTCTGTTAAAATAATTTCTCCCTCTGTCTTTGATCTAATACAATGCAGTTCCAGCCAACTAATTTTGGTTTAAATTAGTGTCCTACAGTATTTTCATTAACACAAAACAATTCTTCTAGAATACCACGTGGACCTCTCTCGATTAAAATCCTTGGAGGTTTTCTTAAATATTTAGAGCTGAACACCAAGTCTGCTCACAAAAACAGTCTTAACTCATTTCTTGACTACTGCAATTCCACTTATTAAGTCTCCAGCATACGTGTAACAGCAAACAGATGAAACTCTCGGTGACAATGTGCATAATGAAGAGACCCCATTCCTTACAGAGAAGGCTAATTAATCATTAGGTGAGTGCTAGTAAATTTTCTGAATCACCAAGTTTCTGACAGACATGCTGTTAAGCCAGAGAAATGCCCGCAGATGTTGCTTGCCCATCAGAGGGGAACATATTCTCTTGAGGACTCTGAGCATCTTGTCACAGCTTATTTATTTATTTTTGAACAAAACAAAAAATTAGCAAACCCATGTAATGATTAATGTATATGTGCAAGCAAATGATAATAGCATGAAGCCTATTAATAATTAAAACCAGTGCTGGATTTTAAGACAGTAAAGTTGAAATGTGAATTGCTTTCCAGCAGCTCTGGAATGGCACAGTTAATGGATCTATTGCACCGTCTCCCCAACAGCTTCAGCATAACTTAATTCAGAGAAAACAATCCTGGATTTTCACAGCAGGAGTCTCAGTTTTACTTTGCTTTCTCCCTATGCCTTTTAGTACTTTACTAGAGCAGTCTCCACACGAAGGCTCCATCGCTGGGTTCAGTAACCTGTGTCATTGTCCCCTGCCAGAGACAAGAGCCAGAGCCTGGGTACAGCTCCATGTCCGACTCACTCGGCCCCTGGGGGAGTTGGAGGACATCACACTCCACCACTGCCCACAGGGAGCTTGGTGTGCTGGCCAGGAGGTGTCCAAATAAACCACAAACCCAAAGGCAAAATCAGACCCAAACCAGACAACCTTTGTGACACATCAGATACGTGGATCAGGCTTTCTCAGGATACACATTGGGACAATGTGCTCCTCAAGGACACCTTAGAGCTGCAGTTTCATTTAAACTATCATTCTCCTTCACAGATTTTGTAAGAATGGTCTCAGAAAAGCATTAATGAGTATTTTTCAAGTATTTCTGTAATGGCAGGGATATTTTCCAGGTGCAGAATTCCAGCCAGGGCCTCAGCAGGACTCAAGCCTGAAACTTCTCTTTCTCACTAAACGTTTTCCTTTCAACAATCTTGAACATTTCTTCCCCCCTGCCATTACAAAAGAGACTGGCATATATGAAAAGTACCGTTTCTTTTATTCCTCCCCTCCCTCCCCAGGTTTTAATTACATTATAGTTCATTAGCTCAGCTCATTAAGACCACAGTACAGGTAGGAAATAGGTAATTGGCTAGGTACAATTATTACATTAATTTAATTAGCTGGTTTGTGCTTTTATCAAAAAGGTGACCTCTGTGGAGACTGGAATAGGTTTCACTCCCTTGCTGGGTTGCAGGCAGCCATGGCTCTGTGATTACCCACGAGAATGAAAAAACACATTAAAATTGCTTTTGGTGGGGTTCAGACTGAGGGGAAGAGGCAGCTGCATCCACATAGTTGTTGTACAAGTGTTCATTTTACTGTGACTTGTCCCTCCTCACTGGAATACCACCGATCCTTTTGCCAGGCAAAGCACAAGCCTGGATAAGGGGAATGTGGGAGCGTGGCTTGAGAACATGCCAGTTCTCTTAAGATACCACGGCAGTAAATCCAGAGCAAAAGTTAAAAACCATGGCAGAATACAGAAAATATGCACACATCTCCACATAAATTCAACTGAGCTGGACACCCCCACAGCTGGATGCCCTGGGACATCCCTCCCATCCCATGTTGGGCAGAGCAGGCAGCTGTGACCCACATGGGCTGCCACGACGAGGACAGCAAGACTTTCACCCCTGTCACTGCTGAACAACTTGCACAGGCCTCAGCACAACACTTCTAGAGGGTTTTTAATTTTAATATTGCTTTAATTAAACAACTGGAATGATTTGTTCCCGAGAATACTACACAAATGAACACCATTGGTGGAAGCAGCTCTAGGGATG
This sequence comes from Lepidothrix coronata, assembly GCF_001604755.1. NCBI lineage: Eukaryota > Metazoa > Chordata > Aves > Passeriformes > Pipridae > Lepidothrix > Lepidothrix coronata. The sequence goes on along the minus strand of NW_016690204.1, from coordinate 4,714,040 downwards.
CTTTCAATTAAAACAGCAATTGGTGGGGGTGGCAAGGCATGGTCCAATTCCTAACTAAGTAAATGTGACATCTCCCTCTGATTAAGGTGGGAGCTGGACAAAGCTCAGAACAGAAAAGGAGGGGGTCAAGCAATGGGTGAGTTCAAAATAGCAGTAAAATATTTACTTGTCCCCTTTACTGGAAAAAGTCTCTGTGTAGCTTACAAACAAGTTTCCAAAGAATTTTCTATCTAATCAACACCTGGAGATGCATTGTGTTTAGGCAAGAAGAAAGCAAGATTTTAAGTGAAAAAAAGGGGATGCTTTTCAATTTCATCTCTGTGTTGATTTTTAAAAATTTTCCCTTCAAAAATAAAACACCTGTGACAATTCTGAAGTTTAATGTTTTTGTTGTTATACAATCACACCTAAATCTCACATTGCTAAAATCTAGGTTTATATACTTACTGCTTCAATATTATGTAACTTCCCAGTGTTGGCAAACAGCACAAATAATACCTGTCTGTTTGTGCAGTCACACAAGGGATGTAGCTGGGATTATAAATTACCTCCAGACAAACAAGAGGCACAAAACATAAGCTTGTCAAGTCAACTGGAGCAAATTGGTATTGTGCTGGAACAAACTGGAGAACTAACAAGCAATACAGATGAAATCATGGACAGCTGAAGCAGATCCATAGTTTATCTTCCAGAGTCAGTTAATGTCAATGTCAGTGGAATTTGCACAAGCAACAAACCCTCAACCTCAGCTCTGTGCTAGCTGACATTTCCCTCCTTTTAAAATTGGCAGTGAAACCTAAATTTAACCTCTGGAGAATATGCCACATGACATCTGTGTTCTTTACATGTTCAGCTTAAGACTTTGAAAGCTAATTTATCCATGCACCACCTCAATAAGTGACTTGCCTAGCAACTACTGAACTTCTGTGACTTGCTGGCTTCTGGCAGCAGAGCCTTTTTCTCTTGAGAAGTCATTCTTTAATAATGACCGTCTTAGACCCCTGGGGATGACACTAATGAGCATTTGAAAATGCCAAAAAAGAATCTAACAGCATCCACTGATTTCTGAAGAAACAGCACCTGTTAAAAGTGGTCATTGCACCAATAGATTTTTGCAACAAATTGTGCCAGGCTCTGTTATTAGATTCACATTGAGTCTCACATCCAAAATACAAACACTGCAACTGACGCTTGAAATACTGAAAACCAAATTAAAGATTTCTTACAAAGTGCTGCTTCTGTTACATGCTTAAGAGAACAGTATGTGAGAAGAGTTGCTAAACAAATATCACCTCCAAACCAAAACAGCTTCAAAATAATAAAGTACAGTGACAAAAGTGCTGTCAAGTCCAGTTCCCCCTCCACAAGATCCACTGTATCCAGTTATATATTTAAATGAGTTGGAAATGGAGACCATGACTAACAAACTAAAGGAGATAATTCTACCACTTCATAGCTATTCTTAACATCTTCCCCTAAAGAAATAAGTGGTCTTGTACCCAGCTATATTAGCAACCAATCAAATGTTCTGCAAACATCATGAGGCCAGGAGAAAATGAGTTTGAGAGATTATCCTGGTTCTTCACTTACACACCCCCATTTGTGGAAACACTCAGCTATATCCTCCCTTTATATTAGAGGAAAATTAATTAAATAGGTAATAATTTAGAACAAAAGAGGAGGAATAACCTGTAACACAAAGGCGCTATTAATGAGGAACTGTTTCTTGAGGATAGATGGATAAATGCGTTACACAAAAAACAACAAGGAATAATTTAACAGATTTAAAGCTCTATGCCTTTCATATATCTGCAGTCATTTCAGTAAAATGATGTACTTGTTTTGGGGGAAGCCAGCTCTCCTGAAAGCTAGGTAAGAGTTTAAATTACCCCATCTATTTACAGTTACTGAGTAGCAAAATGCTAAAGGAAACTGTGTCAGAGAATAGCTAGGCATTTGCTGATAGCATCTTGTCACCAACCTGAGATGGGTCCTTACCTGAATATATAAGTGACTTTACACGGGGAAAAGGAACTCTTCATATGCATTATTGAACCAGTGTACAAGTGCTGGCATTTTACAATCTGCTGGCAGATATTAAGGACAGAGCATGGTAAGTGGCCAGGGGGTTCAGGGCAACCATTTCCTCACTCTGTCTTTGCTTACTGAGACTTGCTTTTCTGCTTACTTCTTTCCTCTACTACTGAATTCAACGCAAATAAACACAAAGCAGAATCTCAACTGCACATGATTAAAATGAATCTCTTCAAATTCTACAGACCCAAAATCCTCTTGGTACCACTTTATTTTTAAGGGATGCCCAACAATGATTTACTGTGAGATGAATAATGCATTTATATCACATACCGGTTGTAGCAAAAATAATCTATAAATGTTTAATAAATATCCTGTAATGCTTTTGGTGAGCATGTTATAAATAAGTAACAATAGATTCGCAATGAAATATTTATATGCATTTTGGCTATTGTTATGCGTTAAGTGTTCAAGGAGCCATTACTAACAAAGTGAATGGAGTTATCAAGGTTATAGATATGTTCTGTAAGCCATTTATAATGAAATGTTCAACACTTAAAGTAAATGCATTTGTAGAGGTTGTTGACAAAGTGTAAGTGTCTAACAAACCATTCACACTAAACTCCACGCAGATATAAATGATACGTAGTCATTTGATAAGTCATTTATAGTGAGACGTGAAACTCTTCTCTGCTGGGAATATATTTCAAGATCCTTGTGTGCTCCTACATCCCAACTGTAGCATGCTTACAAGTGCTTGACAAATCCCTTACAACTCATATTATTAAGACTGCATCTTAGCTATCATGTCCAGATAACCCGAAGGCTCGACAGCAGGGATAATTCCAGAGAGCCACTGGGGTCAAAAAGCAGCCTGAGGGTTCTTCCCATACAGCATAGTCCTGGATATCCTCTGCTTCAAGGCATTGCTGTGGGCACAGGGAAGCCCTCATTGACCAACAGGCCATAGGAGCGCTACAGAGATGGCACCAGCCTAATCTGCTTCACTAATGCCACCTCCTTTATAGTGACAGCAGGTCAAGGAGGTAACACCTGCTACTGCCACAGAAAATAATAAATAATATAGCAAGTGTTTTAAGGAAAATGTGGGAAAAATCCCTCTTTTAAATTTAGAATGACAGCATAAACTCAAGGAATAAAGAAAGAAGGAAGATTTTATTCAGTGCGCTGGGTCTTTCTGTCACTGAGTTTTTCGGGGAAAAAGACTCTTTGTGTTTAAATCTCATACATTATATAGTTTCACAAAATCCCACCCTTTTTCAGATAAGTTTATCATATTCATTTTGGCCTAAAAAAGTTTCTTTTCTCTGAAAAGGGGCTTTCCCTTCCTTCTGATTGGCTATGAGGCATCCTCTGACAAAGATGATGGATCTTCCTTTCTTCTTAGCCCAAAGAGAGAGAAGAACCCCTGTGTACAACATTTTCCACATGGCCCTAAAAGATTTTAATTTTTTTTTTTTCTTTTGGAACTTTCCATATTTCCCTTATCCAGCCAAAAAAGACCCTGACAGCTAGGTCCAGTTTTTGGAACTTGGATATCTTACAACTTCGCGATACACCTATAAAAACCTGTATTTTTATTTCTCATAAAAAAATTCTTACTGTTAAACTAAACACATGTCCATGGTAGCATGGAGAATGGCCATGGCACCAGGTTCTGCCCTGCAGGATAAACTGCACCCCTGACCACAAAAAAACCCAGAGTGCCCCAGGTGCTGTTTGAAAGGACAGGCACCAACAATCCACAGGGAGGTTAATGATGGATTTGTAGCACCTTTGATCACCCTGTTTGTGGTGGGGAGCACACATGGCTGCTGTGGGTGTTGCTGCTTTGTCCTCAAAGCTCCCTCAGCACTTCCCCAGCTCCTCTAAAACACGCTGGTCTCTGCAGCAGCCACGTGCTCCCAGCTCTCAGTGACCCCCAAAGGCTGGGATGCTCAGGACAGCAGCGTTGTTCTCATGACAGGAAATCACCGTGATTTCCTCACTTGGTGAAAAGAGCACTACAAATAGCTGGGAAGGTTTAAAACCCGTTTGAAATAATACTATTAAAGGTGGAAGGATTTAACTTCCTCTTACGCAGCCGCTCACCCAGGGCTTAACAGTAGGGGATTTGGCTTGAAAAACTGCAACAGTATTGAACAACAAGTTGAATACAGGGAAAAGTAATACTCATTTCTGTATTTCAGTTAATCTTCCAAAACACAGGACTATTATAGTCTGCTGGAACATGCATAGAGCCACAACAGAAATGAAAAATATATGAAGATTTCCTTTCAGTCCCTCACAAAGATGATAAAGTGGATGCTATTGAAGGGAAGAGGACATCAACACGAGATAAATTAGCCAAATCACTTGCTCAAAATTTGGGATTATATTAGGTTAAACTTCTAAAGAAATAAACACAATTTTAAATTCAATAACTTTCTTTGACATTAGGAGCTCTTGTATAGCAACTGTAATGCAAATTTAATTGCTACACTATTCTGTATGTTCTACAGTGCTGATTCGTTCCAGGGTCAATATGGGGTTTGCTCATTTTGTGTCTCTACCAGCAGTGTCAGGCACATACGAGAAGTATTAGATTTTGCTCTTCACTTTTCCCCTTTCAAATTGCAAAATCAGTAAGACCTGAAATAGGAAAATAACCTTCACTCTGTCTTTAGTTACTTGCAAAGGTAAATTCTTATCTCAACTTTATCCATATCCTCAGCTTTATAGCAACACTAAAACATTAGAGGGAAATACTTTCTAATAATGATACATTAATGAACAATAAATTACAGGGGAAATACTGCTTAGAACATCCATATTAATACTAAATGAGTTCTTCATTATTAGTATAGTATCATAAATATAAAAATGAATTATCAATAATTAGGTTATGATTTTATATTGTTAAACACTATAAATTATATTTTATTTCAAATAATTTCACTAGATGTTGAAAAAGTTGTCCACCCTCCTGCACAGCTTTTCATGTCACGTGAAGCAATCTGAGAAAGAATGGGTGCTCCAAATGCACAAACCCTGCCCTGCCTGCAGCCAGAGGTTATTTCACTGACTAATAGAGGAAGCTTGTTTTGGTGAGGATTAGAAAATTAGAACTAATATCACCATAGATTCCAGAAAAAGGAAGTAATAATAATTTATACTTTTATAATATAAGGAGGGACTCAAACAAGAGCCATCAATATGAAGTGTGTCCCAGTGACCTTGTGCCAAATGCGCACATTAGAACCACCAGCACCTTTTTGATTGGAGTTCATCATCCCATGTTTTCAGATTTTAGACTCTGATAATGCAAAAGAACAACGTGGTCTTTTCCCAACAAAACCTATTATTTTGAGACAAACTCAGATTTGTTCTCCCATAGTTATTTTCATTTTCTTCTCTCATTCCTTAAGCTTTCCTGATGAAAGACCTCTGATACAGCTACTAAAAAACTGCTGGTGGTGACGCTGCTTCACCACAAAAAAATGAGGTGAAAAGAAATAGTGTTTAGGCAGTGCACACAGCAATAAAAAAGATAAGGTTTTGTGACTTTTTTAGCAGCTGAAGAATAACAGTGTAAAGGAATCAAGTACTTTGTGTTTCAGTGGGAAAATGGGGGCTTCATCATCTATAATAATTACATTTCATGCAAAGTGTAGTAGAGGGATTTGGGCTGTTTAGAGTCATAGGACTAGGAGAAGGGACCTGCAAAAATGCTTCTCAGTTTTCTGCCTTCTCAATATTTAAGGAGAGCCTTCTGTACAAAGATGAATTTGCACAACCCATCATTAATATAAGCTTTGGAAACTTAACACTTCATAATTTTACTTTGTCACAGATTTAAAAGAAAAAACGACATGTACACAGCAAGTGACAAACTGCAATCTCACCAGCCCTGTGTCTATGCAAATGCTGTCAATAAGGTTCTAAACAGCTCATTCATTGCCAGACACATCCCAAAAATTGAAGCTCTTCTTACCAAGCTCTTGCAGACCGGGGGTTATTTTTCATTTAGATAACACTGCTTAAAATATAACTATCTTGCTGAGATATCATTTGTCTTTCCCATCTTTGGGGGAGTACACAGTTCAGAATTCTGCTCGCCAGCCTTACAGAGAGATGAGTGTCAGAGTTGCAGGTGGATTCCTGCTGGCCCTGCTCCTCTTCCCATCTCCCTCTCTGTGCTCCACAGGGTCCTGTGCAGTCCACCAGCACTGGTGTGTCTCTGACCAGCAGTGAGCACAGTGCTCTTGCCCAATCAGTAAAACAACCACACATTTTTCCATCATTACTGGGTTACCCCTGAGCTCAGAGAGGGGCAGGAGGTGAGAGCCAGCACAGGGGGATAGGATTGGGATCACCCCACTAGGCACCTGTTAGTCCAACTTTAGCTCATGTGAAACTGCACGAGAAAAGCATCTGCAACCTGACAGACTGTCCTAAAAAGTGTTTTTGTGATGGAGTTCTCTGTGTCCACCCAAGGAGACTGAAGAGTCTCAGAGATGCAGCTGAATCGTATATTCTGCTCCTGCACACCCTGCATGGAAAGAGTAATCTCAGGTGGGGACAGAAACTGTGGTCAGCTAAAAATAATGACAGCAGAGGTGTCACAAAATGGAAATCAGTAAGAAACATCTAGAAAGAGGAGCATGGATACATGAAGGTTTGTGTTTTCGGGTGACTGTGTTAATATCATAGTTATGCTCCAAAATAATAACTATGAAGAAAGTCTCTCATTAGGAGACAGCAAGAACTTCACTGTAAACTGGAATAACCTGTTGGGTTGAGATTTCTCTTTCACAAACTCTTGGAATTGCAATGACAGGAGTTCATCTAATGGATAGAAGATAGTGATACTGCTGCTTTCTTGTGTTACCGATCTTGCTTTTAATGAGAAACATTTTTCTTTTCCTCTTTCTCTTGGAAATTATGCAGTGAAGCCTCCAGTCTGCTCAGATACATTCAGTGCAATTGAAAAGGTGCTCCCAGTTTCTGAGGCTGTATATTCAATTAAGGCAATATGTCACAACATTTTCAAAATGCAAGTTTCTTAGAAAAAGAGACATTACTGTGAAAAAAAAAGGAATTTAAAATACATGTAAAACACATTTTCTTGGGAAAGTATTTGATTCAAATTGTTAGAAGACAAAAACCCATAAAGGTCTCTCTTATGCCTCCCTTCTTAATCTTCAGCCAAAGTTTCAGGACCATAAACTGGCATCAATGGAAGCTGCATCTCAGGAATGAAAGGAATATATGGCCTTTAGTGGAAGAAATTTTTATACTTAAAAGAGAGAGAAAGGGAACATTTCTATGCTTTGCAGTCATTCAGCATAAAATTACTTACTTATTATTCATGACTATCTTTAAATGCTTTATTGAAGCATAATGCAAAAAAGTACCTGTTCATACTTAAGCCCCAAAATTTTACCTATCCATCCTACATTTGGGTTTGGGCTTCAACATCTATTAAACAACTCCATTATTTCCCCCTTTTTTGACATTGCCAGGGGAGTGCACCAGTCATTCCTTGGGTGTGACAGGGACAACAGCATACCAAAAAAAAAAAAAAAAAAGCCCCAGCAAATGCAACTGTATTGTTTGTTTGCAAAGGAGAGCTAAAGATGGGGTTGCTAAGCAATAGCAAAAGAAAGTCTGAGGTGCAGCAGGACTTGCTCTGGGTGTTCAGTGCCCCACACATTGCATTTTCTCCTTAAGGCTTGCTAGTAGCGTTTGGTTCCCTTGAACCCAAAAGCTTCTCAGACCTCCACTAAGCTTTCTCATTTCACATTGAGATCTTTTGACTTATTCCTCTCCCGTGTGCTCAGGATATACAGATTATGCTTTCTCAGTTATTTTTGGGAGTGGGAGGACGGAGACCACCAATTTCCTCCAGCAGCCTGTCTCACACTCTGTGCTTCTGCAAGCCCTGATGTATCAGCAAGCCTTTAGTCCTACCTGGGGCTGAATCCCAGGGGAGCAGAGGAGGAAACAGCCTGGGCTTCTACATAAAAAAATGAGCTGCTGAGGAGCAGGCAACTATCCTCCTGAATTTGGCTGAAGAATAACAAAACAGAGAAAATATCAGCCAGTGCCTGGATCAAGCCCAGTGTTAATTCAGATCAATTCTATCAAAGTATTAAGCAGAGAGCTGTTAAGCACTTATTTACAATTTGCAGAGATTAGAGTTTTTTCCCCTGGATCATGAAGAAATGCCTTAGTGAGACAAAAACAGTGGTTTCATTCAGCAAACTATTTCATCTGTTAATGGTTGCAGATTTTCTGGTCTGAGGAACTGTTGTCTGCTTTACTTCCAACTTCAGGTTCATGCAAGCACTTCTCAAGTGGAAAATGTGAGTGCAGTGACTTCCCCTCCTGCACTCCCAGGTTTACTCAGCAGAGCTGAATTTTCACTGAGACTTCAGCAGCACCCTCTGCCCATTCCACATTTCCTGTTGCTGCTACACATCCTCAAAAGCATTGGAATGGCCACACATTTCTCAGGATCCCCCTCATTTCTTCTCACCCTGCCTGCTCAGGGCAGCCCAAGCCACATTAATTTAGAGGTTACAGGTGTGAAGCAAAGACTGAAGCATTGATACCTCCCTTTTCTTTTCAGGTCCTACAGATCACACTACCAGGCAGGTTGTTTGCCACACAAAGGTTTGATCCACTGTAACTAAACACAGATTTAGTCCATTTTAGTTGCTCCCTAGCCAGACAGAAAGTGCAGAACATGCATCTGCCTCCTGAGGAATGTGGCAAAGAAAAGCAACCAGCTGATCCTTTCTCACTTTGACACACACTTTTGTCTCACAGAAATCAGTGCTTGAACCAGAGATGGCAATTGAAATCTTCTAAATCTCAGGGGGGGGCTCCTGATCACTGCACTATGTTTCCTGATGGACAAGCTCTGTCAGACTCAGTGAGATGGTTCAGAGAGTTAATGCCACAGTTCCAGCCCTCTGCTACACACCAGTGTGGCTGTGCAGGAGCTCCCTCACCACCACAAGTGGCAGCCTGAGGCATCAACCTCAGCCTCCACCTGCTTGGAAGCCCTGCCCATCCTTGCTCTGGGAGTCATCCCTTCTGGTAGCAGGAAGCCTGAGCCCTGGAAACCAGTGCAAGGTCAGAAGGAGGTGGGCCAAGCTCAGCATAACAAAAAGGCCTTTTTTCCTTTGTTTAACGTAAACCCGGGATACACCTGAGGAACATCATTCTGCAAATGAATGGACTCCTCATCCTGCTAGCACAGCCTCCCTGTTGGTTGGAAGTCTTCTCTTTAGGCAGTTATTCTGGTGGAATGTAATCATTTAAGTGTGATTTATGGCCCAGCTCTGTGCAGCTGGCTCAGTGCAAGGTGAAGGCACAGCAGTGCTTTAATAGTCCTTTTCCATTAGCAGGTATGTTTTTCAGTTGGCTTCACTGAGATTGGAAGAGTTATAAACATAACATATAAAACACTGTTGGTAAATGTCTTCAGGCTAAGAGTGAGTTTACTGCTTGCCTCTCCAAAGGTGAGATAACTATATGCCTCTGGAAAATAACCTTCCAGGTGATAGCTGTGACTAAAAATTTTGATGGGGAGAAGGAAGGAGTGTTTACAGTAGTCAGCTTAAAAGGAGCATCTATTCAGAAGCAGATGAAGGGGGGGAAAGCAGATCTAGGGGGGAAAAACAACTTTCTCTTTTCTTGCCCTGGTCTTCTTGCTTATATCTTTCTCAATATCCACACTGATGTTAAATGGCATTAATAATTGCTAAGTTATATTAAATTACATATCAATCAAATTAATAGTGTCTACCATACTTGAGGCATTTAGGTTCTTCAAAATCACTAGCATCTGCTCCTATTAAAAATGCCAGATGATTTGCAAATCCAAACTTTTGGTGAAAAACGTTAGCTAACAAGGTGAAATTAAAATTTACATCTTATTCCAGCATAATGAAGATAATTAAAAAGAGCGATAAAACCCTTTGATTAACCCTCATCCCATTTTGCACAGCACTATTATGCAAATTAAAAGCTGAAAACTTAGCACCAGCAAAAGAATCCAATATAAATATGTTCCAATTTAAAAATTAAGAAAATATAAAAACATGTCACTGGATCTGTGACTGCGCCCTTTGTCATTGCTGAGTTAAAGAGCAGAACTGGGGGCATGTGTCTCAGTGAGATAACTCATGTCTTGAGTTACTAAGGATTAGAGTTTTGCTCCTTTTTCTTCTACCAGGCATCATATTATTCCCCCAATTATTTTGGTGTATAATTTAATTAACCTCCCTACTATAATCAAGCTGTGCTCTGTCATCGGAAACGCTCAAACCCTGCGAAATATGCATCAGAATTGCTGCGTTCTGGGTTACTGGGCTTTGTTTTGGTGCTTTTTAGTTCACTCTTGTTCTTTTTCCAGTGGTAAAGTTATAACAAAAGAGTTCATTTTAAGTTCTGCCTGATGGGATGACGTCTGGCAGCGCTGTGTGGCTCTGAGCATTTAAAATCTTTGTTCAAAGTCCTCTCAGTTGGTTCCCCAAGAGCCCCTCCTTTGCTCTCTGTGCTGTGAAGGCCTCGGCTGAAGACAAAAGCACCTCAGCAGTGCTGGGTCTCAGGATTTCTTTTCTTTCCATGTGGATGTTTGGTTTGTGGGACGAGTCACAAGTTCCTGCCTGCAGTTTTTCGGGTGGGTAAGCCTGCGTTTCTGGCACAGGGCTAGGAGAGCTAACAAGTACTCAGAAAATAAACTTCTTTAAATTCACAATATCCACCTTGCAGAGAAAACTATCGCTGTGCAGGGGCACAGATGAGGTGGTAAAAGGGCTGTAGTCTATCTCTCAAATCCCAGCTGCTGCTTAGAAATACTGTATACAATGCTCTCTACCAAATCTACAGTAAGTCATTGACCAAACTACTTGTCTGCTTCTCCCCCCCTCCTGCCCAAATTAGAGTAGCTAACTTAATGAAAAATGATTTTTTTTCTTTTTGTCGCTTAGGAGGGTCTGAACATAAAGCTCTTATCACCAAGCCACAGCTGTAGAAGGAATCCTTTAATCACAGCCTTCCTCCTTGAAGAAGAATATAGATTTATGACCGGACTTTGGTTACTGAGCGAGAAAGAAATATTGCCAGCAGCCACCATACTACTTCCCATAGGCTGTAAACAGCTTTAATCTGCTTTAGCTGTCATTTTGAAGTCGAGAGATATTAGAGTACAATGTAATTATGTAGTTGTGGGCAGAAGCACAGTTTATTTTCTTTAAACTAAAGTGGCAGAGGTAAATTCGTAGCCTGTGCCTAAACAAACAAATCCTCCTCCCTTGCTCTTGCTGCCACCTCGGGTACAGCAGTTCCATCCTTTTCGTGCTGCTTCACTCACTCCACTCCTCTGCTAATACCTTTCATGGGATCCCAGCTTCCCACCATGACACACATAAAAAGAGAATGTTTTTTTGGATAGCACAAAAAGCTCCTGGAAATGCTGTTTTTGTTAGGGGCACACCAGTCACATGTTCACCCCTGAGCTCCCATAAGCACAGATGCTCATTTGCTTATTTCAATACAACATTTTTTTTTTCTGTATAGAAAAAAAATAACATGATTAGTAATCCTTTATCTTTGCTTTCGTATTTAATAGGGTTTATCAGGAAAGAAAACTCCTACACAATTAATGCACATCAAAATAAGGGCTTTTAGCTTTTCCACCCATCTCTAGAAAAGAAAAGAAAGTAGTTCCCTCTGCAATTTTTTGCAGGAAAGACCAGTAAGTTCAAGTCTGGAACATGCAGGCTCCAGGTACTGCAGTTATTTTTACAGTTCCCTGTGTTTTAGGTGAATGCTGCAAACACTAAGTCACAGAGTTACTCTTCGTGTGACCTGATGCTCTGGTTTGCATGAAAAGTGAAATTTCTTTAGCAGAAAATAAGAGAAAGACCAGTTCTCTGTCATGTTATCTCCATTGTTGGCCAATAAGGGACCCATTTCACAAATCTGCAACCTTTAATTCTGTCCTGTCCTCGAGAAATCCTTACAGTCACTTCCTCCCAATATCCTCCAAAGATCTACTTGTAGATCCAGTTCAGTAAAGCAGAGCCCTAAGGGCTTAAGTCTAAATTAATTCAACATATCATCAAAGCACACAGTTATACTGGAACCTATAAATTTATAAACATACAGATATGTTTCCTCAGCTTATTTATAAATTTATTAAGTGAACATAATGAAATTTCATAGACTACTATTATTAAAGGACATTTGCTTCTTGGTCTGAGATGTCAGGGAAGAATATACTAAACTGAACCATCTTTATATGATGTAACACTGCTGTCTTTGCATGAGTTAAGACAACAAAGTGCAGATAAATTGCAATCTTCCTGGATATATATTGTTTTATGCTGTGTATTGCATTTTAAAATTCATAGACTGAGGGATCTATTTGCCATCAGCTCCATGCTATTGTCTTTGCAAAGAAGGGCTGTAACTATGATGCAGGACACTGCAGCCTCTCTGGATTTTCATACCAATAATCTCGTCCTGATGGAGTTTGTCCACCCCTTAAATTCTATCAGAAACTGCTTAAAATATCTGAGCCTGTTCTGCACTGAATGCCAGCAGTTAAACTGCTTTTAGGAGGTACAGAGAGAAGATGCCATGAATTAATACCAGTATGATACAGAGAAAATATATGTGTTCATTCATTAGCAAAATGAAGGGGAGAAAAAAAGGCAAAACTTGGTTTATTGGAATAATTAAAAGGAGTGATGTGCTATATCACTAGGAGCAGTAATTGTCAATTTTATACGAAAGGAGGATAAACAGTCCTGCAGGGCATTTTGCAGCATTGTTTTGCCTCTGTATTCCAGCCAGAAATCAGTCTCCATGGAATCCAAACAGTTGTCCAAGCAAATTATTCCTGCTAAGAGCAGAACTTCTCCTAGCAAGCACTAAAGATCTTGGTGATGTGGAATTATCAGTGAAGTCTTTTGCGCTGAACTTCTAATTCCAGAAGCTGAGGAAGGTACATCTATGCTAAACATAAAGAAGTAAAATACAGTGGCTTGGACACTTCAAGGGCCCTTACTCCTACCCTATAGCTCCCTTGGTTCTTTATTCAAATGGAAATACAAAAAGGAGAGGCAATTTTAGTGTCACTTCTGAGCTTTAAAACTGAAGCTGAGGAGCAAAGGAAGCAGGAAGACTCCAGCATAGTCTCAAAATGAAACCACAGAGCTTAGAAGATTTAGCTGTCCTCTCAGTAAAGATTAACATTTTCAATTAATAACTTTTATGATAAATTGTTGTGATAATTAGATGAGAATAGAGATTGGGTGTGTATAAAATGTTTGGGAGTGTCAGTGACTGCATATTTCTCCATGCTTTTCTCCATCAGCATTCACCAGCCACTGCAGACATTAAAATGAACACAATCCCTTACAAAACAGCACCATGGTCACAAAAAAACCATAAAAAGCAGTGCTGCTGTTTCTATTGAAATAGACAGGGATGTTCTTTCAAAACTGGCATCTTCTAGTGGGTGATACCAAGATAAAGATAACCATCAAGAGTATCTTTGTTAGATTAATGCTGTAGGTGGGGTCACACTGAGGCTTTTTTGTAGTGAGCTCTATGATTAATAAAACTGCTTGAAAAGTGGTTCTTTTAATGACAGACAGATATATATTGTATGACCCAAGTTCTTCCTAAATGCCATCTTATTGTCAAAATGCTGAGAGAGAAATTTGATATGATTAATGTTCTTCCTCCCTCCCTTTCCCCCACACTGTTCAGACAGAAGGCTAATCTGGTTGCCTACAATGAAGTGATGAAAAATAAGAGGGTGATTTCTACAAAATTCAGTCCTCATACATTAGGAAAAACCTTTCATTTTACACATTTTACACTACAAATAGTTAAGAGATATGAGTCAGAGGGCTGGGAGTGATCCCCAGATATCAGTTAAATCTGTTTCCCTGCTTGCAGGCAGAAAAATCCTTCATGGTGTTTCCCAACAGATGTGTGTCTATCTGAGGCTTTAAAGACCAGCAGATGTGGTCTCTGCAGCCTCCCTAATCACCCTGTCCAACATTTCACGATCAAGGAAAAGCTTTTCCTAACACCTGAGATAAGTTTTCCTTTCCATAGTTAGAATTTCTTACCCCGGCTGCCACCAACGCGGAGGAAACGAGCAGGTTCATCCCTGTTTTAAACTTACCCAGGATGACATTTGGGCCAAAAGGTGGGATCCCAGCAACTGGCTGCATATCCCTGCTGTGTCCCCTGCCATGGCTCCAGTGATTCAACATCTGTCAGCCGAGCTGCTGATCCAGCTGAAAATGAATGGAGAACAATAACTGGGTAGTTTTGAAGCAGATCGAGATGCAAGGGAGCAGGAGGTCGGCTCGAGGGTTGAAACTCCTCCAGATGTTGCCAGTACCAAGAAAAACCTCTCTGGAGCACCAGCCCAACATCCCTTTCTGCTGAATTTCCACCTAGACAGCTGTTTTCTGTCCTAGGCTTAGGCACTTGATTATTCCTGTGTAAGCCCAGTACTTTCCTCTTGTCTCCATATATATCTCGTTATCAGGCTCACTCTCCTGCCATCCAGCATTCAGTTTTCTGCTACCTGGTAACAACTGCAGGTTTAATAAACCTCCCCTCTATCACATCCTCCTGATCACAATTAAAAAAATTAAGCAGCATCAATATTACACACAGATAAAACGGTGGGTTGGTTAATGCCTCTGTAATTGCAGACACCTGATAAACATTTTAATAAAAAAAAAAAAAAAGAGAAAGCTGTTGATGCATCACTCAATTAGAAATGAGGCCTTACTCCTACTTCACTGCCTGAAATATCAGAACAATTGGAAAACAAGCACAGCAAACACAGAGTTTATGTGTGATAACGACCCCAGATTCTCGAAAGAATTAACTTCATTATTTCCTTTCTCACCCCAGCCATGATGGAACTTCAGAGAGATGCAAAAAGTACAGTGTCTACTCTTATTTTTTTATCACAGCTAAAACATTAAGAAGCCAAGACTTGTGAAGAAAAGAGAAAGACAAAACCAACGACCATTTGATGGGAAAAGTCCTGCAGTTACTTATGATCTAAAGAAAATCAGTCTTCAGCCATTTCACGAATATCACTGTTTGCATTTCCAAGCTGTAACAAACCCTGTGATTCTTTGACACAAGATGTTATTGAGGTCAAGATCTACAGTATATTTAAACTTTAAAATTAAGTTTTCTTCATGCTAGCACCAACAAGGCCTTCTATGGTCTCCATGGGGAAGATGGAGACACCAGAGAAAACTCTGAAAGACACTGCATAAATTCATTTTCCGTCACAAAAAGGCCGTTACAAGTGTTAATTGTGGCTACCAGAAGTTTGCTTGTGAAAAAGACACATATGGAAAACTAAAGAGTTCTAAGAGAAAGTTTGTTTGTTTTCTCCCCATAAAAAGTTTCCTGATGCAGAATCAGGGAAGTAGAAGAGGGAAGATGAGGGAGACCCTATCTAAGCCAGCCACTGATAACCAAACAGCAGCGTTAGGAATGGAGCTTTGCCACTTTCTATCCAAATTCCCTAACAAATGGGACCAGTAGTTACACTGTTGCCCAAACTCTCCCCCTCCAAGCAATATCTACTCTCTCTTCACCTGCTTCATAAACCAGAATTATTGTTTCTTCAATAAGCCTTGAGAAATGGAACACTAAATTAGATAGACTACTGGCTAATCTGTTAAGGTGTTTCTTGTACTCCTCATGGAGGCCAGTTCTCGGAGAGTTGCACTCCTGAAGTTAAAATTCATTCCCCGTGGAGAGAACCAATATGAGGCTTCTGTGCCATTTCTCAGCCCTACAGCTGTTGTGCTGCACACAGATATATATTTAACCCATTCATATTGGTGAGCAGGAGCTTCCCGATTTTGTTCAGTCATTAAATAGACTATAGGGCAGGTTAAGAGAAGAAAGAAAAATAACATACTTGTTTAGCCTACAGAGGTTAAAATCCTACTGGCTGTTTTCCAGTAAGAGGAGTTGTAAAAACAAAGTTCAGGCGTGTAATTTGTTGTTCACAGGGGTACACTGTTACCTCTCACCACTTCTTCATGTCCCTTCCTCTACCCCAGAGACTGCAAATCAAACACTTCTTGAACGTAACAAAATTGTTCAAGTACAACAGTTTCATTTTAGCACCAGAAAAAAATATATTTATGATTAGAGCATTATGTGCTAATATAGCATTCAACAATTAAAATTACTTGCATCCAAATTTTATTGCCAGTTAATGGCATCTAAAATAATATTGATAACAAATGACGCAGAATATCTTCCCAGAAGTCTAATTCTGATTCACAAAATTGTTTCCTGTACTGGTTTGAGTAATGATACAATATATAATGGGAATAATACATCCCAGTTGTTGATGATTTTCTGCAAGTTCTACAGAAGAGTTTTCTTTAAACTTACATAGAAAGCTCAAGAAAGTAAACTTCCTCACCCAAAATTGATAAGTAGGTCTAAAACAGTGCCTGAAACCAGCTCTGTTTTCTTCTTGTAGTTTTAACAGCACAAAAGGAAAAACCAAAAGAGACCCCAAACTCGACGAGGTTTTCACTTTTTCAAGGATTTTCAACAGATTCCAGTCCAAACTCACTCCAAGATGGCCTCATTCCAGTGATCACAGTACTGCAAGGAGTCCTTTCAACACTTGGGGGTAAAAATAGGGAGCAATCAAAAGAAACTCTGGCTCACTGGAAGGCAACAAGAAAGGAGGCAGTCAACAAGAACCCCGGCAGTTGCTAATTAGCCAGGTTTCCCCATAGCTCCGAGAGCTTTCAGAAGTGAGTTTGCAGCTCATTTCCATGTGTTAGGAGGTGAGCACTTGCTGATGACTCCGGAGAGCAGTAGGGGGTTGGTGAAACCCAAGCACTGAACGGCTCTTTTTATTGCTCCTGAAACTTTGCAATCCCGGGAAGTCTATGGAGTAAAGCAGATACACTCCTCCGGTGGGGTATTTTTTTTGCTGCTCTTCGTTCTCCCCTCACTAAACTCTACAGAAGGAGCAGGGGAGAAGTTATAACGCCTTTACAGAGCTAAGTAGTTCAAACCATGCTGTGCATAGCAAATGCTCTCCCGTTGCCCTCTCCTACTGCACCAGCTCTCACTTGATCCTACAGACAGGGCTGTGTGCAGACTCTTTGGCTACATTTGGCAGAAATTAGGGTCATCAATAAAACAAGTCATAGCCACAGTACAGACTCCCTTGATTCACAGCAGGAGGGAATGCTACATCTGAAAGCAAGTGCTGTCATTTCAAATGTCACCCAGTATGTCACCAAATGTCACCTTCCTGGATTTTTTTCTGTAATGACAGTTTAAAGCTATATGTGATGTTTGCTGAACTCCCTGGTAGATCATCTATTATGTTCCACTTCAAAATCAGATGCTAGACCTTCCTGACATCTGGCAAGTGATTGCCCTGTAGTCACAGCAGTACAAAATGAAAAGAAACCCAAAACACCTCCCTCCACGCATGCTCACCAAACCTTTACCTTTCAAAAACAATTTATAAATATCTTCCAATCCACACATACACTTAAAGATCACATCAGCACCTTCACCTTTCACTCCTCGTCTTCAATCGATTTGTCTGGTTTTGGTCTTTAGGGGTCACTTCTCCAGAAAGGTGAGCATTGCTACAAACCCGCAGCTTACAATCTACCTTGTTTTTAAATGAAAGTTCCAAGTAGACCTGCCAAATACATGGGGGTTAGGACAGGTGGGCATCCAAATTCTGTCTTTTTAGACTATATAGATGTTTATAAACAAACACACATTGAAATGGGTCTTGAGTACAAACATTTAGCAGAATTAGTAGGGGAAAGTTTGCTCCACTTTGCCACTGTTTTTTCATCAGTTTACCTTCATGATAAGGTCTGTTAAACATTTTTCAAGTGTTAGTGCCATTTCCAGTTTACGCTGGAACATTCTGAATATCAGTCACACAGCACCAGTAACACATGAAGTATATGGAAGAGAAAAATAAAAGTGGCTTGTGCATGTTTTCACAGGGCTCTAGCAGAGTTAAACACTAGATAAAACTCTCAGATCCCTCAAGTATCATACCCCCATACCATCCAGCTCCTCTACAGTTTTATATCTGCGTTCTGACAACCCTCTATTTTTAGTGATTTGTATCTCCAAAAGTGACCTAATCACTTACCTCCCTTTGAAAATCTTAAACTGAGGCAGGGACATTTTCAATGCATCATTATTTTTAGGATACTTTCCTAAACCATTATTTTTAGGATACACCTGAAGGAGAAGTGGGCAGCTTTACTCATGACACACTCTGGGTTTATTTCCTAACTAGCCCACTGTTTCTCAGTGCCTGCTTTTTTATTTCCCCTCCAGTTTCCCTCTTCTCTTTACTCTTAAAATTCCTAACACTTGATGCTTCTTCAAAGCTGCCTCTGCTGCATTTATTGTTCTGCCCAGTGTAAGGCTCCTCTCTCTGTGCTCTGCTTTTGACACTAAACTCAATGATCAGTTGATCAGTCTAGCCTATCTGTCTGGCTGTTGACATTCAGCCTCTTCAAGCTTCTGTTTTCCTGTTCTATTTTTGTATCATTCAGCAACTTGCGTTTTCCTCTGAGGTCACCCTTAAAGGTCCATGTGTCATGTTTTTCATTTCTGCCTTGTCAGGAAAATCTCGCCACTGCATCTATCAAAGTAATCATCAGGCCTTGATGTAAGAGTGTGGTTCCTCTCACATTTTTCATTACCAGATAATTTATTAATATCCTCCTGAGCAAGACTAGATTCAGCTTGATAAAACCACTATCAGCAGTGACACAGTACACAGCTCTAAAAGCGTTCAGCCAGCTTGGCAAATGCTCAGGGAGGAGGTGTCCTCTAACCTCTCTCACCCCTTAATTCCTCAGCAAGCTAAAAGATTTTGGATCCTGCGGCTCTGGACGATTTTGGCCTTGTGCCACTTCAGCAAAGCTGACCTGGGTCAGCCTCCTCAGACCAGCCCTTGCAGCACATCTGGCTTTTCCTTCCCTGTATTCTGTTGTGGCATGGAATACACACCAGTTAAATGAAATAAAAGTGACCTAAGGATAGACACAGAAGCAAAAAGCTTTACAGTTAAGAGTGTTGTCTCATAACAAGAAACTACAGGCAGTCATTTTATGGTTCAGGTTGAACAGCCCCCGACACCGCTCTGGGTATTTTGTACCCAGGCTCTGTTTTCTTCTATTAATGTCCCCCTTCCCCACCTCAGCACACTCCTCCTCTAACAGCCATTTCTCTTTTACATTATACTTGCTGGAAAAAGTGTGGTAAGGCTCCTCAGCCAGCTCCCCGCTCCATTATACCCCGAAATGGAAGCACAGGAGGCCCTCCACAAAAGCGGCTGGCTAACGACTCTCTGGGTGGACATTAGGAGAGAGATGCATTTGTGACATGAGTGGCAGCTGTGCAGACACCAGTTTATGTGATTCAGCACAGCTATTTCATTAATTGCGTTTCACGGTTCATTTCCTCAGATTACACTCAAAATAAATAAATAAATAAATAAGAACACAAAGCTGCCCCGTCCTCTGAACCATCCACCAAAAAAAAAAGAAAGGGGGAAAAAAATGCCCTTGTTTTAATTGGCTTCTTACATATTTTTCCATCTTAGGTGTTTTGTAAACTGTAAAGTAAAAAAATAAAGTAAATTGCAGTAGTATTCTGCTGTCTAATTATCTCTTCAGATTTCCACAGAGACTTGGTAACTTAGAAAGAGCCCTGCCATGAAGAAACATGCTCTAACAAAACTGAAAACACTGTAGAGGCTTACCTACAAACATGACGTGTCTGTGTCTGCTGCTTTATGTGTTTATATTTTGTGAGTTAAATTTTATGTGGAAAAACTGCGTGTGAAGTCTCAGGAAATCAACAGCTTTGTTTAAAAGCTGATCCTTTATGTCTCTTCATAATTATATTCATAATTGAAAAGTAATTACAAGAAACAATGAAAAATGCAAATGCAGAAATGGAGAAAAATTGCTTTGACTCAAATCAGTAATGTGAGGGCTCTAAAAAAACAGCCAGCTTGTGTTTGAGCACAGAGTGACAGGTGACTTGATCAACAGCACAAAAACCAATCAAAGCAGCCAACACAGTCATGAATTTATAAGATTAAATGTTATGGGAGAGTGTCCCAAAAAATTATTGTTTGATAAACTAGCATTTTTCACATCAGAAGGTGTAATTAAAAAAAAAAAAAATAAAAAAAGCAACCTTCTGTAAGGAGCTTTTCACCGAAATTAGTGTGAAACTCTAAACCAGTTCCAGTGGTTGTTGCTGGAACCTTTGTCACTTATAGCCAAAACTTGAGCTGAATCAGATACAGCAACCCTCTAAAGATTAAAATTTCTACAGATTTTTTTTCAAAAGCCTTTCCTTAGAAAGTTTTTCAGGCTTCCAGAGGAAAAGATGCACCCAGGAATAACCTTCAGCCTTGCTGTAGAGCAGTCGTGAGAATGTAGGTTGAAATCTTCATTCAAACATAGTCAGAGCACGTTCCAGCCAAAAGCCTCATAAAGCAGAGAACAACTCTTCATGAGAAAATACACAGCATCCCTCAGAAAACAGCTACTTTTGACAGGGAAAATACCTAGTGCTTCTTTTTGATTGTTTTTACAAAATATGCAAATACCAAAAGCTCGATGTTTGCAAAAAATTGTGAACATATTTAGAAAAATATGGGGCAGGGAGCCTCAGCAATTGCTGAGTTATAATCACCAACCTACTATAAATATCAGCAGGGTGAGAAAGGCTCTCTCTCCCTCCGTGTTTCAGTGCTGCTGCTCAGCACTAAGCTCCTTTTTTTTTTTTTTTTTGTGGTTTCATTTTAGTAATCAGGATCTCTCGTACTTCCCGGACAGATGGCCATTCACACTTCAGTGCTCATTCAAACACATACGTCAATGATAACAGAACATTTCAGCTGAGAACAGGCCAATGCAATCTTCCAAATTCAAGGCTATCTGTCATTTTTGTTGGTTATATAAAACCAGAGTCAAAAGAAAGTAGGACTGTTCTTATTTGGAAAGCTGGAAAGAAAATGGAAAATTCCACCTGGCTTGCTGTCAACATGAAACTCGGGCAAGGCTATTTAAAATGATTTGAGAAGGTTTGAATGTCTGGGCTCTGCTGATCCATTGGCACTTGCTCGTGGGGCCTGCTAAGAAATGGGAGAAGCTAATATCAGATTAGAAAAAGGATGTTGGGCCTCGCAGGCTGCTCCAAGCCCCCACAAGCGCATTAATTCTCTATATCCCCTTCAAATCCATCCCACGTTTATAATGTAATGGTCCTGCGTTTGTCTCTTAAGGTATTAGATAAGTCCATGGCAGCACCTTGCAGCTGCACTCAGCAACACACAACAGGCAAATTGGAAATGGAGGGGAAAGGATCTCCCCGACTTCGCTGCTGATCCCCCGGGTCTGCTCTGGGTGGACACAGTACTTATGGGGATAAACAGACAAAATTATGTCCTCCTGCTGTCAAGCCAGCGTCTTAGACAAGGAGGAGAGCATTTAAATTTAATAACATTCTCTTCAGCTTCAGGGTGGACTATGTGTAAGAAATGGAAATCTGAAACGAGGGGGGAAAAAAAAAATCTGTTCGTGGCATTTCTGGGTCCTGCAGTCACAGGAAGAACTTGTATTCTGCTGAGAACCTGCTTCACTGAGGTTATCAGCAACTGATATTTTTTTTTTAGTTAAAAATAAGCTCTACAGGCAATCTTTTGGGAACTTTGCCAAACCTAAACCAACCTATGAGCCATTTAAAGTTCAATTAATTAGTAATTAGGAGGACAGAATTAACACAGGGGAGCATTTAGGAGAGTGTATACGTAATCAGCCAATAATTATCAACACAGCAACAGAACTGTGACACAGTATGAGTTTCCAGCATATCCACCTCAGTGTGTAAAGATAATGAACATAGCAGTGACTAAATATTTTAGGTTGCCATCCGTGTGAATCTCTGGTAAGTCTACTTTTGCAATTTGCACCTCAGCTACTGAGCATAAAGCTAAAGAGGCTCAACTGGGAGTAAAAATTTCCCTAAATTTCCAATGCTGTTTAACAGTTGAGTCTCAAAACTGTATTTTTCAGAGGACTGCCAATAATCAAGATATTTATTGTACCATACTTTTGTCATGTGTGTTTGCGAAAGGAGATTTCTCATTGATAACCAAAGCACAGCAGTGGATCAACAGTCCAGCCAGAGCTGCTAAACAAATGAGTCCTATAGGAGAAAAACAAAGGTCATGAAAATCAGTTTGACCCTGAATGATTCTATCATTTTGAAAGTAAAAGCTGTGAAACGTGTAGAATTTAGGGAACCCATTTTACAAGGGAGTAAACTGAATTTATGCTGCAGTGACTTACATGGTCAGGGAAACCACTGGAATCCTGCTGTGGAAGCCTAACACCAGTGGGACTGGAAACTGCTGCTGCATTGTAAGAATGCAGTTGTGATCCTTCCCCGTGGATCATAAAAGATAAAGAGCTACTAAAAGCATTCAGTATTTTTTCTGCCATTCCTGGTACAGAAATTTAGAAATAAATTATTAGGTGGAATAAAAATCAGCGAGATAACAGAAGTGCAACTGCTTCCCAAGGCATAAAACACAGCGGTGAGTAGCTGGATTTAACCTCAGTCATGTGGTTAGCACTGGAAAAGGCCCCTTAAACAAACTTGTCTTGTCAAACACATTGTGGAATAAAAGAAGGTGACCCAGAAGGATCCTTCAAGGCACAACAGAGGAGTGACTTTACAGATCAGCAGCTTTAACAAAGCAGAGGAGCTGACCCAGGATAGGATTAGCCGGGGAGGCGAGCGGTGTGTTGTGAGCACCTGACTGAGCTGGAACAAGACAGAAGATGAGAATAAAACACCCTTCAGCTCCTCACAGAAACCATTGCTGAACTTTGTGGGGAACAAGATAAATTTGAAGGAAGACAATAATTAGCTTTTCTTCTGGAATGTAATTCGTAATTCATTCTGACTGAAGAAAAAGGAGTGTTTTCTTTGTGGAGGAGGCCGAAGATATCTGAAAATCTCTGTGCCTCACCTTTTTCTTTTTCTGATTCAAGCTTTCTCTTGTAGCTGGTGGGAGCCTTTGAAGTTGACTGAATGCAGATAAGAGGGCAGGATGGTCAAGATGCATGTTCTTTTTACAAATTGTTGTTCTGTATTATAATCTGCTGTGGTTCAGGCATATGATGAGATCTGCCATGGTTTGTTGACACTCCTCCATGGGAGTGCCAACAAAGCAGAAATTGCTTCTGGGTGAAAAATATTCATTTAAAATGTAATTTATTTATATACAGTGTTAATCTAAAATTTATTTTGTCATAACTATGTGGAAATAATATCATTCTACTAGAAAGTAACCGATGACTGACTGTGCCTCCTGTTGTAAGTTTTACATATTTTTCTTATGTAATCTCTGGCAAAAATTGGTTAATAGCCATTACAGACTTGGGTGCAATGCACATTAAGTACTACAGCTCTCCTTTGAGTAGACCAAACTGTTTTGCCACTCAGTAGTAGATATTTATTAAGAATTACTGAATGCTTAATCTGAATTTCTGAGTTTGGGGTCTGTTTGTCTGCTTTTCACTTACACGCAACTTGACATTCCCATGTTGCTTAAGGTGGTTTACAAAAGCTTTGCATTTCATTTTTGCAGGTTGCTAAGTTCTTAAAGCCTGTAAACATGTATTGTGACATCCAGATATACAGAATCAGATAAATGAGCACTATTACAGCACTTACATGGGCAAACAAGTTTCTTTCAATATCCCTTCCATAAGCAGATTATTAAAGTAGTAAGTGCAGTCCAAAAGCTGTTGGCCTCATCTGAATTTTTCAAAAAAAGTACCTTTTCAGCCAAACAGAAACTCTATCTTAAATCTAATGATGATTCCCAGTGTTTCTCTCTATACAATTAGTCAATTCACTGTGTGCCACCTCAGCACATTCTTCCATCAGTTAGACTTTTTTTAGTCTCAGGTTTTTTTATGTACTACTTGACTGCATAATTGCAACTAATGCCTGCTAATTAGGTGGATATTCAGGCTTCAGTCTCTGTCAGTAGTGCAAGATCAGTTCCCCAGCAGGACACAGGAGCTTCTGTGGCTTTTGATAGAGCTGCTTTTGGAGAAGCCCATCAGCTCACAGGACAGGGGGAAGCCCAGGGTCTTCAGCAGCCACAAAACCAAGTTTGTTGGTCACCTGCCTGTCTCAGTCACTGCATCACCTCAGTCACACAGCCAAAGCAGGGAGGTGGTTGTGCTTTTTTCAAGCCATTCAATGTGCCATTCCAAGCCTGAAGGAGTCAGTAGCAACAGGAAGAATGTGCTTGGACTAATTATTCTTCGTGGAGCAGTTCTGTTCAGTAATATTAATGACTGCATAAATAACAAAATAACTTCTTACAGTTCTGCTCGGTGCAGTTCTCCTTTAATACCTGACCTTCTTATGTTTTAATAAACTTATTGAAATTCCTTTTTTAATAATTAAACGTTGTAACTATAAAAAGAGGGGGAAATTACTTGGATATTGCCTGTGGTTTAAATATCATAAACAAGAATTTTGCCTTTCAAATGTCAAACATTTTGTTGAACATGTCTGTCATTTAAAGATGATGGTACCTAAGTTCCTGAACTGCTTCAAAAATATCAATCTATGGATATCACCAATGCAGTGCATTTTTCTACCTTCACTTATCTCATAGAAGCTTGTAGAGGACATCCAGCTGAAATCTTACTCAGTATAGGAGAGAAAGGACAGCCTCACTGGAGCAAGACATATTCTGTAATGATTACTGATTTTATGTGTTTATTTGTTATTTGTAACCCTTACAAAGAACACCAGCACCAAGAACTGCCCCAAAGTCCCACCACCAAAGAAACTGCAGCCTAAAATCTTTACACTGTCCACCCCTCGAATTTTTCTCGTAGCTAAGAATAGAAACTAAATGTTTCTAAGAATATTTCTGAGCAAATGGATTCTTCAGACCCTGTTTTCCTCAAGTACACATCACACCCCAGAAACCTGAATGGCAACTCTGCTACAGGAATGTGAAGTTAACAGATGAACACAATAACAGCGGCAGAAGTGAAGGCACTGCCCGTGACTCACTGGGGGAAGACATTCCCATTTCTCTCTGGAGAAAGGCACATCAACAGGAAATCTGTAACCACCAGGCAGAACCACGAGGAAGAAAGACTTCAAGGACTAATGAATCTTTTTGGGGAAAAAAAATAAAAATGTTTAAGCAGCAAGGTTGTCCAGGCACGAGCTAAAGTGGCTTTGAAAAATCTTTAAGCTCTGTTTCTTCAGGTAAATCAGAACTCCAAAGCAAACTAATAACCAATGCCAGCAAAATGCTTACAGTAATAACTTACCTTGTAAATGGAGCAGGAAGAGAGGACTGGTTTTAATAAGATAGAGATTGGTTGGAAAAAAAATTACCCTAAACTTCCAGAACGCTTATCTAAATTTTATGCAAATACCTGTATTTGTTTGTGGGAAAAAAAAATAAGAAGAAACTCCAAGTTTACAAGTTTTCCTTGCTTGTAATTTCTGAAATTAAGTTATACTTACAGTTGTTAGACTGCTTGAACAACATCTTTTCCTACCCTAAAACAACAATTTGGAAAGCTGTGAGACCCTACTTGAGACGGAGAGGAGTCTCCTAAAAAGCTAAAATCCAGTCCACATCCATCTTAGCTCTGTAAACCAGATCATTATTTGATTATCAGACACACATGCCAAGTCATAAATTAATATTAAAGTCAGTGATGGGACTTGAACCTTGATCTGGTGGCTTCCCAGGTGAGTGCTCTGCACTTGAGGTAATAGAGTAATTAGACAGTTTTCCTCTGAAGGATAATTGCTAATACATGTTAGCTGTTGGAGAGAAGCCCTCCTGAGGAGCAGATATGGGTTTCCTTTTTCATTAAAAAAGAAACTTAACTTTTTCAGTGCTTAACCTTCAGCATATTAAAATGTTCAGTGCCTAAGTTAGATAGAAGTGTTCCTCTGAGTAACAAACAATTAAAGGTAGCAGAGAAGTGGGAAAGTAGGACTACGTTTCTGAGACAAACCCAGAGTGACAATTAACTAAAAGCTGCCCTGCCAACCA
The DNA here is from genome assembly GCF_001604755.1 of Lepidothrix coronata. Classification (NCBI taxonomy): domain Eukaryota; kingdom Metazoa; phylum Chordata; class Aves; order Passeriformes; family Pipridae; genus Lepidothrix; species Lepidothrix coronata. Next base: position 4,687,768 of record NW_016690204.1, on the reverse strand, counting down.
TTCTGTTCAGCCACAACCCACAGGACTGAAAGCCAGCACACAACTAGTGTGGCTGTTGATAAAGGCAATAAATCCTTGTGATCCACGAGAAGCTCAAGCAGCCTAAACTTTACCTACAAATAAAATATTTCAGAGATGATGTCTGAGATGTGTCACACCCCACGTGTACGAATCTCCCTGCTTACAAAGTGTAAGCATTCAGTTTCCTCATTTTTCCTGAGCTCTGCTCTTGGTTTTGGAGAGTTGAAAACCCGCTTATATAAAATGTATAAACATCTATTGAATAGATCACATTCACAAATGTTATTTGGGCTAAATTTTTACTGATCTTAACAAATTAAGATTACCCTGACCCATTCAAAGACAGAAATATCACAGATACTGAGTCTTAAAAACGATAGATACTCAGAAATTCTGACAGATGAAAGAGAATTGCACATCTTTTGAATACAAAGTCAAATACCATGTGAGAAGCTCAGTTTGGTCTGCTGAAGCATGCATAAGTTTTCCTATTGACGCGAACTAAAATAGGTTTAGAGTCTAAATCATTGAGGTCTGATCCTGTCTTCCCTTGTATCTTCTGTAATCATTAGCATTTTAAAGACTCAATGCCCAGTGGGTGTGAAATGCTGCTAATCTAGTGAGTCTCAGAATACAAATGCCAAGATTTTAAATTTTGTTTTGGATATTTTTTACTTCCAGAAAATATTTTTACCTTAAGAAGTATAACACAAGATGCTATATATTACAGGTTAGTGCATGATATTGCTTGGCACATTTCATGGGCATCATCTGTCTAATAACTTTAAATGAGAGTTACAAAAATCTCTTCAATTGGATTTCAGTGCTAATGTGAGATAGACTTGAACAGCAGAGCATCCTTTCCTTAATTCCACTATTGGGTTTTTGTTTTACCTTCTCTCAAAATTTTCTGTAGCATCTCTTTCTTTCTTTCTACATCTTTCCAGGTTGAACTGACATTCCTGGAACTCAGCAATTCCTGTCAATCACTAAGAGTTAAGGCCACTTCCAGAAATTTTGAACTATCAGCATGGCAGAATTAGTGCTGCAGGGACAAGTGGCATGTCAGCAGTAGTGGATGGAGCCATTTACAAATTGCATTAAAAAAAAAAGAGAGGGTACGATTACTGACCCCTGGAAACAGAGTGAAAACCCATTATAGCATTTTTGGTTATCATCCCAGACTGCACAGTAATTTTGACATGATACAATAATAAAGCACCTCTTTGTTTTCAGGTTCCACTTCCCCACTGCACTATTTTGCAGTCAGCATCGACAGTGTGCTGGTCTCTGTCTTCTGCAACAGATGTAAAGTCAAGGTCCTCTCCACAAGGGCTTATTGAGGGCTGCACTTGCATGTTTTCTGTAAACTTCAGGTTGAATGACCATATACTGTTGCTACTCAGCTTAGACTTAATAGACAGGGGGTTTTCTTGAGTTTCTTAACATAAATAAATACCCGTACATAGAGAACTGGTAACAAAAGACATGATTCACTTTTTCTGTCTGTGTTCTTCCTCTATGGACCTGCTACCACACATCCTCACAGATAATCCCTTGATGTTCATGTGCCTACTTGGAGAGCAGGTACCTTGCAGATCAGTGTGAAGTAAGACCATGCCACTGCACAGTTACAGGAGGGAATTAGTGAGACAAAAACACTGAGGCCCAAATCCTTAAAATTATTTATACACGTGTCTTCACAGATCTTGAACACATTAATGGGTTTCAAAACAGTGCATCCATAATGAAACGGAAAACTGAAACAAACTTTCCAGAGTCTCATTTTAGTGCTGTTTCCTATTCCCAAAGGCAGCAGCTTTGTACATGTCAAATGTGCTGGTACTGAGCAGGACCCCCGAGCCCCACAGCCCCCGTGCTCACACAGCACAGGTACAAGCACTCAGACTTCAGCACAGCAAGGGGACTCAGAGCTTTATGGATTAAAAGCTGCAGAGATGATGATTTCCATTACAACATAAATCAAACAAAGGAGAGCAGCAGTGAGAACTCGTGCTTATGCCACCTCATTGCCAATGTACCTCAGGAAGGACAATTAATGGAGGCCTTGTGTCTGCATATTCATCAGTCCTTTTGCTGAGACTGCCAACATGAATAACTGTGAGAGCACTTGTGGTGCTGGCTGACAACTGTCCTCCGAGAGCCCAAGCAAGAGCACTGTGACCTACAAAACTTCATCATACAGATGGGAGATTTTGGGTCCAGTTTGGGCCTTGGGAACTTTGGCTCAAACTGAAATTCAGCTCTGGGGTTGGATTGGCTGTGGTTGTTGCAGCTACAGTGGGAAGGCTCTCTGGGATGAGACCTGTCCCTGTGCAAGACAGTTTTTATTGAAAATGCTGTGTGAATGTTTTGGAGCAGGAAACTATTTAACAAATTCTGCATCTTTGTCCTGTTGGCAGGTTACAATTCTGTAATTTATTCACCCCTGCTTTATCTGCCAAACTCTCTCCAATTTTTAGTCTATTAATTGAGCACCAACAGTGTACATTATGAGTATCTGATATTCATCCTATTGTTTCTGATTCTCCTCTGGGTGAGGAGAGTACTTGGCAGCCAGTTTCCACTGTGACCACTCAGGCTTCCAAGTTTCACATTAACTTTCTGATGAACATTCTCTAATAGTCATTTAAAATTTACTGTTTCGGCAGCATTACTGCCATTAAATTTACTTGCCTGAATATTCCCTGAAGTCAGCCCAAAGAATATAAATCCAATAAGTTACTGAATATGAGGTTAAAACAGGTATTAATCTAATAATTTTTGTTATCTGAATATGATGGATAACATTTCAGTTTGTCTTACTGTTGATGTTGTGAGGTACTGATAAAATTTTGGTTGGGCAGGCACTATTTTCAAGGATTTGCATTCACTATCCTTGATGTTCCAACTGGGATGCACATGTAGTTTTACTACAGTTCATTTATTGATCTGGTTCTGAAGAAACTGTTGGTTAACATACTAAAAATGACAATAACTGTATTGACATATTTCTTCTTAAGCCTGATATTTTTTTATAATATCCCTAGAATTAATTTTTTCCAGCATTCAGGATCCAAAAAAAAGTAGTCTGCATAGAATAATTTGGTTGGGTTTCCATGATTTGCTTCACCCATGTGCATTTTCTGACTGCATTACTAAGCATCCTGTTTGGCTGACATTTTAATCTACCTGGCACAGAAAAAGACTTTTTTATTTCAGAACTGCTGAAAGTACTATACTTTTCTATTTCTTCATATCTACTTAGATGGATTCAGTATTTATTAAAAGAGAAAATTGTGTTATGATGCTGGCTCAAGAGCTTGCTTTTAAATTCATCTGTCTTTAAAAATCCAAAAGATAGCCTGGTAGAGAAGATAGGATCCATGTGCCATAGTGACCAGTCAGTAGTCAAAGAGGCAGTTTCTGAGCCAATGTTAGCGAGGAGTTGAGGGTGTCAGCACGACAAGATGAACCACAAGAGATTCTGCATGAAGCCAGGGGCTCTCTATCTGTTTTGTGGTGTTTCCATTAATCCAAAACCAGAGTCAACAGATCCATGAGTAAGAAGACCAGACATCCTTTAGGTTTTGTTGGTGGTGTTATTGAATATTGAGCTCTCACGTGGATGTGGAGATTATGGGTGGGTTTTTTTTCAAATTCTTCTCTGATTATGCAGCAGAAATGAGCCTTTGGGGTACCCAGATGTCATCCAGTTTTATTGACTTTGAAAGGGAAAAAACCCCCTAACCAGTGTTTTATACTCACTGTGACTTTCTGAGTATTATTATTCCTCTAGGGTTGTTCTGGTTTTACATGATTTTTACATGATTTCACATTTCCCTAAATTTTCTTCGCCGCCTTTAAATGTTACAGTAAATCCCTTCACCCACTTGCAGCTTGGCAAATCAGCTTTTTGTTTAACCCTTTGTGACAAGTATATTTTAAAGACACTCATCTTCCTTCATCTTACTTTCTGAGTTATCAAACAAGACCCTCGGGATCACTGAGGATACAAGGGAATATTTCACACGAGGATCCTAATGCCCTGATCACGTTGGGGGTTGAGTAATTGCATTTCATGCATAGTACATGAACACGTGGAAGAATCTCCTCTTTGCACTGTCAGCTAGACACAGCACCATGGATCAAACTGTTATTTTTCAGATTGCTGGGAATGCTTTATGGAGAGAAATATGCTGCCAGCAAAGCATTTCCCAAATGAAGATGGAGCATAAAACCACCCTGCAAGAAACACAGACTGGTAATGGTGACATTTTGCAGCATAACTGCATTTGCCAGCACAGTAATAAGAGGTAAAGAGAGAGGGTTTCATGTGCATGCAGTGTCAGGGAAAGCTGACAGCATCAGCACTCTGCTGATGCTGGAAAAATCCAGGGGAGGCCTCAGCAGTGCCAGGAAGGATTTCCTCCTGACAAGCAGGATGAGTCCTGGCTTCCCCGTTCCACAGAGGATGCCCTTGGCTCATCAGTCCCACCAGTGCTGCAAACAAGCATCCAGATCACCCACAGAAACTGTATTTAGTCTGTGCTGCTCCTCTCTCCTCTTTTCCAAGCATTTGCCTCACCTTCTCTTCAAGGAAACAACACTGACTTCTAACAGGAGTAGCATATGTGAGCCACTATCAGGTTATTTCTTCTTTTTCCCCCAGAAAAGAGCAAATAATACCATCACTGATGCAACTGAAAAAATGAGTTAAAAGGTGTGGGTTTTTTTAAACAAAATCTGCTGCTAAAAGGGAAAGGGAATAAGAGACCTTGCTACAATGAATGTTTTACTTTATACATCAAATGCTTTAAACCACTTACCCTTTTTTCCTGCAACTTTAAAGAAAGGTTAGGAATATTTCTAGAGGTGATTGCTTGCCATGGAAGTAAGTGGGTCAAAGTCTTTATACTTGAAAAACCTGAATCTTTTCTCATTATTTAACTCCAAGCAGTGGCAAACCAGAATTTTCTGGACTCACTTATTTTGTAAATATTAATGAAATAATCCTCACAGAACCCAATAGTTTTTTCCACATTAAAAAAAAAATAGAGCATTTAGTTACCCATGAAGAACACAGGATGGTATTCACATGCTCGCAATATCAAATTTTAAATTTTTGCAATACTTGGTAAGAGAGGCAGAAAAGCTCTGCCAATTTAAACCTGTGAGAAATGCCAAAGGATACTCATGTTAGGAAAACAAGAATTTATGTAAATCTAGCTCTCAGAGGATAACAGGTCTGTTTTCACAGTCTGGAGACTGGAAATGTTGGCTGTCAGAGGGCTAAGTTCACTTCAGAAACTAAAAAGAAATCTGTGACTGTTCCCACAAAATCAGAAGTCAGCTGATAGCTGAATAGAGACAGGATTTTCCTGTTTCTTGTCTTTTCATCCCACACTGACTCATTTGAACTTCTTTTTCATTTATGGGAAAATTTCAAGACATCTGTCTGATTACACAAAATGGTCCTTGCTTATTTAATCTTTTCACATATGGGTATTTTCTGTTGTGTTCTTTCTTGATTTCCCAGCAATTCCTAATGTTCTACTTAGTGTTCTGGCAGCAAATCAGCACCAACCTGATGTCTTGAGAGAATAATTTACAATGACTTTAAGATGTCTTTTGTGAGTGGCAATATTTAATTTGGAGCCCATAATGACATAAGCAAAGTTAGAATTACTTTCCTTTCTATAAACAATACTTTGAATTAATTGTCCAATAACTCAATATTAAGTGATCCTCCTGTAACTTTTCCATGTCAGCTATAGATTAAATTGTCCTACATAAATTTACATCAAGCAAACTTTCTCAGAGAAACTCTCTCCAAATGCACAGAACAAAGTTTAGCACAGAGCCCTGCGAGACCTCATTAATAACCTCCTTCCAGCACGAAAATTTAGCATGTATGCCCATCCTTTGTTTCTATTTTATAACCAGTTACTAGTTCACAGAAGAAACTCGCCCCTCTCAAAAACACCTCTGCTGACAAAGCCTTTGGAAATTCAGGTTTGTTGCATTGCTCAGATGAGCCACAAAGTGTGTTTGCTGCTGGCACCTGTGGATCTGCTCAGTCACTATGAGTGGACACCCAGGTCCCGTGTGATGTCAGGATGTCATACACCCAAAATCCACTCCTCTGTCTGCAGGGTGTTTAGAGGTGAGAGGGAAATGCTGAGCTGTGACAAACACACACACCTGTAGCCAAAATCCTTTCATCGGGTCTGACAACCTGCACTCATGAAGCAGCCCAATTCAAAAGAGGCAGAGGATGGATAGGCTTTTGCTGTCTTCCCAGAGAATACTTCACATCAGGAGGTAAAAGGGATGTGTTTTAAAATCAGAGTCTGTAACAGTTTTTAAGGGTCAGTTGGTACCACAGGATGGGAGTCCTGATGTCTCCTGTAGTTGGTTGAGTCCCAGGTTGTTGGCCAGCACTGTGGCCCTGGTGAGAGGGGCTGCCAAGTGCAGTGTTGCTGGAGCAAGCCTTGCTTACCCATTCTCCTGTTTGTAATTTTAAGAGGCTGCTTGGACGCAGCAAGATGAACTGGTGTTTTCCCCAGTAGAAGTAGAGGTGACACCAATATGTCCTTGAGCTGTGGTTCTTTCCCAGATACTCTCTATATTCTTAGCACCTCCCTGATCAGTTTTAACCAAGCTTGTCATCTGGGTGGAGGAAAGAAGCCTTGTTATACCCTGTCAAAGGAGAGACAGGAGAGTTCCCCTCCGTCAGAAGCAGTTTCCAATCGATCCCCAGGTAGCTTTTCACCATGTGACTGATCCCAAACACTGGAGAGCACTGAGAAGGGAGTCAGGGTGCTGTGAGGAGCACAGAGAAGAGACACTTCCAGGGGGCACACTGGGGACATGAGCAGGTTCCTCAGGGAACTGTAGGGACTGTTGGAAGGAACTGAAAAAGGAGATTTCCACACGAGGCAAATGCGCACGTGAAAAGTGTTTGAAATAAAGACATGCACGGGATTTAAGATGCAAAAAGAAGTGTAGGAAACCGTCTGCTGCTCACAAGAAAAAATCATTTCTAATAAGGTCTCCTTGTTAACAGTCTTCTCAGATACCAGACATTTTCAAAGAACTAATGGTCTCTTCATCTACTGCAGATGATTCTTTTTCATGCAGCTGATTGTTAATTCCTACAACTCTTGTAATTCCAGATTCTGAATTAATCTCTATTCACTTTCAGGACATAACTATCCTATTACTCCTTGAAGTCACTCATTAAATTCACCCTATCTCATTCAAGAAGCATGCTGAAATCCTGATGGACACTTTTGTTACTTCTTAGTTGAAGTACTTTAATGCGCTTGATTTGCTTTGGCTTCCTAATTTCTCTGTGAACTCTTTTGCAGTGATCTAGAATACAGCACATCCTACTCCTTGAACTCCCTACTTCTCTAACTTCTCTGATACTGTCTTATATCAGACTATACATAAAAAACTAATGTTACCCTCAGTGCAAACCAAATGCCATCAAAAATATTTCCCACCCCACTTCTCACAGTCATCATCCAAGCCACTGGTTAAATCTGGCAGCCTACTAAAGGTTGTAAAGCAAAAAAGATCTGGCCAAAGTCAAAGCATTCAATGATTACTTTTTTCTCATTGATTACCAGTAGTGAGTCTTGCAAACGCATTTGCATCACACTGTAGATTTTCAGCAAAAAATATAACTGCAATAACCATAAAAGAATGTGCACCATACTGAACTTTCTTTATAGCATTCATTATGTATATAATTACAAATAATGGTATATATTAAAAAATAATAAGTAAAAGAATGTACATTGTTTCTCTACAAGTAAAAATTCCTCATCTTCCCAGACTTTCTGCATTACTTTATGACACAGAACAGCAGATTCAGGATTTACTGGACCACAGGAGAAGGCTAACTGCTGATTAATGTAATCAATACTGAAAACATTATCTTGAGATATTTTAAGGAAAAGCCAAATGCTTGATGGTTGCAGCTGAGGGATCAGGCAGGTAGCTGGGCCCATATATTACTGCTGACTTTTAGCAGAATTACCAGGACTCCAGCCAGACTCAGGGACACATCTACTCTTAATTTTAGGACCAGCCTATTGCTAAGCCATGCACTGCAAATTCCTTTACAATCAGGGGAAGCTGATTTTCTCCTGCCACCATGTTCCTGCCCCTGTAAGGCAGGGCAAGGGCAAAGGAGGACTTTACACCTCCCAGTCCTCATTTCCACCAGAGATCAGTCCCCTGGAAGCCCTCCAGGGCTCCAAAGCTGAGACACTAAGTTGTGACAAAGCCTCTGTCTGCACTCACACTTGTCACACAAGGGTGTGCTCTGACAGCTTCACAGGGGGTTGCAAAATAACAGAGTTATACTACATGGATGAAGAATCCATTTCAAACTATATTCCCTTTTTTTTTTGAATCTAAATGTGACATATTCTCAACAGAAGGCAACTTAATAGCCTTGCATTTGTACAGGTGGGTTATAAAACAGATATGTCTCTCCTCCAGCAAGTGACTGTTAAAAAGAGCAAGTAATACACAAACACATGACCAAGCCTACTGTCTGAAAATGTGGGGCAATTAAGATATTTTATTTCATGCCCTACTTTGTTTAATTCCAATATAGTTAAAAAGTTATAATCTGAAGTTCCCTAAAGCCTAAGACAAAATTTGCATGCTGTTCACCTGAATAAAAGGATATTTTTCACTCATTCCTTTAAATGGTCTGAAAAATAAACTAGCTAAACCCAACATTTTCTTTAACTAACAATAGCCAACTCCACTCTTTCAATTTTCACTGAATGGTTGGTGCAGCAGAGGGCAATCTTCAGATAATAAATGTAAAAATATTACCACCTTAGTATATAGGCAGAGACAGGAGAAAAAGGAATGTGTTATTGTTGATTCTTTTCTCTCTAGTTATTCCTTCTATTCTAACTAGTTATTTCATGCCTTTCAGATGACTAAAAGTACCTGCAGAAAAGGCTGAAGTTGTAAAGGCAAGAATGAGAATGGGTTGAGGCAGTTTGGGTAGTAACACTCATATTGATTTCAGTTGCTATGTGGGAGAGGAGAAAAATTATCCCCATTTTATTTTTAAAAGCTAAAGCCAAAACAGTTTCATTTACTTAATGACAAAACTAATCACAGCAGAAAAGATTAATTTTTTGTTTAAGTACCTTGCAATATAAAAAGGTCTTTGGCAAGCTTCAGAATAATTGTATGACATTTCTGCTTTTTTTCCCTTCTCCCTACTGTCATATACAAATATACGTACGAGAAACAGTTCCTGTATTTTGACAGGCTTCAAAGTAAGGACAGAAAAGTGATGGCAAAATCTATGCCATAATAGATAAGTTAACAACAGCTCTGACTCTCTCAGAAATGCTCTTTAAATAGATAACCACTCTTGCTAATATTTTGGCATTATATATTTATTAATGGTTTTTGTGATCATGTTGCCTTAAAGTATCTTGGACCATCCAAGCTAAGGGGGCCTTCCCATCCTGAAATCCAAATACAGACTGGACCAGTGTCTGATGCTGGTCATCTGACTCAGATAGCACAGCAGCTTCAAGATCCATATTATTTGAATATTTCTTGATTTTTTTTTTGTTAACAATCCACATGATTTCACTCCCGATAAAGACCAAGTCTGTGAAACGTCATTGTCCCACATGCTCCATGTGAAAACAATTTGATTCCACAAAACCAAAAGCCTGTTAAACTTGTTTGTTATCAGCCTTTGTTAGGTGAAGCTTGAGGAGAAAAGCTGGGGCACACTTGCAACTCAAATAAGCCTGAAATTGTAAAATTCTTTAAGCCAATATAATAAAAGCTGCCAAAGTAATTTTCAAAGTTAGAGGAATTAGAAAGTACAGGTTAGTAGGTACATTCCAAGGCAGAGTCCATCAGCCAATGCCATAGTGAAACACCCAGAAAAAAAAGAAACTCCCTAACTAAGCAGATAAAAATCACAAAAATATTTTTAAACATAACTGCCTTGAGAGCATGTTAAAATATTCTGATTCTTTGGTTGGAAAGGTGATGTGTAGATAATGCTGAAAAATTTGTGAATTTAAAGCTCCCTATGCTTTCAGGGTTGAAATAACATAGCCCCAGGAACACAGCTGTTGCTCAGAGCAGAGTCAGAAGATGTCTTCTTTTTAGCTTTATAAATCAATCTTGTTGAGGCTTTCCTGCTTTGACACAACGTTCTAACCTCAGAGAGGGAATTTTGTATTTGGGTGAGAGATGGAGGGTAACAGATTTGCTGAACATTCTGCATAGCAAAAGAGGAGACCTGGCTGCTTTCAGATTGCACTCCCTGAAGCTGAACAGGTTTCTGTTAAAATAAATGGCAAACCAAGCAGAGGGAGCTGACAGAACAGACAGACACCTTGAGTTGCAAGAGCAGAGCAGAGAACATGACTTTTTCTGCAATTACTTTAGCAACCCACAGCAGATCATCTTGAACTTCCATTCTCATTTGCAGTGACTGCAAATCAGGTGATCCACCAAAACAAGGCTGTTCTGCAGTAGCCCAGACCCTTGCAAAATGCCCTACAATACATGTTTTAAATATACCTTTGTACTGCCTTTCTAATGCATCATCCTAACACCTCATACTGTACAAGATTAAAGAATGGTCAACAAGATAAAAAGGAAAGTTACATTTAATTTTCGGATCTGTATGCGTAGAAGAATTTTTCTTTAATACAGTCCTTGTAAATTGATGCTCTAAATTCAGTTTGGACAGGAGTGGTACCTGCTCCAGTGCCTGCAGCACCTCCTGCTCCTCACCCTTCTGCTCCTCTCACCTGGGTGCTCACAGGGCTGTTTCACAAGCGTTTTCTTCACTCCACCAGGCAGGGTTTTACCCTTTCTAAAATCTTCCCAGAGGCACCACCAGCAGTGCTGGTGAAACAAGCAGTGTGTGAAGCAAGTCCTGACTCAGCATGGACTGCAATGACAAAGGCCCACACACCTGAGTGCCTCTGTTTAACAATTATTATGTTTTCAAAGCATCAAATTTTATCATCACCAATTATGATTTCAAAGTATCAAATATCACTTAGTTTATTTCGTGTAGTTGAAAAATAACGTGGAGCTAGTCATGGACTTGGTAAACACCCACAATTGTTCCAAGGTAGGTATTCAGGTATAGAAGACTTCACTGTAGCTACACACATGCTTTATCCCAACCAACATATACACCAAGCATGCCTAGTACCATGGAAGAAAATAACCAATCATTTCCAGCAAATCCTGCTGGTTTTGGGAATAGCACAGCTGTGTAATGTGAAATATGTGAAGTTATCTCACAACAAAGATAGATAAGCTTTTACCAATCCAGAACCAAAATTATAATATGACTGACCTTTATCAAGTTTGTTTGCACATTTACACAAAACAAATTCACTTTTCATTTAAAATTCAAGGAGGAAGGACTGGGAGAAAGAAAGCAACAAGCAGCAAACTGACTTCACACTCAGACCAGGAAAACTGGGCAGCAGGTTCTTGACTGGTGTGCAGAGCGAGAGTAAATGAATGACCAAGCTATAGTTCATACATCCATGTCCAGGAATGGATTTGGGGGTCCAGAGGGGAAAATTGAGGCTGGGGATAGTGGCATTAAAGAAAATTTTGCCCTTGTTTATGAGCAGCAAAGGGATTGGTGAAAATGTGTATTTTGGCCTCGGTGCAGAATTATGCAAACTCAGGAGAGCACTTTAAGACCCGAGTTCAGTGGATATTGGCAGAGTCAGATATACAGAAAACACTGTGGAGGATTTAAAAATATGAAAGGCATAAGGATTATATAGACTTGAACTGTGAATGAGGTTGAAGTGCATTCAGGAAAGCAATAAAGACCAGTGAACCAGAAACGCCCTGCTCACTTATGATAAAATATCTAGTTAATACCAAAGAAAAGCTTCAAATAGACTTGTCGGGTTCTTTAGAAAGTCACCATAAAATAATGCCAGTATTCTTTGTATAAATACTTTCACAAATAAAGACTCTCTTTTAGAAAGAAGATTGAACTTGGTAAGTAAGCAGCTTAAGCAGTAAGGAAAAGCATATTAAAATTATTTCTTAACTTGCAGAAATGTTGAATAATGGTCCATGGCCACGTTCTGTAATGACAACACACCATACACTGTTCCCACAGTAATGTACCTTCCCACATTTTGCATAGGAGACACATACCAAAAGGTTAATTTGATCCAAAATGGCAATACAAAACAGGTAATTAACACAAGCACACCAGCTACTTATTCTTTGATCCCCTTTGGTTTGCTCTTTTTCTTGAGAAGTGGAGAATTCACCAACTAACCTATTCTCTGCACTACTTTTGAGAATTTTAGGGGGAAAAGTTAATTCAGATTTAGTGGATTAAATTACTTTAACTAACCAAAATAAGTAATGAAAAGCATGAAATACTTTCATCTTAATTAGCTCATATTTCATTTGAATAAAGTCAGACCCTCTGTTTTTCAGAGGAGGAAATCAGCAGACACTGTAAACTCTAGAAGTGCCTTGTTTTGTTTATGGGGGATCTTACCAGAATTATAAGACTCAAGTGAACTATGATGAGAAATAAAAACACATTCTAGCTTAAGAAACATTATAGACACTAAGGCAAAACTCAGCACTTCTCCATCTGTTCCCAATTCAAAATGTGATCCTCATCAATTCTGAATGTGAGACTAATTTTGTTGAATCAGGCATTCTCATACTGTTGGGGGAGGATTTTGTTTTCCCTTTTCAGCTACAGGACTTAGGACTGTAACCTGCAAGACTCCTGTTCTAGGTAGGCTGCCCAAAGCAGGGCTGATGGAAAATGGGAATCTTATTCTCAAGCTCTGGGCACTGGAGCTACACAGGGAAAAGTGCAGGGAGAGAGACAATAACTGAACTCTCACAGATGCTGAATCCTTGCTCACCAAATCAGCTCTAGATCAGCCTCCTATTGCCACCACCTCATTTTCTGTGCCTCCTCATTTGCAAACCTCATTAACAACTCATTAGGAACACTACAGATGTGACACAAACTTGCTCTGGGAGAGGGAATTGGAGAATATTAGAGAACTAAGTCAGAAACCTGGAAAGACTTTAAGTGATTGTTCAGAGAACATCCTGATCATTATGTGAAAGATAATAAATCACCTTTTTTGGCAAACACAGAATGAAGAAAAAGATACACCCTTTTAGGGTTTAAAAGGTTAAAACAAAAGGAATTGCTGTCTGGGTCAATTCCCAATTTATATGTGGATTTGCTGTAATAACAGAAGGAAGTTATAGCTTTTATTTAGTGCCTTCAGGAAGGACTGAGTTTATTTAAAGGCAGTCAGTGTCTTCTTACAATAATGAAAAGGATCTTTCTTTCTACCCTGCTGTTAGTACCAACAGCTCCTAGATAATACTGACACTTTCTTCTATGTTAAAAAAAAGCAGCTTTGTTATGCATTTATTATGTTAGAGCAAACACCAGTTATCTCATTTCACACCTAGTTCAGTCTAAAAAAAAACCCAAAAAACCCCGTGTATTTGGAACAGTCCTCCTCAGAAAAATTCATAGCAAAATTCTGCCTCAATTCTATGGTAGCAGCTGCAGAACAGCATCAGCATCATTCACAGCCCTTATCTGGGAGCAGAGTGTCTTTTGAGGACCAACTACCTGGAAAACTACAGTTAAAAAGATGAAAATGTTGTGACCTACACTCATTCAAGGAAAATCCTTCTGTAATTACAGGCAGAAAGTTGGTCTGTAGTACTTCTGCCTGAGAATGTGTGATAGGGATACCTTTGATAAGATTGTGATGGGAAAAAAGGGTAGAAATAAGGCTAAATGTAAAAAAACTGTCATACCTCTGGTGTAACTTTGAGGTTATGGTACTTGAACACAGGGAAAAAGTTGAATTCTTAGTGAGAATGTCTCAAAAGTTGAGGAGTCAGTTATACTGTTACACATTACACCTTTTTTTCCCCCACAACAACATAAGTTTTATAGGCAATAAAGCTCACTTCAGTGGGGTTTATCATAGCACATCTGGGAATAAAAGGACTATTTGAAAGCAAAAATTTACACAAAAAATAAATACAAACAGGTTTCCCTCTGGATACATCAAAACAGCCAGTCACCAAGGTAATTACAGATGCTGTGTTCTCTTCTCTGCTGTTTTCTGCTATTCTTCCTTTGTAAAGTAACGTAAACAGGATTAATTTAATCAAAATGTCTTTAAAACATTTAGCCTAATAAAGCATACAAATACAAAAATAAATATCAAAAGGGGAAGAAACTTCTGAGAGTGTTCATGGAGTTACTGTTGCCATGGGAACTCTATGGCTGCTCTTCCCAGGCTGTGCATGGCTCTGGCTTTGTCCCTGGTGCATGGAAGGGCAGGAATTGCTCTGAGCTGTGAGGTCAGAAAAGGGAAACTTAGCAAAGCTTTCAGACATATTCACAGACACCAATTCAAAAGGTTGTTGGGTAAAATGCACCTGTGAAAGTGTATCAAGCTCTCCTGCTCTGAGGAGTATGAATGTCAAAAACTCTCCTCTTATTGCAACCCCATTCCTGCTTCCTTTAATGCACTGTATTTCTGTATCCTTTACCTTTCAGAGATTATATGTTAATTAATATGAAGGTTATTATACAGTAAGGAAGATGATTTATGTAAGATAAGCTGTTTGGCAGTGTTGTTTTTTTGTCAAGAGCTCCCAAGAACTAACAGATAAATCAGGCAAATTAATACAGGGAAGTATCTGAACCACCAAAGAGATTGCATTGTCTCTTCCTTTCTGCCAGTGAATTCTAGAGTAGACTCTGTCACCTTTAAAGATGTTTAGAAGGATCTTTTGTGTTTGTACAATCCCACTGTCTGCTTGAGTGTGATGGATTGATCTTGGATCATGGACTTCACCACAGTCTGCACGACCACCCCCTCCTTCTGCACTGATCTTCCTCCTTCCAGCTGCAGTTGCCAGGGTTTTTAGCCCACTTCTTAAATCTCTTATCCCAGAGGCACTGCCACCATCACTTCTGGCCTTGGCCAGTGGTGGGTCCAGTTTGGAGCCTCTGGCATTGGCTCTCTGGCAGCTTCTCACAGAAGCCACTCCTGCAGCCCCCCCACTACCAAAAGCCTTGTCACGCAAACCCAGTAAATCAGGGAATAAAGTTCTCTTCAATATTTCAAAGGGTGATCACATCATGCATGCTGCTCACCACGGTGTTTATTCTGGGACTGCTTTCCATGTGGAAATTTCACACCAAAAATCTGGCAGGATTTAGCACATGAAAAGTACAGTCACAACATTATGTTTAGACTTCTCTTATCTAGGTGACTTTCTAGGCCACAAGAGCATTCATCTGGCAGTGAAAATAATAGTTTTGGAGATTAGATCCCCCATACACCAGGAAATACTCAGAAACTCAGTGCTTGGTCTGCACACTCCTCAAATGGCCAGTTCATAAACTTGAGTATTCTTGCAGCAAACTGATATTAGAATTATTATTAATCACACAGGAATAAAACATACTACATGCATAGTAACTACACACAACTACAGCAGAAAGAAAAATGGATGTTGAGGTTCTGCATCTTTTCAGTTTCCTTTAGTATCATCCTGGGCAAGGATTTTATGACACAGAAGCATGGAATCACAGAATGGTTTGGGTTGGAAGGGGCCTTAAAGACCATTTCATTCCAACTCTTTGCCAGGGGCAGGGACAGCTTCCACCAGACCAGGTTGCTCAGAGCTCCATCCAACCTGGCCTTAGACACTGTCAGGGATGTCTGTAGGTCTCCAACAAAAGGAAATGTCGTGTATGTCATCACTGTAGATAACTGTGTCTATATAAACCCATTTGCAGCAAGGCTGACACACCCAGATTAGTTACACTTCCCGTCCTGGCCACTTAAGTCACCATCCCCACCTATGCTCTGGATGGAAACATTGGAGTGTGCAATTTGTGCCATCACCTCCTTCTAGGCTGGGCCATGTCCGTATCTGAGGCAGCAGACACAAGGCATGACATCAGGACAACTTCAGCTTAGAATTTCTTATGCTGAGCAAAATCACACGGTCCACTAACATCTACAGTCAAGACATCAGTCTGTTCTCAGGAGACTGATATCCAGACCCAAACCTAAAATAAGTTAATGGGAGCAGAAACAAGGCTGGTCATTCACAAGCTCATCCCTGGCATCATACACAAGTAGTTATACTAAATAAGTGTTCTAAAATCCAGTGAATTCCAACACTCAGCTGAGTAAAAGGGGAGTTAAAAAGAAGCCCTGAACAGTTGGCAAGAACATAATCCTCTTGTCTCTGTTACCCAACCTCTCACTGAGCAGGAAAAAACAACTTTTTTGTGTAGGCAAGCTATATTCTAATTATCCTATTCAGAGTTTCTTATACTGCCTTCAAGTACCTCATCTCAGCCTCATTTGATAAAAGGGTTCCAGTCTAATTCAATATGGCAATTTTCATTTACCTGCAGTAATTCTGAGGAATTTTGTGAAGGCAGATTTAATTTCATATTGGTTGTGAATTAGACTGTGCATAGGTTTTTCAAAATCTGTTGTCATCCATAACAAAAATGCGGATTTTTAATAACATACATACTTTTCTTTCTGTTTATTTCCTTAAATTTAATAAAGCCTTCTAGCTATCAGGGTAATTCAGTCTCAAATCTCCACTTCCCAGCTTGGTTTTCATTATTTCACATGATTCTTTTACCCTTATTATAGAAGCTGGCTTTATTCCCAACTCATAAAGTGACCCGAATTCTCCAGGAGATATTTTCTAGCATTGATTTTTCTTCGTTCATAATGTTAATGGCATGACTGTTCCCATCTTTACTTTCTGTACTTTCTTAACTTTTATTATTTTCATAATCCCACACTAACACATTATTTTTCCCCTCATGCTATATGCATTTCGTTTTCCTCTCCCCACCCCTTGGATATTTAGGAGATATTTCTGTAGCGAATTTGGGAATTTATCTGTTTTTCAAATAATTTCAAACAAGAATACCAAACAGTAAAAATCTCCAATAAATTCTTTCTTTGTAATCTCTCAGTAACTTTTGTGACACCTGTTACTCATTTGACCAAAACTTCCTCTCTGAATATATTCCAAAAGCTCTTTTATGTGGAACACTTTTCATCTAGAGCATTGTGTAATCATG
The DNA here is from genome assembly GCF_001604755.1 of Lepidothrix coronata. Lineage (NCBI taxonomy): Eukaryota > Metazoa > Chordata > Aves > Passeriformes > Pipridae > Lepidothrix > Lepidothrix coronata. The sequence goes on along the minus strand of NW_016690204.1, from coordinate 4,670,541 downwards.
ATTTTGGGGATGTCATACCCACTCTCTGGTCAATGGCAGTTCTGAGACTGACGATATTTTTCAAGCTAGACTTTTTCAAGTCTTATAGGATGAAATATTTTCACCCCAGTACATAGTTTACCTCTTTAATATGATTGTCTGTACATGGAAAACTAAACAATGTTACTTTTCCTTTATAAAACCTCACACTTCTTCCTTCAAATTGTTCCTTTGGGTTTTTTTTTTTTTTTCACCTGCATGTTCTTTTACTCGTTTAGCTCTTTTCACGCGCTATGTCAGTTTTTGGGAGAGAGCTATTAAAATACAGAAAAACTTCTCATCCTGTTTTCATTTAGGGATGAAAACTTGCAGTTAAATTCCTAACAGAAAGCCTCACATTCCTCTGTCAAGTCACCCCCCTTCTGACTTAGATGGTTTCTCTGTTCTTTGCACAGACGAGGTACAGCAATTTCTCTGTCCATGGCCATGCTGGACATTTCCCATAATGGAATGGCACCTGTTATCCCAAACAGAGGGAATTCCCACTGCACAAGGCCTGTGTCATATCCTTAATATCCACAGCTGGTCCTTTGCCATACAGCATTTCTACTGTCTGCTTTCTTAACAGGGCATTAGGTAAACCACAAACAAGTCCTTCCAAAACTCAAGGCCTTCACTCAGTAATTCGAAACTTCTTGATTCTGAACTTCCAACCCTTTCTTTAAAGAGGAGAGAATTTTTTAATTCCTCCAAAGCCTATTTCACCTTTCTTTACAAAAGGCTCTCTCCTACTTAAGAAAAAAATGACGACAAAATATCATCTCTGTTAAATTACTTTTTCAATAGTAGATGATTTATAGTTGATTAGGTAATTAAATCAAATACAAGTGGCTGAAAGTAAATCTATTTTTATCATCCCTGTAAATTAAAAGTTCCGCATCATAAAAAATCATGACCATCTTGAAAATGACTAGTCAAGTGCTTTTTATAGGCAAGCAGGATTTATTGTCAATTAACGTATTGAACTGGATAGTCAGCATAACCCTGTGCTCAAGACTTTTTAAATTATTGGCTTCCTCTATCAAGCTGCTCCATATCACAGTAATGAAATGTATCCAGCTATTCATATATTGAACAATTCCTTAGGTTGGGTTTATATCTCACTATAACAACATTTCATTTTATTATTATCTCCGATCCCCTGTAATGAATACAAATACATTCCTTTTTTTCCATCATGGGTTTATCAATTTTCATTGATTTGCCTGTAACGAATGCAGACAGGATGTGGAGTGAAAAATTTAAAGAGATCATATCCATTAAAATATCTGTAAATTCAGAAGTTTTCCACTTGCAGTCCCATCAATTAAAAGAAATTGTTCAGAAGAACAATAAAAAAAAAAAATTATTTGAAGTCTTAACACTTAAAAATCTGTAAAAAGGAGTTTGAGGTCCTCTATTTTTTACAGAATATTTGGTTTTGCAATATTCATTCAATAGACTCTAAAGGAAAAAAAAAGGATAAATTCTCTTTACAGCTTTGCTTTTCAGATAGATTAATCTTTCATAATGCACCACATTTTTCTTTTTCAATAGAGGTCAATTTGACTAATGAAAATGCAGTTTATGTGTAATGTGTGATTTGCTAGACACAAAATATGCTTGAAAGCTACTCATGCCAGCAGCTGCAGCACCTCTTTTTCCCATTGGGAAGTTCTGCATCCCCAAACCAGTCCTCACTGAGGAAAGAAATCCCACTGTTGAAGTGGTTAATGCAGGGAGGAGACCTCCCATGGATTTTTGGCAGTTTGGGTACCGATAGTCAAAATTATTTTCTTAATTCTGAAACATAAATAAAAACACCTTGATTGAAGGTGTTTTTACAGACATCTTGAAACTCACATTCCAAACTGTGTTACAATCTTTCATATTGAGACTCAAACTTTTAAATGAAACTACAAACAGTGTTCTCAGTTGTGACATTTTATTGCACCATAACATTTGCATCTGCTTGTGTTCTGCAATTATATCATTATGTGGCAATGTAGTTTGATATGAAATGAAGTGATACAATAACACCCTGGCTTTCATTCAGACACCAAAAAAAAAAAAATATATATATATATAACATCTAGTCTACCCAGGACAATCATACCAAGAGCAGAGTCTGACTTATTGTGTTTATATTGTGTGGCAGAACAGGACAAGGTTGGCTTCACAAAGGAAAATAATGAATTGTTAGGCAGAAAACAGCTATCCCTACTTTCCACACTCACATTTTATTAGGTAGAAGACTTGTTTGAAACAGATGCACAGATAAGTCTGGGTGGGTTTTTTAAATGAGGAAATGCACTTCTAACTGTCTAAAAGAATCCTATAGGTTTTAGCACCTCAGGGGATCAAAACTGAACACTATAATCAGATTTTCAAATGAGGTGGATTGTATGACAAATAGCAAGAGCACACTTTGAGGAAAAAACCCCAACTGCTGGACATCAAGACAGAAGTTACTTACTATTCCATACACTGATTACTTGTCTGAAGAAGCCAGCAGTGTTCAGTATGCTTTGTGATGGACACAACATAACTCTTTTTGTGATGGACTCAACATAACTCTTTTCTTTATGGACAAAATGCATAATTGATGTTCTGCAGCCCCAAATGAAACCTCAGATAACTTAGTGTTAATGGGAGAAGGGTAGAGACAGAAAACCACATCTGGACAAGGAGCCCAGAGAAAAGCAGAGAAGAAAATATCAGTTGTTTCCAGATGGCTTTTCTCTGTCCCTCATACATCCATCTTGCGCAGAACAAAAATACCCTCCACGCTCCTCTTCTGTTAATCCACCAAGTTCTCTAAAAACACCATGTAACCTCTGCCAGAGCTGCAACACTTGGAGCACTCAGTCCAAGGGACACAAACAGCAAAGTAATCTGGCCCCTGACTATTGCAGGGGGTCACTGCCTCTAGAATAAAACAGAGAAAAGATGACGCAAAAATAAAAGAGGAGTTTAGTGCCCTTCTGCCCGTTACCAGAAGAGGGGCAGAAAACCAGCAGCCAGTACTGTAATAGTAATTACCAGACTGCAGGTACCCCAGTCCTTCTTCCCTGTCAAAAGGAAGTTCAGACACTGCCAGAATGATTCCCTCTAGACTCACTGAATTTCCATTTTCCAAGGATATTCTTAAACTCATTTCTCTAGATCACCCTACTGAAACGCAAGGAGAGCCTGGTCTCCACCTTTCCTGTGCTGCTTTGAAAATTCCAGCCTACAGCACTACAAGCCTGCTTTGAATAAGTTACTTCAAAGTAAAAATGCCCTTATCTTCTATCATTTTAACAGCTTCAGAAGGCTTTCAGTGTTATTCTTGTCAGTAAATAAACTAGATATTAATTTTCATAGTCTTTTTTTTTTGCTATGTGTAATATCATAAGTCACAAATGTGGCATTTAATACTTTAATAATCAGCATGGTCCAAAGTTTGATAGCATTATATAAGAGGCAAATGCTGCCTGCTGAACTCAGTGGGGCTATTTGCAAACTGTGCCAGATGGAAGAGACTTTCTTTGCAGTCACAAGTGACAAAACATTTGCAGAACCTTAGAAGACAACACCTATTGTAAAACTCACAGATGACTAATTATGTTCCTTTTAGAAGTTATCAATTCTACTTTGATCCGAAAGATTTGATTTGGAACAGAAGTAAGTAAAATTATTTAAGACATTAAAGAGACTATAAGCAGGTAAAAAATCAGGTAAAAAAGAGGGCTGTGCTGTAGATTCATTATTTCTTATGAAAATTTAAAACACATTATTCTGAAGCTGAAACATGAATTCACTATTGAACGAAATTCAAAGTAAAAATAAAAGTTGTCATCTCCAGGAAGTTTTTTGTATCAGTGGTGAGGCAATCAGGATAATTTCCTCATGGGCTTTGTCTCCCCTGCAGAGAATAGTCAGTGCTTTCTAACAGATACCTCCCTAAACTCCACTTTAAACCTACAGTCTTATTTCTGTGCATCACTGATATATTTATGTTAAATAAAAATAATCCCATACTGTAACATTTGCTGCCAAGTCCAAGCTTCTCTAGTAGCCTCAACACTTGGGAGTTTTGCTCACATACTCTCATGGAAAACCCTGATTCACCTGTCAGAGACAACCACTGGTGAGAGATGGGCTTAATGTGTTACAAAAACTGCTCTTCTGAAGAAGGATGTGCTTTGCATCTCAGGTTTGGAAATATTAATGGCCTTCCTCAGAAAATACAAATGAAGCTGAATAATGCAAAATCCAGCCTAAGAGTCTTCCCATCAGCCAAACTGAGATATTTTGGGAAAAGTTTCACCCCACTGCAATCCCTTTTGTGTCCTTTCAGAGTGTCCTGGCCTCATCATAGAATATTTCACACCTCTCCCAGCCTCTACCAACACGACTGGAAAACCTGTTAATAAAAACAGCATACCACCTCCAGTGGGGATTAAATCCCCAGGAGCAAGGCAGAAATGAAGCTGGTCACAGGGATGCAGAGCATTTATGATTTACTGAACTGCCAGACCTGATGGCTTAAGGCCAGAGGTTTTATGGCTTCGTTGGAATAGTGACTCTCCCCTAATAAAAGAAAGATGCAAAAGTATGGTAAGAGACAGGTGAAGTGACCTGGTTATTTGTGATCTTGGTTCAAAGCCAAAGCCCAAGAGAAAGAAGGGAGGAAAATACCAGCTTGCTAAATGAATGGACTATAATTCCAGCAGACTTTTTTGCTTTATTAGCGAAATATTTTCCTCTCACTGTACTCCCAAGTCTTCCTCCTCCCATTTTTTTCCTGGATAAGCTGAGGGGGTGAGACCCTGTTTTCTCAGTGCCTCATTAGGGCCCCAGACAGACAGAGGCTGTGCAGAGCCATCCTGAACAAGCCACATGCTGACCTCAGTGGCTTCCTGCAGCACTCCAACAACCTGGATCATCTGGAAGGGTTGCTGCAAAGGTCGTCACTCCTATTACACACTCACAAGCCTGAAAGCCCACTGCTGTCTTGAAACCCTGATGCTAACAGTCTCCTCAAGAGTTACAACACTGTTTGAGACAGACAACCAAACAAAAACATGCCAGAAGGTGCTCATAGAAGCACATGGATTGAAGAAAAGCTGTGGCATGACGGGTCAAGTGACCTCACCCTGCACACACAACATCATCCTCCACGGCTGGGGCAGCCTCTCCACCTTCAGATGCTTTACAAGACACCTCAGTAAAAGAACTTCTTCAATCTCTTCATTTAAAAATCGATAACCTTCAAGCTTCCACAGCTTCCTTTGAGACCAGGGTAAATAAAATTGAGGGAAGGCTGGAGGGATTTGAAAAGCAATGGAGTCAATTGAAACTCAAACAACAAAGAGAGGAATTCTGTAATAAAAATCACAAAGGAGAGAAAACTGTGTTTAAGAATTATGGAGCTTCTGAAAAAAAGATTAAAGTATTGGGAAAAATCAACGGTGTTGTCATAGTATTTAATGTTCTGAACATCATCTCTGAAAGATCCAAGATGGCTGGAAATTAGTGGAAAAATCCAAAGCAGACATAATGAAGAAAAACCCACTATCTGGAATAGCAAAAGTAATACATCTGCATAAACATTCAGGGCTCAAAGTGCTGCATAGGAAGAACATAATAATCATAGAGGGCATGTGACTGAAGGCAACATTTGAGCAGTGGCCAAAGAATTAGAATAAATATCAGCTACCTTACAAACTCCATAAACCCTTGGCAAAGGATAGGAAGTAACTTCATTTGAGGAAAGAAGAATTTTTAGCAAACGACCCTGCATCAATCTTCTGTCCTGCCAGATTGTGGTTACTACTCTTGAGAGAAGAAACGTGATGCTGCTGGGAAGCAGAAGCAGCACAGTGGTTCACACAGGACTGAAAACATAGAAGCAGGAAAAACTTAGCTAAACCTATCAAAAAATCTCCAGCATATTTGTTTCACTCCTTTACCACAGATGTTGTATTTCAACATGATTGTTCTGGAAAAATCTACTTGCTCTCTCAGCCAGTTCATGGGGCACTGGTGATTTTACTCTCACATGCTGCCATAAAAGAATATGTTCAACTAAAATAATGGGAAAAAAGTAATTAATAGAAATAATTATAATGCTGGTGAGTTCTTATTAGTAAATTAATCTGCTTCTTAAACCACTTGCAGAGTTTTTTGATTACAGCAGCATTTAAAGATTGCTGTTTGGACCAAGATCTTTTGCTAACACATGTTACTAATATGGAAGTTAGAACATCAACATTACCGATAACTATAAATCAATATTTATACTATTACAACACAATCAATAAATACATGACAAAGTAGTATGGTTTGTGTGTTTGCATTATTTGTATGACCTAAACATAAAATAGAAACAGATGTAAATATTTTGATGCACAGAAATAAAAACAGTCACTTTCCATCCTTAACGTAGAGAGTAAAATGTAAAGAGTAGCATCTTCTCTGAGTAAAAATTCAGAGGTTCACACTAAAAGTTTCCCTACATTTTAAAAAATATTCTTACTTTTTTTTTTACATTGAGACTGCAAGTGTATGGTTCTACTGACATCTTTGGTTCAAAGCACTGGGGTTAAATAGAATGCATCTGGGAATGGAATTCAAGTATTGTTAAAGCATTTACTGTCTAGCACAGGCTCATGTTTTTGAGCTGGCTTGTTTTCTGTTCTTTGACTTATGCATATATGAAGGCTTCTGTGGCTGACTGGTTAGCTTGTGGTTCTTTGTTGCAATGTTTTGTTAACCTTCCTTTATGTATTTTTAATGAATACTACAAATAAGAAATGTGTAAACTCATCCTGAGAAGAGGCTATAATGTCTTCCTGTGCTTTTGATTCACTGCCTCATTTGCAAGATTGCTGCTTATTCGCAAATTAATTATGCAATGGCATCTTTAGCTAATAAAGTCTAAACAAAAAACATTTAATCCAATTCATAGTTTTCTCTCAATCAAACCAAGTCTGTCAAACATAATTACATTACACATGCAAAGCAGGAATGAGCCAAACATGTGCCACACCTGCTTAGTGCTTCTTCAGGCAGACGATATACAGTAGAAGAACAGTTGGCAGCACAGATGGCACAGCAAAGAAGACTTGTGAAAAATGCAGTTATGGAGTGTGGTTTTGTGCCTTTTATTGATGGGAAGGGTCACATAGTGATCTCACTTTATGTCAAACACACCTTTCTGGTACCTTTAGCCCTGACAACTCTAATTTTGGAGATACAAAACCCAGGCATTTCATGCTTTCGAAATGAAGGGACTCTGCAGCTCAGAGGAATCACTGATGGCTTCCAACCACAGCCACGAGCTCTGGGACACCTGTGTCATCATTTATGATCATGTATTTCAGGGTAAACTCTAAACATTATCTCCCCCAGCCAACATAATTGTATATCTATATAATAAAACCTATTTAGCATTAATAAGGATAGTGATTCTTCACATTTCAGTGAACCCAGTTCCCAAGCTCAGGAAGGAGCCAACTATTTCACTTATGACCACAAAGCCAAAAGATAACCCAACCAGTTCTGGGCAGCTTTTCAATTTTCCTATTTGTTTAATTGAAAAACCAGACATATGATTTGTTATTAACATGCATTTATTGTGATTTCTATTTAAAACTATGTAACTTTATCAAGAGGTAGAGTTTCTGAAAATTTCTTTAACTGGACATTTTGTGATATCTCCAGACACCACTGAAACCCTCTCTGCCATGTCATTCACAAAGTTAGCATCTTGCAAGAGGCAACGTACCCAAACCCAAGCATCACTCCTTATTTCCTAAGGACCCTTTGGCTTCCTGTACACACAGGAAAGGAAAGAAACTCGAAAAACAAAGCCCAGAAAGTTCCCATTCAAAACAACTGATGTCTCTTATCTCCATTACTGTTTTCTGCTCCTTTTCATCCCTGCAGGCTTCTCCTCCACAAAAGTCCTTTCATATCTGCTGCACATATTCTCTATTTATATTGCATCCATGTCATAAAAGTTGGGAATGAAACCATCACTGCGACCTCATGTCCTGTCTTTGAGGTTCTTCATAACTTTTCCCAGCTTTGCCAAGGTTTAAGGAAACATGATTTCCACTACCCAGGAGGAAGGCCTTGGGTTACATCCACAGAGGATATAATTTCAAGAAGGAATTATAAGGATGTGAGGGCGAGTGGGTTTCGTAAACTTTACTAACTGCTAACTGCTTTCTTTCATAATAGGGGTTTATTAAAGATTCTACACGGTGTAAAGTTTAATATGAACTTACACCAACTCCTGTAAGGCCCAGAAGGATGGTGCTCCTTTCCTCTCCCAGTACACAAGCAACGTGCCCCTGCAGTGCTGCATCCCCACAGCCCTGCATCCCCACAGCCCTGCATCCTGCCAAACTGGCTGCAAGATTTTAGTAACTGTAACATAATTCATCAGCCAAATTAGCTTAATAAAAACATTTCCTAATGACAGTATTAAGACTCAGTTTTAAGTTCACTGTTGGCATCCCTGCACCAAAGCAGACTCTAGCTCATATACATGCATAATTATTCTACAGCAGGAAGAATGGACCTGTCCTGACTGCTGTGTTTCAAGTATGTCATACATTAAAGGAGTTCTTTCTCCACTCAAGTTTTCCTCCTGCTTTCAAAATTGTTTTCCATCTACGTGACCAGAATGACAACCAAGTATTCATACAGTATTTCCCACTGGTGTAGGTGCACTAAATGGAGACTCTGCAGCATCAAGGACTGGGAAAATGGTATTGAAAACAGAGCATGTTCAAATAACTTCTGCAGGAGTCATTCCCTAGAATGTTAAATTTTCGAATCTATTAGTGTGCTTCCAGATTCAAAAATATTCTAGGACAGAATATTTTGTCTGCTTTTCTCCAAGGACACTTGACCAGAGGGCTGTTAGCAAGAGCTGGAAAACTGTCAGTGGAACTAAACAGATAGCAGTAAATAAATAAATAAAGCACAAACCGTTTTTCAGGGATTGAGTGCAAAAAATTATTCAGAGGAAAATACACTGGGATTTAACTTAAACAAAGTTTAAAGAAATTCACAAAGTTTAAATTACTGAGTGAACAACAAATGTCCTGGGAGAATCCTTATGACAGCAGAAGTCAGAAATAAATCAGCAGAAAAGAATACGTGTGTTTTTCTGAGAAGAGAAATCTCAGTGCCATCATAAGTATTAAAAATAAAAAAAATTAACCAGACACTCTTATTCAGAAAGCATATCTGTTCCAGAGCCTCAGCTCCACTGAAAGACACCAAGATGAACCAGCGAGCAAAGCTATAAAAGCAGAATCCCAAACGAATAAATAAAAAGACCATCTTCTGTTTCAGAAATCAGCAGTCCCAGAACACATTGCTCTATAAATTTCTTTCCCAAAGACTGGAAAGAGAATGTTCTTGACTAACAGATCTTTCTTGCTGAAATATCACCTGGGATGTATAGTACTCACTGGCAGCCTTGCACCATCTGCTTATACTGAGGCTCTAGTAAAGGAAGCAGCATAAGAGTTCCGTGTTTGCATAGCACTGATTTAAAGGAAATCGTATCTGTTTTTACTTTGTCACACTGGGACATTTATGAAAAGCCCAGGTTTACAGCACGTTATTGTCTCAGCTGTGCACTATTCCAAATTAAGCTCAGTGAATGTTTTCCTAAATCCGAGAAATGCTGTTTTTCTGGTGTTTATATTTCAGTCTGAACTAGATCAGAGCCAGTGAAGCATCGATCAATAAATTTTAACACTCTTCATAGATGGCTGTGGATTCATGGATTATACTGACAGCTGTTTGAAGGGTGGCCACAGGGCTGCAATCTGGGCACCAAAAGCTCTTCCCCCTCTTTCCAGGTACCACAGTCAGGAAGTCTTTGGGTATTTCTACAGGGTACAACAGAGCACAGCACAGACAGCACCAAAATAAGACCATTTAGAGCCAGAAGCAGCATGAAAATGGAGCTTTACAGCCTTCCCGAGACAAGAGGATCATCAGCATGGGGTGCAATGCTGAGACATCCCAGGGAATATCAGCAGGTCTGGCTGCAGCATTAGCACCAACAGCCCTTGGATCACCACAGGGAACATTTCCCTGAGCTGTGGCAGGCAAGTACAGACTGTAGGAAGCTCTGCCCTGCTCTTCATAAAGAGACAGCAAAAAGCCTGATTAGTTTTTTTAAAAAATAAACCCAATTCACCATGTCTTCAGTAAGCACTTTTCATGTGAGTTTATTATGAATCTCATATGCCATTAATACCACCTACAGACAGAAGGGAAGATGTGTTCAAGTTTTAGAGCCTCATCTCTCCTTCTGCCTTTGGATTTTACAGAGGATTTGGGGTTCTCCCCCATCAGTCATAGGGACCATCTACTGTGATGTGATTTTTCATCTTTTCATTTAAAAATCTGAAGTACTCATGTACTAAACAATTATTAATTCTCCTACCTTTAATCCAAAAATTTAAAGAGAAATGTTTAACATAGAATGCATGAGAGGTGCAATATCTAAATTAGTCATTTCTCATCATTATGGCAACTGTCACCACAGGTGGATTTCACTTGAAATCTGGATCCTGTGTGATTGTGAACTTTCATTAAGAAGTGCTACTCCTCAGACAGGAAGAAAATATACATATATGGTTAAAACACTCAAAAATATAGAGCAAACAGCATATCTCCATCTTTATTTTTCACCAAGCTTTGTTTTCTCTGTACTCATCCAATGATTTCTGTTTGGATGTCTGAAATTTGCCAGGAAGTGATCCTTTATTGCACAAATGCATGCTGCAAATATTTATGTATGATTTAATCTAAGTATACAGCCCCAGTGGTGATGTTTACGTGCACAATCATAATCATATGCATAAATATCTGTCAGACAAGTATCTGTTTAATTTCAGAACTGATTTTTAATAACTGATGTTTTTATCTGGGAGAAAGATTATTGGAAAATAACTCCTTAAAAATTGCACTATTTTATATCCAGGATAACATTCCAGATTAGAAAAACAAAATTTAAAAAGCTAGACTGAATTGATAAGCTTGCAACAAACTATGGAGGTGTCTATCCAAAGCCCTTTGATTCTCTTAATATTTAACATTATTCCAGCAAAAGGGATTTTTGACAATGTTTTAAGTCAAAATGTAGCCAAAAGCAGCTTCTACCAGAGCAATACAAGGTAACCTAAACATCCAAGCAGAGAAGGAAGTGGATTTTCACCTGGTCCATGAAGGACTAACATCACACCCTCTGCCAGAATATCCTGCTGTCATTTGTGTCCTACTCTTCTTTTACCCTCCCACAGACAAGGCTCTTTCACTCATTACTGAAAACCAGCAAGTTCTGCTGCATAATGAGGCAGCTCTTCAACTATGAAAAGAAAAACTTGCATGTGTCTATGTCCTGCTGATGATCCACTGATGGAAAACATTTAATTGTACAGCTATAGAATTTTAATAAGTATTGATTTTATTCCTGTCATGAAGAGAGAGGACCATGAATCTTGTCAAACCAGCATGAACACAGGTTAATGCAGGGGAATATACTGATCCATTTGTCTCTTTGCCAAGACTATTTCTTCTTCCACTATCAGAAATATACCAAATGATGGAAGCATATTCCAAATATTTGTAAATAATGAAAGCCTAATCTCACTCATTATTTGTTATGGGATAAAATTCTAGACACCTCTGCCTTGTTTATGTTAGACTGTGAAAATCTAAACAACTTGTGGAGATGCAGACAACGCCAAGGAAAAGGAGAAAAGGATTCTGCCATTCCTAAATCTGTACAAAGTTTTGTTTTTGTTTTTGTTTTGTTGTTGTTTTTGTTTTTGGTTTTTTTTGGTGGAAGAGCTGTGCCAGCTGGGATTCATGTGCTACATTCCTAAAGCACATAGGCAGGTCTGCAGACTTACTCAATAACCTGGTATGCAAAAGGAGCACGGTGGCAGCTGAAAAAGATGTTTGTACTCAGAATTAAGGCCAGTATTTATCTTCTTGGCAAAGGTGTCTACATGAAAAACTAGAGTAATGATACCATACTCTACAGACTACTACAAAAACAAGATGAAGAAGAATTGCATAAATACACCTATATAACATCCATCACATTAATGAGAATGTAGAGACAAATGCAGCTTAGTGCTAAACTTGGCATCTATTGACTACAGGAGAAACTTAGACACTGCAGAGACAAATCCTATCCTAAAGCCATTGGAAGGCCACGGATCTGAAATGATCTGACACACAAAAGTTTATCTGTCCAGACAAGTGGCATCTTTCAGGTTTTGCAGCCCACCAAAAGCAAACCTGAGTGTTGTTATCACCTTAACAATGGTCTCCCAAAGACCTTCTTGGGTGGCAGAGCTAGAGGGAAGGATGTCACAGCATTAGGAAAACCTCCTTTGCCAAAAGTTTAGCTGAACACTTTGAATATCTGAAACTAAGGAAGAAGACAACAATGGCTGGGTTAAAATGATGGACTAGTAATCTGAAAACAGGGGCATTAGTTTAGCATCAGATAGGGTGGAATTAAGGGTCCTCTTTTTTTTGACCATTACACCAAGTCACAGGATATTTGCTCAGTATTTTGCTCCATGGAATGCAAGGCTTTGCAAAGCCAGTAGGAGGGAGTTAGCATATACTGTGAAATGTAAAAACTTTGAAAGATAGGCAACAAGATCTAAGCTGGGGAAAAAATGTGCCCCTGTACTGTTTAGACATATTGATCTGAATTTTTAAAAGTATCAAGTGTTAACTTAATTTCCATTTTCAAGCTTTTGTAGCTTAGTAAATTGCAATGTTTTACTATTTTCCACTTGCAATTCTAAATTGTTTTTTAAGGAAAGACAAACATAATTATCATGAAAGCAAGGTGGAACTGTGAGATTACAGATTAATTTTTTCTTTATAATTCCAGAATTCTGTTGAGCAATTTTTCACCATAAACCAGATTTGATGGTTTTATAGTTATGCATTCAGTTATTATTGAATCCTACATGTTAAAATAAAAATACCATTTTTATGTAATTGAGCTCAGAGCTATTAGTAATCACCCATTTGTTATGTTTCTTCTGCAATAGTGGGTAAAAAAGCTCTTCAGCCAAGAACTATGTACAGAGGATAAGTGGGATTTTTTCTGTCTCCTAAATTCATGAGACAAAAGATGCAAAAGGTTCAGGTTGCATAAGAAGTCAAAGAAAAGGTTGTTAATGATGGCAAGGGTGAGCACAAAGTGATAAAATGGGATGTAAAATGCCTGTGTTTTGCTCAGAAAACAAACCAAAGGAAGTGAGGTCCTACAGAGCATGATATCACCGAACTGTAGAGAACAGATGGTTGTGGGTGTGCCTTGAGTGCCACAAATGCGAGTCAAAGCAGTGGTTGTACTGCCTGCCTCGAGTCCATACAACAAAGAGATAAAATATCCACAGAGGATGAGGCTCTTAAACACCCCCTTTTGTAAGGGAACCCATTTAATGTTTGGCACGAGGCTCTCGGTGCTCCGAGTTTACTGCTCCTGGTGAGTGCCAAGGGCCTCCTGCATCTGTGCCGTCTCCCCGTGTCAGCAAACGATTCCTGCACTGCCTGACAAACATTTGAAACGGCACAGTGTGAAAACAGATGCATTTCCAACGCCTCCTCCAAATTTTTATCACAAACCAGCTCCAATGGCACCAGCTAGAGCACAATAAATGAGCCCAAGTCGGTGCTCTCCCAGACTGGGGACGGTGGCAGCTCCTCTCCCCAGTCACGGCTCTTTGCAGCTGTTTGTTGTCATGGGCCTTGGCACTTCTCCTCCCCCTGTCCTCTGGATGGCTGCTCAGCACATCGAGCTAATTGACTCATCTTGGCTCAGTCATAACCTCAATCAGCTGGACCATCTCATTTTCCCCACAGCCAAGAAATCCTGCCGTTCTTAATATTAGGGCAGCAGCCAACCTCTTTTCAGAGGGAAGCTTATTGCAGAATATCCCTCTGTATCCCTGGGAATTAGCTGAAAGCTTAAATGTTTCTTTTGAAAGAAAACACTTTTTTTCCAAGAAGGGGAAAAAAAAATAAAAAAATCACTTTCTACTGTCTTTGTGAAAAATCTCCGAGCAAAAAGCCAAACCCCAAAACAACGCTGAGAAAAAGTGAAAGGAAAAAGCATTCTGGGTCAAACATGAGCCTCACACTTGCTGAATTCACATCAAAATATTTGTTCATTGGATTTGAAACCCATTGCAGCTTACTCCATCTGACTGCAGAGTTGCAAACTGGAAATCTCCATTTTAGGCATTTCCAGGGCTTGAGGCACAAGGATTCAAAAAATCTGTGTCCACAAAAGGTGACAGTCTTTGCCTTGCCTCTCTGGAGAAGTAACACTGTTCCTTCTGCCAACCCCACAGCCCCACACCCAAATTTTGGTTCTGAATGCAGTGAACCTTAATCAAACCTTCATAAATATTGAAGTGAGCAAGTACCTTTCTAAACTTCACAGTTTCCTCAGTTATAACTGTATTTGGGGGTTCTGTGACACACTACACTATTTTGTTCTGGATTTTCTTTTCACTCTGTAAACAGAAGTGAAGCTCAACAAAAACAGGCAGCCTACTCTTAGGAATTTGTAGTGATGCCAAACCATAATTTTCCCTCAAAACCAGATTATCACAAACTTTAGGGAATTTGAGGGGCTAACGCTAACCTGGTCCTTTAGCAAATGTAAGTTTTCAAGCAATTCCTGCCCTTTCCTTTGCACTTTTTCTGGTGTGATTTTGACAGCAGTAAAGGTGGGGCAGAGGAGGAGGGAGGTGGGGCCTCAGCAAGAGCAGCAGCAACACTCCATGAGCCAAAGGCAGGGAAGCAGCAGGAACCAACCAACCAACCATTGTGGGGTTGTTTCAACTAATTTCTGCCAGAGGCTGATCTTCCAGGAGGAGTGCAAGCTCTGTCCCCCAGGCAGGACAGAGGGCTCTGCCCTGTGCTTTCCATTGCCTGGTCCCCATGACTTACTCTTTTCCTGAGCACTCTGGGAACGTGCTTTCCCTTCCCACAGCTCCTTGGCCAAGCCCCCATTATGCTTACACATCTCTTAGTCTTCAACAACCAACTTATGCACAGACTAAATGCTAAGAGCAGCTGGGTAGACACATCCAAGTCCCCCTGTGCCTGTGCAGGAGAGTCTCCCAGCCCCACAAAACTGGCCCTAGTCTGGTATGAAGGAGCACAGAGCCTGCCAAACTGACATCCTGTCACAGTACTTAGTGCCAAAACATTTCAGTCAAGCTCTGGTATGTGCTGTAACACTGGCATATATAATTACAACTTTGAGACGAAAAACAGCTTTTCAGCTGGTGCATTACAGAAAGGGAAAGAATATTTTCCTCCAGAGTATTTAGCCTGGAGAAGATGATCTGCCCCCTCTGCTGCTGGCTTTTATTTTTTGGGAAAGAAGGAAAAGGAGAAACTCTGCTGATGTTTTTGTAGACCGTGGTGTTCCTCACAAGCCATTACCCACATGGGCTCTGGCCTCTCCACAGCTGCTTCCAATGCCCTTCATGTAACCACAATGCATTTCCCTCTCCCTTCCAATTTGCCTCTGGGAATTCAGAATAAACTGAATTTGGTTCCTGGATGCAATTGGCAGTGGTGGAACAGTTCCTGCCCCTTTTCACATTTGTTTTCATCTTGCAAAAATCCCTACTCTTTATGCTCGTCCCTTTGCAAAACCTTTACTTTCTAATTCCAGTCCACCTGCAGTGGGGGCAAAGATACAAATAAATTTCGACTTTTATTCAGGCAAATGTCTTTTTCATCATGTCTTTTTTTCTCTCTACTATCCCATCTTTTCAGTAAATCATTCACAGCTTTTTTCCTTCCAGTCTTCCTCACTTCTACAGTCTTATAAGATGAAGATAACCCACGTAAACACAGACATCACACAGGTACAGCTTAGCTTCTGAAAATATCTTATGGTGTGCCAAATCTATCATTTGGGCTGGAGGACCTAATTTCTTGTTGCTACACATGGAATTTATTTCTTGTTAGTCACCTGTGCAATGTGAGATGCACATACAACTTTATCAGAACAGATTTCTTCAGTTATGGGAGTAAAGTTCTGGAACAGAGGTTGGGAAGTGGCCACTAAGAGATACCGAAATCTTGCAAGAGGATTACCAGCGATACCAAGCAGTATCTTTGTTCTGCAACACACAGAATTTCCCTCTGAGGCATCTCACACTTTATCACAGAGAATGCTCACTAAATGATGATTACTTTCACTTCAGTTCTGCTAGGGAATCTAACTGAGGGGGGGAAAAAAAAAGACTGGAAACCTTCCAATGGTTTTTCTGATGGAAAAACACTCCACATGTAAAAATCAAAACATTTGGTGGGAATGTGTTGGTTTCAATGTATTTTTGATTGGTTTCTCCTGTAAATCTGCCCAGTTCCTATCTGATGTACTGCCAGCCTGGCTGTCTGCTGTGCAATCCCAACAGCTGTCTACCTGGTGGCCTTCCAGAGCTGAGTAGCTGGAATGGTGTGTGTGAGGAGCAAACAATGCTGGTGCTCCTCACCCACAGGGGAACAAAGGGCTTTGTCCCACCTTTAACCTGCTGGGCACGTAACACACAGACCTGTCTTGCCCTGTAAGTGGGCTGAGAAGTTCACATGTTGCACAGCAAAGGCTGCAGCAGAAAGGGATGCTCGTGCTGCAAGAGATGTGATCACTAATTGCCATTACCAGCAATTACCTGTGTATTACAGCTTGCATGTATACATGCTCAGAGCATATGCCAATATGCACACCCCTATACATGTGTGCATATGGGTTTAAGGAACACATTTCATCCTCTCTTGCATAATTTTCGGTGCAGCCTTCTGAAATCTGAGCAAAGAAGCTCCAGAAGTTGGCATTATTTCCACTTAATCAGTATGAAATCATTATAGCTTTGCTATGAAAATGAAACAACCCTAGTCATACAAGATGCATCATGACACAGAAAAATTAGAAAACACTGTGAGCTCTGCACAGCAAGATTTGTAAGCCTGCCAGCAGAATCACAAACTCGCACAGCTCTAATTTGTCTAGGAAAAAGGGGTGTTTAATTGCTGTGCATAATAAACACACAACCGTCAGAGAGCAGCCATGGATAACATGCACGAGTAGATTCCAGCTGTAGTGCTAAGGAAACATAAAAGTGATTTATTTTATATCTTGATCTTAAGTCCAGTAAATCACATTAAAATAAAATGACCAAATTTCCCTAAGTGCTGAGCACTCAGCAGCTCTGGCTGGCCTTGCTGCTGAGCTGCTTTGGAAAGGCATTGATTTCATTTTGGTGTCTGCAGAGTCCAGGGCCACACAGCATCACCTGAGCTGCCGTGGGCTCCACAAGCAAGAGCTTTTGAGCTTGTTCAGTTAGCCCACACAAAGCCAAGTACTAATGTAGTTCTAGTGCCTGAACCAGTTTATTGAGAGGTAACTCTGGCCAATCTTATCTCTGCTCCATGTGCAAATCCCCTAAGCATCAGCTGATTGCTTTCAAAAGCCTGTCCAGTTTGTGTGGCCTAATGAGAGCCTCCAGGGACCAGTCCTTGTGAAAATATCCAGTCAGAAATTCATCTTTGCTCTGCTCCTAACAACAGCCACTGCAGAGCACCAGATACCTGATGTGTTTATGAATTGCTGCATTATAAAGTTGTGTTTCTACCTCAGATTGTTTTCTTTCCCTGCAGAGGGGAAAATGCAAGGGAACCGATCTACTAGGAAGGAGGATTTTTTGAGGGGCATGGAGAGGGTGACACCCACCTGCAACTGGCCTAACAACAATATTCCTTATACCCACTTCTTCTCAGGATCATCTTTTACCGATAGCTGGAGAGGAAAGGACATTACACAAACCAGTCTTGAAGGCAAGTAGTTGCCTTTTGCTCTGGAGTGAATCCAAGTGACAATTTAACCCATTGCAACTGTCTATCTCAGTGAGTGCTTCAGAATACAGTGGACTCAAATTAACATTCTTTTGTGCACCATTTGTGTTTAAATTGTTTTTCTGTTTGTAATTATTACACTTACTTTATGGATAATGAGATTCTTTGGGTTTTTTTTGAATCTGGAATTCAGAACTTACAAGTCTTTCCAAAGTGCTGATATTTTTTCCTTTAAGACAACTTTTAATTGAATAATCACATCCTCATTACCTTTCTTTTTCTGCCTGACTGGCTTCAAGAAAATAACCCAAGAACTATTCCTTTCCATACTGAGATTACAAATCACTATCAATGGCTTGAGCAGTAGATGACAAACTCCTACTACAGACTTTCCTTCGAGGTTTTAGACACCTTGGGATTTATCACTCTTCACAGAAGTTCTCCTTTGTACATGGCATTCTTACTACCTGCAACTACTCTTTCTATACTGCCAAGTATTTCTTACATTATAGTCAACACAAAAATTCCATCTGCAATTCCCCTAAAAAGTAATGAGGCAATCAATAAAGTTGAATATCTTGTGATTTTTTTCTTATTTACAGTACAGGATTTATGTGAGAATTAAACTACTGTTTATTCGGTTCAGGAAGAGAACTTCAGAATTGCAGGGTCTCCTGAAAAAAATATTTAGAAATTAGCCAACTACTATGTGTTTTAAATCAACAGTAGCAGAAAACAGAACCTGGTTTGCTTTTGTGGTCAGGTGCACAAGGTCCAGCCTTATCCTCAGTGCCATTTGTCTAAATATGAATAACACATTTAAGATCTTTCAAATCCTTCAGAATTTACATCAATCTAACCAAAAATAACACTAGAAAATCATGGTAGTTTAATTGCTTTTTCCCTTCTGTGTTTGCAGGGTCCAGAGTTTGAACAAAAACTGTGCACAACAGTGAGGCCATTTCTCTCTGTGATCACAGTGATGAAAAGAGCTTTACCTGAACATGAAAAAGATATTGCCATCGTAAATACAGACAATAAATAAATTCGTCCTTTGTTCTAGTGGAAGGTGCACAGTTGGAGGAAGGAGAGGCTTGGGACTCAGCATTATTTAGTGCAGGGGACTGCTGAGCCATCTGTCCATGAACAGATAGCATCCTCTCCCATTTGTGCTGGAATAATCTCCCTGCAGCATCTTGCTAGATCATGGTTGGTAATGAAAAACTCGCTGAAAGAACTGGATAGAAAAGTCATGTTGAAGAAAGTTGTTAAGAGAAAATCTTAATAGAGAAGACGGTCACAGGAGAGGATATTATGATGCTGAGAATACAGAGACAGATACAAATGGTGCCTCCCTAATTTCTTGCATACTCAGAGAGTGAGAACATATTTATATGAGATTGTACAGCTGGAAGTTTTTCTTTGATCACAGAAAAATTATTGTATCCCATATTGGTTAGCCAATAGGCAAAATATTAAAAAAAAAAATCAAACCCATAGCAACCAAACTTTAAATGAAAATATATTTTAGAATTTGGAAAACTTATCAAAGTGTACGTGATAAGACCTGATAAGAAAAGCTGAGTAAAGTATTTGCCAGAATCACTTGTTAAAAAACCTGTCATTAGCTGTTGCCATATCACAAAGCAGATTAAGAGAAGGCAGCAGTGTTAAACTACTTCTAAGCACATTGGGAAAAAAGACTGAAACAAAAAACATACCAAAATGTAATTCTATTGCTTAAACAAGAGTTAAGTTGCCACGACTAATATAACAAATATAAAAAATACATATTTTTTATGGAATCAGATTTCTTTGAAACTTGGAACTTAACATTTTCTCTGGGAATTGACAAGCAGTTAAAGCATTAGGTGAGAGGATTCAGGCACTGGAAGTGTGAAGTCTGTGTTTAAGCTTACAACCGGTGATTTTCAGCCTTCCATCTTCCCGGCACTGTTGATATGGCAAATAGATCATGGTTATGGGATTTACATAACTGATCTGTGCATAAGCACCGAGTTAAAATAAAATGTTGCACTTCCTTTGTCAGAAATGGGCAAACACACACTTGCCTTTCCAAATGAGTGGGCAAAGAGCAGATTGAACCCCTGCCCCTCCGAGTGCATCTGAATCACAGCGGGTTGCCCGGTCAAACACATAAAGGGCTGGAAGTCTTCTAATGACTTTACAAGTCATCTTAAAGCCATTCAATTTAGATAACCTTTTCAGAATAATGGGTTCTAAAGCTGCAATTCAGCACAAATCTGGCAATTTTACTGTACAGCACATCCACATCTTTGAGGAATGATCAAGGAAAGATTAAACCACTTCACAATAGGATAAACTATTGCTTCAACTTGCAGTTTTAAGTGAAGTACTATCAAGATCATCTTGAAGAACCCCACTTTACTATTTAGATTCTCTAGTACCCAGAATGCTTCTTTAGGTTTATCAGATTTACAATAAGAGGGAGAAGGGAGATTTAGTAAGTCAATAGTGCTTGCTAAACTACATTTCTCAGGCTGAGTTACAAGCACATTATGCTTTATAAATTAAACTGGACTGTCAAGATAAATGCATAGGCAATACGGTGCTATTTGTAAGTAAATGCCTCTTTATGTTTAAACAGGTTCTTATAGACCAAGAGGCTGAATCTCTTTTTCCTAACAACATTATAAATCTAAAAGCCAAAGGAATAAAATGAAAAGGAAGTGGGCCTTAGGTCTTTGTGAAGGATTGATGACTCAGGCAGTACTAAGTCTACCAGAATGATTCTTTTTCTTGCCTTTAGTTGGCTTTTGTCTAATCATCACAGGGAGCGGGGGGGAGGGAAGACAGAGAGAAGGGGAATAAAGAAAAAGCAATTTTAGCTTTTTACTCCTTCTTTTAGGAAAAATTGCCTTACTTACCTGCATATCATGAGATACAGATAGCACTAAGTCAGCAAATTACTTGTTCTGCTGGATATGCTGTACTTACCATGATTCACCCTGCCACTTACAGTGAAATGACACCCTATTGTAGCAGCAGAATGACTACACTTTAAGGTTGCAGAAACATTCAGCAATTATCACTAGCAAGAAGGGTACATCAGTTGGTAAACCACATAATAGCAGTCTCCCACCCCAGTCCCAAAAGCCTGTCATCCATCTCTGCCTGTTAAGTAAAATGCTTCTGCATCAAGACGTTGCAGGGAATGAACCAGAGCCCACAAACAACCTGCAGGAATGTGGCAGCAGCACAGGGACCTCAAACACTGCAGCCCCTCGTGCTGCTGGGCTGTGGCAGCTCTCTGCAGGCTGCTCTGCCCCCGGATTAGGATGGGAAAATTTTTCAATTTCTTTATTAACCCACCAAATTAATGCCCAGAACAGTTATTTCTGTCATCTGTCTGAAAGTGCTGCAGCAATTCAAATGGGCAAGCAATAATAAGCATCTTTGCAGCAATAAAGCACATAAGGCTGTTGTTCAGAGAAAAGAAAAGCCAGAGTCAGACAGACAGACTTGGGTTCAGATTCTCTTTTCAAGGATGGTGGGCTCTGCTGTTAAGGCTAATGACTCCTCTGGCATTCCAGAACATACTTAAACAGCTTGTTGACAATCTCCACACAAATCACAAAAAATATATATGGGAGCATTTGTAATGACACTGTTTTACACTTGGCAAATCATCAAAGACACACAGTTTGTAGTGTATATCTCATTAGGTGTAGGCTGGTGCAGCACTTCCCATATTATGAAGCATTAACAATGCAAGTTATGGCACCTGTGGAATGAAGGATTACCTGGTGCACAAGCCTGTCTTCCCAGCTCTGGAATAAGATTCTACCACAGACACAAGAGAAAAACCTGCCTGGCTGCAATCACTCAAATGGCAGCTCTTCAGAGGTCTTGTGGGGTAAGTTAATTAAGGGAGTTAATCAAAGCTGAACGTGGAAAGCCTTGAAGCCGAAAGAAAAGCATTTGCTTACAACACCCCCCCCCCTCCATGGAACAGCTGTGCCCTGTGCACACTGAACTCCTGATGCTACACTGGCCAGAGGAAGGGAAGGTTTGTTTGCCTCCTGTGCATCTGCTGAGGGCAGAGAACAGATTCATGGTGTTACTGTGGTTTAAAACCCTGTCTCTTCCTTAAATGAATGTTTTACCCCAACATTAGTTGAACTGCAGCCCCCAAAGTTGTGTGTGCAGGTCTGACTGTCCAATTCTCATAGCAAGGACGTGATGCAAATGTCTGGATTTGTGTTGAACAGAATAGCCATATGCAGTAGTTCTGCAATACAGTTTATGCCTATGAGAAGACAAAGTTTTCATTTTAAAGATCTCTTCCTTCCTCCATCAATAAAATATTTGATCACCTAGGAAGAAAGAAAAGACTAATTCCTTACTGGAACAAGTGCACAGATCACACTGATGGTTTTTGCATGCACTGTGTGGACATCCCAAACAACAAAGTTTCCATTCAGTGCCTATAAGAACAGATTTGTTTTAATTTGTCATTTTGGACAATTCATGAGGAAATGGAGCTTTTTTTCCCCCCTGTTTTTTTTTCTACTTTATACACTTGTTATGTCAACCAATGAATATAAAACATTTCTGCATCCCCCGCATTTAATTCTCTTTAGATTTCAGTCTGTTCTAATCATGGCATTTTCACCCAGCACATAACTCCATCAGCAGCAGTTCTAGTTTGAAAGAGAGGAGGTGAGTGGTCCCTTCATACAAGGCTACCTTCATAATGATCTGTAGAGGTGTCACTTTTTATCTACTGCCCTTTAATAAGAAAGCTGAGATTTCCCACTCAGCTGAATTAAACTGAGTGATTGCATAAGATTAAAATAATCTCATCTATTACTCAAACAAAATGGTTACCTACTGCATCATAGTGGCTAAAAAGAAAAAAAAAAAAAAAAACAAACCCAAAAAACTCCTTTCTGTGTTGAGACTTTGTAAGTTGTCAGCTTTCCCATCTTTAGTTCATCATTAAGTTACACAACAAGGTGTCTTTGCCATCATGCTTTTCCACCACCAACTGGAAACATCTTATGTTGTCTGCAGTTGATGCTACAATTTGTAAAGATAAAAGATGAGTTAAGATCACTTCAAGGCAGCTATGGGCAGCCTGTCTTATACTGCATTGCTTTCAAAAGCATATTAAAAAAATTAAACCCAATGAAAAGCACCCACTAGCATTTTCTAAAGACACCGTATTATCATTTCCTCATGAACAAGTTCTGCCACAGAAGTCACCAGAAAAGTTGCACAATGCAGTAAATAAATACAATACAATAAACAAATACAATACAAAATTAGCAAAGCCATGTGGACTCAGCCCTGCACAGCAGTGACAGCTGTTGCTATTGTTCTGCTCCTTGCCCAGGATGGTACCTGGAGCTTCTGGGAGTACCTGGGCCATGTTGGTCTATTTAGGTGGTTCTGGTTTTTAACTGAAGATGTAATTTTTTTTGCTGAGAAAGCCCTTCTGTTTCCAGACACAAAGACAGAAAGATAAGTTTCCTTTCCTCTTTCAGCCAGAAGGATGAAATCTACCTTTCAGCTTTCCTGCCCCAAGTCTCTCATCAGCAGTCCTTACCTGTTTTTGTAACGTGATGTACTCCAGTGCAGTAGCTCAGGGAAGAGCTGCCAGCTTAGAGGAACCAAACTGCCAGGATCACACTCACAGAGCCCTGCTCCTCTGCAGCCTGTTACAAAGTCCATCCTCAGAGGGACTCCATTTCTCTCAAATTTAGCTCTACCTCATACCCAAGCTATGGCCTCTTACTTTTATGGCCTCACAAAGTAAGTCATGGGCATCAATTTATCTGGGGTTCTCTATTTCCTAAAAATGCCCAAGATTCCTCATCTTTAGCATGTTGATAACTTTTACAAGGTTTTCAAAGTGAAAATCAATGATGTTACAGCATTATTATTCGTGCTGTATGCACAGTTTCTAGCAATATGAAAACTGTGATCTTGAACTACGGTCTCTGTAAGACTCCCAGAAATCAGGAGAACAATTGGTCACATTAAGATGTCAGAACAGTTGGAGAGGAAGAAAGAGTGGCCTTTTCCCATCCAGCTCAAGTTCTGCCCTTAAATTCTGGAAGTAGAGAGATAGGACTTTACAAAACAAATGTTTTGTAGTCAAATCAAATGGAAGAATTTCAGGCTCTGTACAGAGCCTGAAATATTTCTATTCTACTCTTGAGATATTATTATTTGAGATAATAACAAAAAGTCTCTCTTTAAAGTCCACAGCCAAAAAGTGATGTTCTTCAAGAGAACATGACTTCACTTGGACCTGAATATTTCACTGCAACCCAGACATTTAAATTTCTGATTGTTACAGCAGAATCATCTAGCACTAGTGCTGAGGTGGCAGTTTGACTTTCTGTAGTTTATAGCCCATCTCAAAAGAGAAAAAAATGTATGTAATTCCTGATTAAGTTGAAAATGCTAAACAGTTTTTAACTGTCTGGTTAATAGAAGCAGAAATAGAATCTGTAAAGAAATAGTTATAAAACTTCAGTGTGCATCTAATAGGAGACTGATTACAGACACTGATCTAAGGCTCTTCATGCACTGGCCTAAGGCATTTTTCCAAGGGGTAGAAGAATGATATTCCAAAACAAAGGGTTGGGACTTTTTTTTCTTCTAAAAGTTAATACTTACTAGGCTTTTGCTGCCAGAATGCTCTTTCTTTAGCTGTCTTCTTGCTTGAAAGTAAAATAACAATAGGTTGATGTCCTGAGGCGATATAAATAAATCTATTCATTATCTAGTACCAATTTCCAAAACCTCAACTGGTTCACAGCAAGAATGCTGGGATGCACCTGGAAAGGCTTGATCTAAGGCAGATGTGACTGCAGGACCACTGAGATCTCCACACTGCAGAGGTTCTTTGCAAAGCAGGCAGCTAAGCATCCTTTACAGAAGCACTTACAAGCACAGCCTGAACTGTCCTCAGGACAGATCTGAAAAAAATGACAGAAAACCATGGGGTTTTCTTCCAGTCCTATGTCTGAATCTTCTTCATTAGACAAGAAACTGGGACCATTTTCTCTCCAAATTTTCTAGAGCAGCTTAAAAAAACCGTGATTTCTTTTTTTTATTCTTTAAATTTCAAGTATCAAATTATAAGTAAAAAAATATCTTTTAGTATCTCCCGTTGCTGTCTGAGATTTGTTCTTCTAGTGCACAGATTTTTTTTTTTTTCTGGCTGTTCTATTGACAGTTATGCAAATAGTGCAAAACCACCTCTAGTTTCAAAGTTATGTTTTTGTAATCAGGTGCAAAAGTTGTCTGGAAGTAACATTTAAACGCTGAGGCTACCAAAGGTTTTTTGTTTACTCTACAGAGATTCAAAGGGCACAGTCATCCTTTCACTCTGTGGAGTGCTGAACCACTCTGAGCTGCAATGAACCTTTAACTGCTCTTGTGTTCCAAAGAGCCATCCGAGTGTAACATCACTCCATTTGCATGGAAGTGATCCCAAATTTGAAACTATTTTCATGTCATCTGCTTCGTTACACTGACACTGATAGGAAGTGTTTACAGTTTTAGAACATTTCACAAGTAAAAGCGGGTAAACGAACCGGCTCTTTCTACTGCGTAAGTGAAGAGATCTCCTTTCAAAAAGATAAAAGTTCTGAAGAATTAGCTAAATAATTTAATCTCATATAGTTACTGACATTACCCTTTACTAAAATGAATCATTTAGCCCCAAGTAATGCTGATATTGGGGAAATATCATTAACCAAAGAAAAATTACACTCAGTATCTGGACTCCAAACTCTACTGATAAGAGGAAGAAGAAAGCATTCAGACATGGAGTCTGGAGGGCAAAATGCTTTAAAATCTGAGGGATGGTGCCCCGCAGGCTGTGCCATGTCCCCCTCTGCTGACAGTCCCCAGGCAGCAAAAGTAGCTCAGGTCCAAAGCTCTGCTACCAAATGGGCAGTACTGCCACATTTTGGCTTCCACTGCCCCAAAACACACCCCCAGAGCTACAGACAAAGAGGTTACCTCAAGTTTCAGGCTTAGAAGTGTGAGGAAATGACACTGCTGTGTTTATCTTGCACGGTATTTCAGCTTTATTTTACTTCATCTGTTTAATCTCCATCTGAATAATAGTTTCACAACTCAGTCACAACCCAAATTAATTTAATTAAAAAGTGGAAGTATCACGCTGTGTATCAATAACACATTGCCACCAAGATACTTATCTTTCAAGTCAACTATTTAAAATAAAGACTGTCACCCCTGGGAATAAAAATTAAAATTAAAAATTAATCACTTATCCCCATTTGCTCAGATACCACATGAGGAATGATGTAACACAATGATCCTGCACTATCTCAGCCAAAATACCAAAGGTCTCCTTGAGGTCCTGCTTGGTAAAACTACAAGGATATCACTGATAGAAAAGGAATGTAAAAGAAATTTTTTCAACTGATGTCTCAGGGTTTATTTCTGTTTTATGCACCTCTTGGCAGAAGAGAATCAGCAGGAAACACACATCACCTTAATTAGGTCTGTTCCTAAATCTACAAAGGTGACTGGCATGTTTTTCAAAAGCATCAACTTTAAATACACGAAGGTAGTGTACAGCTGAAAAAAAAATAAAAGGAAAAAAGACTCCACCTGTGAGGAATTTTGACAGATGTATCTCAAATAATTATGGAGACTTTAAGTGATGGTTTGAACCAGCCTTCACTCGAGCCATTACCTGGCCTGCTGCATAGATCTGTTTGACCATACAACTGATCAGAGAACTGGTTCAGAAAACTAAATGCAGAAGGAGGTCACAGTGTTTATTCTGACTGTTGCACAGGAGATTTCCATGATTTTATGAGTTCATTGACAGAACTGTAATTACCTTCCAAAAGATGTCATGGAAGTAATGAATCAAAGGGAACAGACACTGTTGAAAGCATCTTCGAAAACACATCTAAGACTTGAGTAACTGGGTCAGACAGGCTGGATGGGTTGTGCTCTCCATAAACACTTAAGGACTCATATTGCCAAACTTTAGGTGAGGAACTTTTTTCCTAAGCTGATGGGGGATCAGACTTCATTATTAGGGGAAAATAGATCTCTAGGGTTAAAGACAAACAAATTTCTCTGCCCAACTCAGTGGTAGCAATTAGAAGTCATTTCTTTGCGAAGTGTCAATTAACATTCTCTTATATAAATAATATCTCTCCAAATTAGAAAATAAAGGAGCTACACCCTTTTGCCTCAATATCAGCTTCTTTCTTCCTACAGGTATCCATGATGTCAGTAGAGTTCAAGAAAAATATTCAGACTTAGAATGCAGGTGTTGCAACATTACCCTAATTCCCCTTTCCTTTGCCCCCAAAACCTGGTAGAACAAATGAAATTAAAACCTCCAAGTGTTCTGTAAAACACTTTGGCCACAGGTCCAGCTATTAACAGTGGGAAACAAACACCACTTCACTTACCAAAAATGAAAATGCTCTGTTTGCAGCATTACCAGACAATCATTACATTAAAAGCATTTTATTTAAAGACTTTGTTATATGCAGCTCTGTGCTCACAAAGTAAAAGGAAAAAAAAAAGAAAAACCAGCGCTGTACTTTGATATAGAATAAACAAAAACAGCTGTCTTTGTGAACTGGTGGAAGTTCTGTGGTTTTTCAACATCTACTTTTGCTGAAAATTTCACTCCAATCCTTCTCCCAAAGACATTTCCTACTAAGAAGTTCACTGCCACTCGCTCTGCATGAAACTGTAAATGCTTTACTAATTGAGACAAACTTTCAAGTGATGGATTACAAATTAATTTGCACTTTTCTATGATAATTTTATATTAATTAAATGCATCATACTAATTAAGTGAAAATTAAATTAGCTCTTAGAAGGAAAAGTTAAAATTAATTACTTTGTGGCAGGTTTTATAAAACACAGCAAGGAACTCTGAACTGAACTTTACCCATATTACATCACATTGTCCTGTGAGTAAATTGTACTCTTAGTAAAGATGAAGAAAAATCTGGTGAGAAGTGGAAGGTTTTTATCATAGAAGGCATGAAAGTTCATGTGGAAAAAAAAAGTTAGAGCTTAATTCATGGTTGACACATACTTGCTTATCTGCTTATTGAAATACCAGAGAGAAAGTTCCTAGATTAGGTAGGTTTAGATAAAGGGTGAGGGATATTAAATCCAAAGCCTCACTGCATTTTTACAAGACAATTCACCTACTAAGTCTAGTTGTTTTCTGCTTATTAGTACAGAAACCAGAAAGCTCCTCAAGTATTTTCACTCTCACAAAACTAAGAAGTACCTTTCATGGATAGTTCCATGGAAGTGAATACCATAAGAGGAAGAAAAGTAATGAGGGAGAGGGAAAAAAAAAAAGCCAAACTAAGCAATATCTGATATGAGACATGGGATTATCACATCAAGAGAACAGAATAAAAAAATATGTGGTACTAACTATCTAAAAGGTGACTCAAACCCACAGGAACTGGAGATTGCTATTCCCAGGCAGGATTGCACATTACCAACCCTTTTTTCTGGGAACAGGGAGTTCCACTGACAGCCACCAGAACATACACCCTGCAGTCCCAGTGTTAATTGTTCAGCACCCACTACCTTTGGTCATTTCTACCTCTTGTCCAATACTGGTTTCACTATACTTTCAGCTCATTTACTCTAAATAAATATTACTCTCCCCAAAATGTCATGAAGCAATTATCTCATTTCAAGTGTGATTGTTTGGTTCAGAGTTTCAGAATTCCTGTTCCTCAAAATTTCTAAATGTCTCACAGGTTTGAGTCTAAAATTTCAAGTTTTGCATTGGAGTTGATATCATGATATTCTCAGTGGATATCTTTAAGTTTCTTTCAAAAACCAGAAGCAAATTCACAGGTCCACTTCTCTCTTTATGGTGGGGGTGTATGAGGAGCAATTCTGCCCAAGTGAGTGGAGCTGCAGTGGTGAACTCCAAAGGGAAATCAGGGGAGGATGGCAGACAGGATACTGCACTGACTTCACCTTCAGAACAAACAATATGATTCAGCCTGAATAAAGAGCATTTTTCATTGCAATGCAAGATTCACCATAAAGTTTAGGACATAAACACTTTGGACAATACTCAGTGTACTTTTACAGTCTCATTTTTTGCCTGATTCTTAAATTATTTGAGTGCTACAGATTATTAAAAAAATAAATTAAAATGCAATTAATCCCACAGAACTTAAAAGGCTACTATTAAAGTGCCCAACTGAATTCAAAAAGATCTGAAATACATTAGGTCTTGCCAAAAATTGCAATGAATTGTGTGATGGAAAAGGACAGGGCATAGGACCCATCTAGAATCTTATACACTTTTCGTCTATATCTTACCACAACAGAGATGAACAAACAGCATCATTTTCACTTCCTGAGAACTGTCACTAAGCTAAATTAATTAAATGTTAAATCCTGGATTCTCTTTGGCCAATGGCATAGAAAAATTGCTGACCCTTCTGGCACAGTGCACTTAGGGGCAGGTATGAGCACAAGAATTATTCATACCCAGTGCTCAGAGAAAGAAAAGGCAAAGCAGGATCCAGCTCCCTGTCACAGCTCAGCCCCCTGCCCAGCTCTGCTGCTACATGGACAGTTTGTTTAAATGTAGATTAGTTATATTACAATTTCTATTCCTCTTCTAGCAAATGCATATGCATTTGCCCTGTGTGACCAGAGGAAGATGAGACTATCCTATTGCAAACTAATCTGGTGCTGCATGCACACTTCTGCAGAGGAAAATAAATCACTGAAGTGTGACTTCTGTGTAATAAAAATGTGTTGTTCCCCTTAAAGAACAGAAGTACAAACACTTCACATTCTGGGTGATCGAATGATACCCTTGAAAAAGAAAACTGCAGCAGAGGATATCCAACATAAGTAAGTATCCTGAATGTTAAGTGCTGTTCCATCTAAATACAGGTAAAAGTACAGTTGCTTGGCAGCAAAAACTCCATTTTAAAAAGGAAACCGAGATATCTGCCACAATTTTTAACAATATATTTTCTCACCTTTTATGACAAAGAATTTTTCAGAAGCTCAGACATGAGTTTCTCTGCTATATTTCCTGTCCATCACAGATACCTTTTCTATTTTGTCAGTGTAAAACAGATTACAGATGAGGGACCTCTGACATCTATATATCTGTTGTAAAGGAAAACAGGCAGCCTCTCATACATGCATTGCAAATGTTGCCATTATAATTCCTTACACATTAATACAGGCAGGGATACATGTGAAGTTAACAATAAAAACGATATAATCCCTATGAGTACAGTGAGCACTGCTGACAAATCATATGTTGCTCTGAGAATACCAAAAGGCTCCAAATCAATATTCATAAAAATGCCTCCTTTGCCTCTTTAAAATACACCTTTAAATAATCCAGACACAGAGCCTGTAAACAAATTCAATCTACTACCAGTCATACAAATGGCAAACTTGAATTACTTTGTTCTTCATCTTCCCACCCATCGACTCAATTTTGGTTTTTCTTTGTATCTTACAAAACCTCAACCTATTTCTACTGAGGTTTCATCCAAACTGGAGACAATGTTTTTGGGCTGACTCTTCGCTTAAACTGATGATAAACTGAAAAGTGAAATTAGAATGTAATCAGGTCTGGAAACAATATAAGATGATCAGAGGATTAAGAAACTAAACTCTCCCATCTTATTCAAAGACAGCTAAGGATTGAGCTGATCATCATTTGCAATTTTCTGTGGAAGATATTTATATTAGCAGCTCTTCCTCTGGCCCAGAGGGGCACAATTCTTGTATTCCCTGAATTGTATTTCCTCCAAGAGTATGCCTCTTAAACTGCATTCACTGGCTAAAAGGCTGGGGTGCCTAAAATCAGCTCTAAGTGTAGAAAGAGGCAACTTTGGAATTGTCAGCTTGAGGTCAAAGCAGTTTGATTAAGGAGTGCAATTATCATTTCCTCTTATCCTGCAAACAACAGAATTCACCAGAGCACTTTGTCATCAACACATGTAGTACAAACAATAGGAAATGAATCTATCTATCCATCACTGATAAACAGATGTTGTGGAGATATATTTTGTCTTGCTTGTAATTACAATGCTCAGAACATCCTTCCCATTCGCACGTGACATTATTCCATTTGCCTCGCTGAATTCTGTGCTTTGCTTGGAAATTAAATCAGGTCTTGAATTTGAAACCAGGACAATATTGAATCCCAAATCTATCAAAAAGTGCTGTCTCCTTAACTGAGCAAAAATTTCCATTTCCCCCTCAAACTATTAATATTAAGATACAATCACAAGAAAGAAAAAAAAAAAAAGCTGAGCTGAGCTTTAGAATATATCTCTTCGCTGAATAAGTGACAAAAAGTTAAAAGCAGTAATTTAGGAAACTTAAATGTGACAGTGTGTGATAGATGTGAGTTGGCAAGGCAAGAAAATGAGAAACATTAAAATCATATATTAGAATAGATCAAGCTCTACATACCAGTTTATGTCAGCAAATTTCTTTTGATATGTCAAGTCCCTATAGGGCTAGGATTCAAGTATACTTTGAAGATGTATTTTAAAAGGAATATGTTTATGTTTAGAAACTTAATAAGGTCATGTGTGTATGGAAACCAAAGAAAAATAAAATGGGACGCAATATTGTTGAGTTCACTGCAAGGTTTCTCACTGTGCAGCATTTCTAATGTTTTTCATGTTCTTCAGAACATTGCAGATTATTTCACTGATATAGTCTTCTGCTTTCCCAGGTACCAGGCATAATGATGTAAAAGGCCATGTGGGATTTTATCCCCAGCCATTGCCTATCAAAAATTATACCAAGTCAGTGAATTGCAGCTTGGTCAAAGGACATCAAGCAAATTGAATTCAGGCGTTCACCATCTCCCCCAGGATGCTGTCAAAGGCTTTGTCACTACCAGCAGGGGAACAAAAGCCATGTTCTAGTCAACACTGAGCCAGATATTTGCAGGCAGGCAGAATCCTTCTCCCTAGCTAGAATCCATAATATCACTGAACAGAAGGTCACTCAGTTATAAATAAATAGATTTGTACATTGAATACTTGCCACCACTCCATTTTAAATACCACAGTGTGGACTAGCAATTAGATGTAATAGCAATGATTCTGCATCTGAGATGCTGTCATTAAAATCAGAACAAGGACTGTTTGCATATTTTCATACAGCAGCATCACTATGGGGGGGGGGCTTTCTTGGCACCAGTCATGCAGACAGAATGAAAGGAGGGATGTTGCATGACCAGACACTTGGTAGTCCCAAGTCTGAAGAAGAAAAGAAGGATAAAGTCCCGGCAGTCACACCCGGCCCCATTTCCCCACCAGCACCAGAGCAGAGACACAATCCTGGTGCTCCAGCCAAAAAGCTACTCCTCTACCAGCAGGAAGAGCCTCCAGAATCCGAGTCTGCCCTGCACAGAAACTATCTGCACCACCACAGGGGCTACCACTGCTACTGTGAAGTGCATCCAAGAAGAGTGATAAGATGCAGACAAGCAGGGAAGCAAAATACAGTGAGGTGAGATGATCCCTCCCCTAAGGCAGCACAGGAGGTTGCAGCTGGATCCAGAGAACTAGTGAGCTGCTTGTGTTCTGGATCCCTCTGGAGGGTGCTTGGCATCGCAGGAAACATTAAAATGCTGGGAAAATCCTCATCCAGCCCTAGTGTGGTGCCTGTCAGATCCAAGGGGTGCAGGTGCTCCCAAATGGAGCCTCTATTGCCACACAGTGGCACCAGCAGTATTTTTACACAACACTTCAGTCCTTTGCATCTTTTAGCTGTGGAACACAATCAGGTGTGATTACATGTTTGCATTCACAGAAAGATGATTGGATTACCTCTCTTTCCCTTTAAATGAACAGCTCAATTCCCCTGTTTGCACTCTGCATCCTGGTGGATAAATAAGCCTCCTGCTGGTACACGAGCAGGTTTATAGTTTGCATGTACACACAGAAAATCAGTGATGGTGTGAAATGGCTTTCTTCCTCCTCGCTCTGAATGGATCTACATAAAGCCATTTGAAAGACTGATGTTTGATAGCAATATAAAACAGCACAAATGCTTAAATGATTCTGAATCAAAGGTGAGCCAAAGGTAAATAGCATCTAGAATGACAGGGTGGACCATATACTCCCTCAGCAGCCACCCAGACCCAGCTGCATCTCCAAAACCATCAACACAAGTGCCTGTGGACTCTGCCAGGAAGCCAGATGCCATTTTCTGGAAAACTGTGTTCTATAGCTTGGCATCTGGTAATTGTGATGTCCAGCCAGTAACTGTGAGGGGAGGAAAATATATTTTCTTCAGTAAACATTACTTCAGTGAGCAACAAGCAACTGATCACCCCCATTTAAAAATGTCATTCTAAAGAAAGAAACATAAAAGGGACAGAAGGAAAGAAGAAAAAGCAAAACACCAACCACCCCACAGAGCCTTTATTAACACACACACATACAAAGAAATATTTGCCTGCACTAAGAATACGATAAACTCAAGCTTTCATTTATGAGCTCTCATAAATGATACATTTTTAGGAAGGTTTTACTCAAGCATCTGTAGAATTTGTTCAGTTCTTTGTTTTCATCCAAATAGTCTATTGGCAATAAGAGGGAAGGTTATGAGACAGTTCTGCTTACCACTTTCATGGACCATCACCTCCCCCTGCCAACCCCTCCTCAGCTTTGATCTAAAAATGTTGCAATCAGCAGACCACTAGGAAGCCTTCCAAACTCCACAGTTGGATAACAACCAACCCTCTCTCATCTGCTGCATGTTGAAATCTCACACAATTCAGGAGACCAGGATTTTTCTGTGGTGTGGCTGGAAATCAGACAATTCTCTGCAAAATGGGGGATCCTCTTCTGCAAGAGTTTCACTGACTGAAAAATCAGCCTGTTTCCAAGTCAGAAAGCAAACCTACAGTTACTGATAATCCTCTTCTGGAAATGAGGTGTCCCTCAGTGTATTCTACCACCACAGGCTCACAACAAGCCTTCATCCATCACAGATAAATGATAAAAATCAAGTGATCATAATTTTTTTCTGCCAATTCCACCAACAGCAATCCTCAGTTTTTCTAATAACAACTTTCGACTGCAACCATAATATTAAAATGTAGGTTAAAAAAATAAATCTTACCATGCTCTCTCTGAGAATGCACTCCCTGCAAAGCAATAAAAACATCGAACAACTAACAGGTATTTTCTCATGGTTAATCAATAATATTTCAGTGAATTTTAAGATGTAAATTGTAGCTCTGTCATCAGCAGTGTGCAACATCAAAACCTGTTTTGAGGTCTCAGTAGCAGACTATCAATTGGACTGTGAAGCAGTGCCATAATTTTCTTTCCAATGTTGGTACAGATAGTAGAAAAGCAACTTAAACCACCTCCACTTCTGATGCTTATTGCTCTCAGGTCACCTTCATTTAATAAAGCATCTGCATTGAAGAGGAGCTCAGGGTCAAGGCTCTCCCCAGCTGGGAGGAAGGACACTGGTTTCTACTCCAGCTCCTAAATCCTCAAAAGCAAATGACTGCAGTGCCTCTCTTGCCTTCTGGTATCACAAGACTGCTCAACATCAGAATGCAAATCATCTTCCTTTACCATCTTTTCTTTCATACATGACATTTTAAATCTATGTTCAAAGCCTTAGAAAAAGTCTTGTTGATCTCTTCAGGTTTTGAATGAAGCAAGGACATTTCCAATTATAAATATTTCTGTCTAAAATCTTTTAAATAAAAGTGCAGATCAGTAAGACCAACCCTTCATAAATTTATTAGAGTAGAATATGAACCATGTTCTTCTTAATTTGAAAAAAAATGTGTGCAAATTCTTTTCTGATCTTTCTGCATCTTCTGCACAGATTGCTGCACTTGCATTCAGAAAGAAATCTAT
Organism: Lepidothrix coronata; assembly: GCF_001604755.1. Lineage (NCBI taxonomy): Eukaryota > Metazoa > Chordata > Aves > Passeriformes > Pipridae > Lepidothrix > Lepidothrix coronata. Next base: position 4,635,652 of record NW_016690204.1, on the reverse strand, counting down.
ACATCACCACTGTAAAATATAAAATATTTAGGAGACAAAGATATTCTTTAAACTGGGACTGTAGTTAATGTCATTCCTTATATAGCCAGAGCCAAACTGCACCCTGTTAAACATATTAAAACTTCTCAGACTGCAAAACAAGGGTGTTTCTATATCTAGGGTTTCACAAAATGTTCAGAAACAACTGCTAGCACTGCATTAGAACCTTTTATACATGCACACATACAGAAGCTACAAAACACCAAATGCCACCAAACATTCATGCCATCAGCAACCAGACATGCACAGGTTCTACAGTGAGAAGTTAACACATGATGCCAAGTTTAATTCAAAGCCCTCTTGTTGCTCAGTTATTGAGAAATGAAGTTGAATTTAAGCATTCATCTCACTCCAAATGTAAAAGTTCTAGTTCTGTCATTTGTAATGAAGTCCCCTAACAAGGGATAAAAGATTATTGGCAGGAAAAGACAACTGCAGTACATTAAAAGCAGATTAAAGTTGTAAGAAAAAACTGTGGCAGGAAAGAAATTCACAGTTAAGGGGAAAAGGCTCCATATGTCTTCTAACACCAAGATACAACTGGGGGCACCGAGGAAGTCATTAAGGAGATACCCCATTGTGTGCTGGAATTATGAGACATATGGCAAGTTTTCCCTAAACTGTGGATTTTCTTGATTATCCACCATCAGCACACAACTCTAATGTTTTTCAAAAACACTTTTTAAAGAGAGAAAACAATAACCTACAGCTACACCAGAAGTAGTTTGCTTGTGCAAGAAGTGTTGTGTTGCCTGCCTGTATCCCTCAGACCAACCAATGTGGAAATTTGATAATACCCATGGATCACGTGAAGTAGCAAAGTTGAAGCCACACTGCCAAGACATGAAATAGGAGTAACAAATAAATTTTCCCCTATTCCATGAAATTTGGGGATGACTTCCAAGTTTTATTGAGGTTGTGGAGGTAAAAATCCCTGAAGGAGAAACTAGGATCACCCATTAGGTTTACAGTAGTGGTTGGTGACACTTCCTAACTTGAAAAAGAACATTTTTATTGGTCACCTAAACCCCTGATACCTTCATGGAAAGTTCTGGAGACATCCAGTGTCATTACATCTTAATAAAATCACTAAAAAATGCCCTGGAGAGACACATTGATTGAACAAACATCTAGTCTTTTAGATTGTTGGAAGGATCTCCTGACTCAAGCCACTCCAGCTTATACAAGAAGCTCAATTTTGCATGACAGCACTAGTGTCTAAGGGGACACCTGCCATGGAGCAAACATGAAAACTGGTAAAACAGATCATCAGTGTTTCACATGATGATCCTACAACATATCACAATAAGATCACACTGTGAGGATATCTGGGATGAGCTCACTCACATGGACAACCCATGGCCAATGACCTGGTTAGCAAAACTAATAAATTCAGAATTCACAGATGACTTTATGAATGAATCCAGAACAATTGTCCATCAATACAATACACTTCATGCTATTATATCTTTTACAGTATGAATCCTTTTTACAGCATTTATTATTTTCTACTCATTTTGGCAAAATCTAGTTTTATGTATTCCACTAATATTGCATTAATAATCTTTTAGCACCATTTAACTTTTAAGCAAATTAACATAATGAACTACACTTGAAAACTATTCACAATTTCATTAAGATATTTATTTCAATTTGGCAAAACGAATCTATAATGAGTCTACAAAAAAAGTCCATTAGCAAAACCGTTGTATTTCCTGGCGTGTTTTCATTGCTGCTAATAACGTGACTGAAGTCAATGGTTCACCCTAAGAAGGACTGTGAGTCACTGTAGGGATCTGGCCTGAGAATGAAAAACAATATTTCAGACTGTAAACCATGCACAGTATAATCTGTGGCACAGGGGCCTTCAAACCTTGGTGAGGCCTCCCACATGGCACGGCAGAGCTCCCTGAGGCAATCACACCACCAGGATAACTTTTAGGCCCTCAACATAGAGACAGAATTGCTGATTAAACTCTTTTCTTTTTTTTTTTTTGCTGTATGACTAATGCCAACTTGGCTCCTAGAGAGGCACTGCTGATACAAGCAGAATTATCCTGTTTTAACTGAATTTGACCTAAACTTCTTCCCTGCCTTTGAAAAACCGTCTCTGTGTGTGAGTTTTATCTCTTTCAGGTGCGTGGGAAGTTGGGGCACTGTCAGAGTCCAACACTTGCTGACCAGGTTTTTTTAAGCTATTCCACACATGGAAAATGTAATGTTTAATAAGAATCGTATCTATTTGAAGACACTTGTTGTTACACAGCACTTGGGTTGAAGCCAGTCCAGAATCCTCCAAAATTCTTGCTGTATGCTGAGGTTTTATACTCTTTGTGGGACTGAACCACTTATTCACTCTCCCCACACTGGTCTGGCCAGCTAAAGGAGAAACAATTCCACCACCTGCTTCCACTCAGCTGTTTATCTAAAAGAAAAGCCACATTTTGGCAGCTCCTGTGCAACAGCTGTGGTCAGTCACACCCTGCACTGCTCTCTGAGCTCCATGGGCACATCACCCCTGCCCATCCCACTGAGCCTCCTTCCCTTGGAGGGTTTATTCAGCCAGTCACAGTCACCCCCTAAGGGTTGAGTCAGTCACAGCCACTAAATACACATTACCTCTAAGGTCTTATTCAAATTTGCCAAATGTTAATTTAAGGGGACCTGAGAAGTTGATTGAAAATTCTGATCATCTTTTCTTGGGAGGTCAAAAGTAGCCTGAAAACCCCTTCATGAAAACCCTTTCTTTTCATGTAATCACACAGGTACACCTTAATTTAGAAATGTCAAATGTATCATGCATTTTTTTTTCCCATGGTTTTGCTGAGGACATCTTGTGGGTCTCAAATCTAGAGAAATGAGAATTTTCTCAAACTTTACCAGTTTTTAAAATAGCATAAAATAACCTGCTTCCTCCAAAGTGACTCTATACCAGCTCATTTTAAAAAGCTTATTGGAAGAAAGTAAATTAAACCCCCAGTTTCTGATTTTTTAATCTGATTGAAAAATATTTGCCTCTGCAACAGAATCACAAGATTCAGTTTTCAGTTACTGATATCACACCTGTTCTTTAAATGTAACTATTTTCAAGGATAACTACAATGAGACATCATAATTCATAAGAAAACAGAAACAAAAAACTTTGCAAATAGATCTTGGATCTTCGATGTTGTGAGGGAACAAAAGAAATCCACACCTCCCCTTCTCTCTCTTTGGGAAGACACATCTCTGTTCCTGAGATAAGCCTGAATATGAATTACTGTTCTGAAACCCTCTATAACTTTATGGCAGTTTTGACTTGGATTCACACATTTGTGAAGTCATCAGACTCTTGGAAACACTGCATATAATTAACTGGATTTGAAGCAGCTTAAACTCCACAAACAGAATCTTTCTGAGACTTCCCGAGTGTAGAATAACACAGGTACCAAACCACAGGAAAGCACAAATCCTGTGGAGGTGGCCACAGTACATTATAAGAGGAAATCTTACGGGAATGTAAGACTAAAAGAAAGTTTTTGTTTGTTTGTTTGTTCTCCAAAGCATTACGGATAAAACTAACTTTTCAAGTAAGGACAAGATTGATGATAACTGCCCAAAAGATGGTATCTGTAAGCAACACTGACCAAGAGGGGAAGTTATGAAAACCCCCATAAGCCCATGTTAGTGGTAATTAAGTGTAATGTCTCAATAAAACATTAATTTGTCCTGTAAATGAATTCTCATGATGATTTTTCACTGAGAACTTGAACTCTAACCAAAATGTCTGGTCACATTTTATTGTTTCCTTCTTTATCTTATTTGAAGATTGGCTTTCTCCCCCCAGTAGTAAGACTCCAGAAGGTTTGTTCTCCTTCTTTTAGTTTCAGCTGTGCTGATGTAAAACTAATATTTTAAATTCTTAACGAATCTTGAAGAACATATCTTAGGTAATACAATAATAATGATGACAATATAGTCAAAGTAACATGGGAATATCAAAAACCAACTTCTATAAAGAATTGTTTTCTCTGTTTCTTTAAGTACCCAATAACACCCGATAAAGAGTTTGGTTTGGAGTTTTTTTTAAATATGAAAAGCACTGAAGTGCTCCAAAAACTGTGGAACAGAGTGAAATAATTTGATATTCATCTTGCTGCTTTCAATACCAGTCTCACAAGGTCACGATATAAACTAGCAACTCCAATCCAATGAGATACAGAAACTTGTCTCCTGAGTCCAATCAAGGCTCTGAAAAGCAACTTCAAAGCTATTCTTGAGCTGAAGACCCCTACTTACTTATTTTCAGATTTATTAAGAAGACGAAGAAAACGAATTTCAAACTTTTCAGTTTGAATGGTAATTGGGGGGAAAAAAGGCAGAGATTAAATGAGCTCCTGCAATACTCTTTTTCTATGACAAGTTTCAGTCATAACAGTCTAAATAAACACAAAACACAACAACAACAACAGCAACAACAAACCAAATCAAACAAACAAAAAAAAAGGAAGTCTTTTAGCTGCCTGTAGGTCCCAAATTTATAACTGAACTTATAAGGATATATCTAGTGAAACAAAACAACCTTAAAAAGCCTGGTACTGTTTCAGTAGCAACAACAGGTAAAAAGAGGTATGGTAATGTTTTATCTACCAGTGACACAAAGAGCCTTAGGTACCCTTTTTCTAACCCTCTTTTAAGCACCAAAAAAACAACAGTGAAACTGCTGAGTAACACAATTGAAGACAGACCTACAGAACTGACTTCAACTCAATGACTAAAGCTGTTTTCAAGATGAAGCCAAGAATAACAAGCCTAAAAATAGGTTGGAAACTGCAGGTAGATCTGCCACAAAGATTACTGTAAGGTTTGTCTCTAACACCATATCTACTATTTGCACTTTTCTTTACATGGGTAACATGCTTAAGAACATATATGTAAAGCAACAACCATAGATTTTTTAAAAAACTTACCAGTTTACTTTCAGGCCATGAAATGTCTGGACTGCAGGAGATGGTTCCAGCTATTTACACTTCCATTAAACTGAATAAATCAGAAGAGATGATCTCATCTAAATTTCCTGAAGTCCTCAGTGCTCTGAATGTCTCCTGGCTTTTCCTTGAGCCCACCTAACTTGTGCTAAAACTAATATTTAGTAACAAATCTCTAAAAATCTAAAAGCAACCATTTGCCTGAAAAGCTGTGGCAACAGTTCAAAGGAAGGAGAGAAATGAGCTCCTGCCCAGACCAGGTGTTCCTGATGATCATCAGACAATGGCAGCAGCCTCCTTTGATAAGCAACACCTGAATTCAGGCTCATCTGTTTGCAGGTAAAATCTCTTCCAAGGCTTTTTCCTCATTGATAGAAAACTGGCCACATGTCTGTTCTTGGCTGTCAGGAGTAACAGGTGCCCCCACACAGTAAAATCCAGAAGTTAATGTTCAATTTTGATCCTTGGGTATCTTTCCCACTAGGACCTTCCCAAAGCACAGGAAAATGACATCTTTTTGCTCTTAAATAAATATGGCAGGACAGAATTGGAGTGGTAAACTCAAGAAAAAAAGGGACAGAGGGAGAGCTGGGCTTGTCAAAATGATGCAAAAAGTTCATGTCTTGAATAAAGGTACTTGACTCATTATCTTCCAGTCTTGGAAGCAAAATTTTCAAATCTTTTTCACCAGTAATATTTTATGGAGAGGTGTATCCATTTCCATGGTCACATCCCACGACTTCATTCAGCAATGAAACATTCCCCTGTTATAATCTCTTAAAGAACTGATCAAATTGCTCCAACTGAAAACTGCAAACCCACCTTTTTACCCAATATTCAATCACTACAAGCAAATTGGTGTAGGAATGTCGTGTTCCCTGGGACTAAGCACATGATAACTTTAGTGAACAGACATTTCAATATTCAAAAAGAGTTTGCTCATTCAGAATTGTAGAATTAGAATTACTTATCTTTCTATTAATGTTTTCACTTGGCTAATTGTTAAATTATTAAAATATATTAAAAATTCACCTAGAATTTTTGAACTACCTGTGCTTTCATCCCTCATTTCCTCTCCCAGTCTCCTGCCCTTCCCTGACAGATGTTGCCATTTCTGAGAGGAGGGGTGTCTGCAGTGCTCAGAAACCAGCGCTGTGACTTCAGTCTGGTGAAGCAAAGACAAACTAAATCTGTGACAGACAAGGTGAGAGCAGGAACCATTTCACACACCAACTTCTCTCTGCTGCCAAGTGTCTGTCAGAGCCCAAAGGCACGTTAGCTCTGAGACATCACTACTATTTCTTAGCAAAAGCATCTGTCTCAGCTAAGACACCTTTCCAGAGGGATGACAAAATAGATTTCGACATTTATAAACCAAGCATATGTATTAATACCTAAAGTTCAAGAGAAAAAAAGCCACCAAGGTGGCCACATTGGTAACACAACATAGAGAAGCACTTTTTCTAACAGGGAAAAAGAAAAAAATAGTGTATCACAAGTAGCTTCTGTGTGTGGCTATTGACTAGTTGACAAAACAGGCTAAAAATCAATAGCATTTTCTATGGGAAGTTAGATAACTTCCCAATAATATAAAAGAAGGGTCTGCTGAGGAATAGATGTCATCTCTGCTGATGGCTTAACTACAAATATTTCATTTATTTATTTCTGCTTCTTGAAGAGCTCACTAAGTTCAGTCCTGGTACCAGCACTCCAGGGAATGAAAGAAAATAGTGTTCCCATATAAAAGGAAATGGGAAGCTTGAAGCCATGGGCAATGCTGAACACTTAGGACTTTGCTTGCTGTAAATACCAGAAAAATTACCTAAAACCCTTGAGAAACACTTACTGGTGCAAAATTGATCTGATAATGTAAAGAGAACAGGCTCCCAGAGTGAAATCTTAACACATCCTCTTTCCCTTAGGATTGAAATCCTGTTATGCTTTGTCTCTTGTTATGGGCAAAATGGAAAGCACCTTATAAGCTACTAACAAAATAGTAGTTGTCATCTGGTTTTTGTACATAATCTGTTCATGACAATGACAAATTTCAACAGACAGCTAAGGCGGCAAAAAAAAAAAAAACAAAACAAAAAAATCCCAAACCAAGTTTTGGCCAGCAAGATTTAAAAATGTTTAAACCAAGATTTAGAAAAGGTAGGTACAGCCTAAGAACAGCCCCTGCTGTAAGGGAGGGTTGGGTGGTCTTTCTGCTGCAAATGGAGCACAAATATAAGTCAGGTGCATTTGTACTTTCCAAATGACCCACTGGAAAATTGCAGTATGCACTCATAAGTCAAATACAGCTCATGTTGCTAAAAATAGATTACAGATTTCCTTCCAATGAGAAATAGGCATTTGGAGGAGGGGGGTAATTTAAAAATTACAGTAACCATGCAGCATTTCTTTGTCAATAGTTGTTATCCTAGTTTTGCTGTCTAACAAATAATTAGTTACAATAATTTTTAGGACAGAAGTGGATCATTTTCCTCTCTTATTAGCATATGCTTTACTCTTTGTCATGGTTTAATTTGAATACAAGTGAAATTTAAAAGCATTTTATTTTTACTGCAGGAAAAGTAATTAAATCAATGATGTATTTGTGGAGCTGCTTTAAAGTATTAAAGTAACTTGATCCCAAATGAACTTAAAATTTTAATTCATTTTACCTTATGCTGGCTGTGGAAGAAGTCAAATTTTTAAATGCAATATGACATATGGCTGTTCATTATTTATACATTCTGTAGCAGACTATAAATTTTACTTTGGACATATATCGAAGCACTGAAACCATTTCAGTTGCAAACACATAAATCATAGTTACAGTTATTAGTCTAAATGTAATGCCACCCAGGTTCTAGATCAAAACCTTTAAAATCCATTATAATTGATGTCTGCTGCATAACTTACGTCTGATTTTATTAAAGGAGCTCATTATTATTTATATCTTTGAAACATTATATTCCTAGCTGTGTAACCAGTTCAGTGTGAAAGATTTGAGGAATGGAGGGAAAGAGGAGGGAACAATAGTCTACAAACCAGAAGGAATAAGGCTGTAATAGAGGACAAAATGTGCTGAAATGAAATTACCTGATCCAGGGTGTGGATTAGGCAGCCTGCACTGGTGGCTGCTGTTCATCTGGGACAAATGAAGTGGGAATTCTGCGTCAGTCAACTCGTACTTCAGTGAAAAGGCAGCAAACCAAACACATTCCCCGTTCCCCACATTGCTTTGGAGGAGAGTGGGAAAGGTTTCAGGCAGTTCCTAGAGCTTGAAAAATCACTGAAACAAGACAGAGAGGGCTGAGAGGCCCTTATAGATTTCTTAGGAGGCTTTTTGCTGATGAGTTGCTTCCTTTGTGTGCTTGGGATGAGGAGTGCACTGTGGGACACAAATCCTGTAAACATGAGCGAGTCCTTTGCTTTTATTCCTTTGCCAAAGTGGTTGAGCCTCAAAGCCAGGAGCCTGCCCTGTCTGGACCATGGAGACTTTACCATTCCCTTCCTGATATTCCTTTTGTGTTCAAGATTGGCTTTTCCTTAGCTCTGAAATGTAGCCAGAAGAAATAAATGAGAGAGCAGCTATGTCAGTGAGATGTCTACTGAGGGCCTGACACTGCATTCTCTAAAATCAATGGCAGGACTTCAAAAGACAAAGGATCAGACTTTCAGATGGTTTGAAGTTTTCAGTGAAGGCAACAAATCTCTGAGACATTGTAAATTAGGTACATGTGAGCTATTGACACTTCCCTGTCAGGGACAGGGAAAGGCTGGGAAAGGAACCCAGGCCCAGCCTGGATGGGCACCAAAACACTTATTGACTGATTTGCTTGGAACAACAAAGGCCTTTATTGCCTAGTCCAGCACAACCTTGGCTGCTTTTAGACTACATTTAGCATAATATATTTCTATGCTATGCTTAAGTTTGCATTATGCTTATATTATTTATAAACTATATATTTAACTATGTTTCAACTCCACTTAACCTTCTTCACGTCAGCTGAAGAGAAAAATAATCAAGAAAATGCATATTACTCTCCATATCTAGCTTTAGTTTAGCAACAATATGCAAGAGAAGGTGGTGATAAAAGGAAAGGCTGCATCTGGAGGACACCAGAGCTGGTGATGCGACTTCACAGTTTCGTATCTTCCTTGAGTTTGTTGTACTTGGCCTTCATACAATAAAATATAATTTCTGAACATAATTTGCATATTTCAGTAACTGTTGAACTTAACTATCACTTAATTTTTTTATTTATCCTTTAACACTTAATATTTTACTTGAAGTTTCATAACTTGAGCCAGAGATAGATCCAGACTTATGAGGAGGATGCCCAGTTGGTACAGAGTAGTACCAAGAGTATATTAAACAGTAGCTATAACAGTCTATTAAATGCTTGTCTTCTATTAGAAATAGAAGGGGCATGGACTTTGCTTGTGGTAGGCCTAGGAAACTTATGTTTCTTGAAATCAAGAAAAACTTCAGGAGCAGGAGAAAGGGAACAGAAATTACCTTCACTTGCTTAAAAAATGCAAGCAAACACTATTAAACTTGTCTTTTAAATGTAAAGCAAAAGAGAAAGATGTTGTTAAGACAGATGTAAAGACTATGAAATGCTAAAAAATAAATCTAAAAATCCAACACCACTTCAATAGTAAGAATTTTCACTTTAAAATAAATGTAGTAAATATTGAGAGTTGCTTCTTCATGATTAATCCCATCATACAGAACTGCTTAATGGAAATTAAGCACAATTTCCTCACAATTAAAAGACTGCACTTCTGGTAGAACCCTTTTCATGAAACATATTGTCCATTCCCAAGTTTTACACTAAGATCCTTGATATTTTCCCTTGTCCCTAAATGCTAAAGTTGGTTTCTATTCAAATAAACTCCACATTTCACAGATAAAAGGAAAGTTCAAGCGTGGACATAAAGCACGGGAAGAACTGGCCACCTAGGCCTTGAATCTGGATAATTTGTAAATCTGCTTGTGTAGGCTGGCAGTAATAATAAAAACTCATTAATCATGTAAGGCTGTGGTGCATGCTACCCTACAATAGCCCTGCAGCATTTCTTTGCTGTGGGGACAATATGCCTCATAAACTCAAATTAGTGTGCTGCAAAAGCTAATTGAATGCACGTGTGATACTTTGCCTGGGGATAACAGACACCCAAAAAGTCAAATGGTCTTACAGCTTTTATTGCTTGGTTAAGAATAGCTGATGGGCTCCTGTACAGCCCAGTAAGCCAGTCTATAAATTATCTGATTTTCTGTTTCTTTTCTATCAGTGACCTAATTTTTTATTTGAATGTGCAAATTGTCAACCAAAGGGGAAAAAAAAAAGAGTAATCCATTGGTTATTGGCCAAATTTGAGCCCAGTGTGAATTTGTGGATTGGAGGTACTGGCACTGCCCAATTCTGCTTGGTTTCCCAAGGCTTGTGTTAGTTGTAAGAGACCCAAAGATCAAATGACAAAGAGTGACTGATTTAGGATCTTGTTTTCATATATATATAGATTTTTAGGTAACACCCTCCCACAGGTATTTTCTGGGCCACACCTGTGTAAGTCCTAAAAGACCCATTTACATCCTTCCTCTGGTGCTTGGTGTGAGAAGCCTGATAAGAGATTTAAGGTCCCAAATGAAAACAGACCCTTTTATTTAATGAATATCAAAAAGCTAATCATCTGTATCTTACTGCCCATGGAAATGATCTTGTTGCTGGATGAGTAGCTCACTGAGCTTTAGTTTTGATTTTATATTAATTAGGTTCATTATAAGATTGTGAACCTGTGCAACGCTTTATGATTATTATATTTACTGCAGAATTTACTTTGTAAGTCAAAACCCATGCAATGGCAAAACATTGAACTGGCATAATAATATTCCTTTTATGTCCTACCACAATAAAGTAAACAGACTGAATGCATACTCCATTAAAGATTAAAACTCTTTTCCTCCAAAGAATTAGCCAAATTAAGCTAGCAGAATTCCAATTTGGGAAAAAAAAAATCTGATTTTACTCTACTTATCCTTACTGTGCATGACTGTGGATGATATAGCCTAGAATGTTCTACAGAAAAAGAGGCTGTATTTCACATTTTGATAATTTGTCCAGGCTGCATCCATTCACTGGAGTAGAGGCATGTTTTCAATATTGTTCAAAAAGAGTTTGTTGCCCAGTGTATGGTTCCCACTGACTCCATAGCTTATTGGAAATTTAGACTAGAAGACCCCTTATCCACTGCTTTATACCATATTTTAAATGTCAGGAAATTTCAGGAAATCAGAGAAAGTATTGTTTAGAACTTTACCAATGACTCAGACCCACATAGTCACCTCTTTAACTTGGCAGTTGCATTTGAGTCATGACAAATTTCCTGACTCTAAAAAATCAGGAAGATTTTGTTTTCATTGTAGAAATTACATCAAATGCAGCTGTTCCATTTTCAGAGGTTAACAGAGTATGTGGGGGAAAAAAAACCTGTAACCTACAGCTACAAATATTGAGGAAGACAGTCAATAAGGGTGTGAATCTCAAAGTGGCCAGAACTAAGCTATTATTTTACAAATCTCCTCTAGCAGAAAAAAGGATGCTGTCAAACCAGAGTGCAGCCTTTTCCCTCTACCTTCCTTATTTCACTTGGTTAAATCCAACTGCAGCCCTCCAGGAACAGCACAGCTATCATAGTCAAGTTGACTTCTTTCTGCATAATCAAAAATAAAACTAATTCTGCAGTGCTCCTTATAGTTGGTCATTAGGGGGATATCTAAAGCAGGAAAAAGAAGATGCAATGTGACTTCAAAACTGCCTTGATCCAGTAACTTCAGCAGCAAATTGCTTCTGACCACACATACACTCAGGTACTCCTAAGCCCTGAAATCCAAGAACATTTTGCTGCCTAATATGAATAAATTGGTATGTATTTTAAATTAGTTCCTTCAGTTCTGATGCCCGCTACTAAATCAGATATTGGTGGGAGATATTTTCTCTGAAGGGTGTTTTTGCACACTATTTTTTCATGCTCCTTAGGTTAGACAGCTGTTTAGTCATTTAGCTTGTCTTCAGCTACCAAACACAAGTGTAGGAAATTGCATTAATTTGGCAGTTATTCGATTTGTTTAATGCTTTTTCATCTGCTACTATTAAATAATTGGATCTGAGAGTTATTTTAAAAGGCAAATGTCTTGCTGTTCCTTGGAAGGGTATTAAGAAGAAGAAGAAATTGCTAAGATTTGATTTCATGAAGGCTTAACTTGAGCTTTCTACAGCTGGAAGCATCCTACATCCCTCAGTTGTCCTAACAGCTGCTAGCTGTGGGCAAATATGAACACAAAGCTTGCAGGATATCTGGATTATAGTTTTTATCAAAAGTTTCTATATTTTAATTTTTCTGGTAAAAGCAGACTTACTTTGCCTTTTTTCCCCCCCTCTCTTATGTCCAGTTTGCTAATTTGTTTTAAAACTCTATTAAATCTATTGCAATACAACACTGCTTTCTGTAACACTGAACACCTTTCATCTTTTAATTTTTTTTCTAGAATGAGTAATAAATGGTAATCTATATTATCAAAATTAATGTCAAAGGAATTTTAATTTTTTCTAACATTCAATTTAAAATGTTGCCTAATGCCCCCAAGAGCTACCATGATAAAGTGATCTGCTTATTAAGGTGAATTCTGCATTTTCACTCATATATCTGGCCTTCGAAAAATAGTAGTTTTTCCATCCGAGAATTTAGATGAAGAGCATTTTAACAGGTTTATATACTCCAAATATAACAGGTTTATATACTTTAGATAATGTACTGTAAGAGATGTTCTGTTAACAAAGAATAATTCTATAGAACACTTTCAGTTCCACACAAAATCAATTTTCTTAAATAAGTGGGAAAGGGGAAAATTTATCATTGCCCTGCTCTATGTATAACATGAAATGCAATAGTGAATGTAGGAATATGTTCCCCCTGAAATGGATTTACATCAGATCATTGGTGTGTTGTGAAGGTCAGACAACCTTCCGAGCAAAGTCTCCACAAAGTGATGTTCACTGCAAAGAATCATTACCCAAATCCTGTGTCCCCTTTCAGTAAGTGGGACTGTCCATTTGTACCACTTGGCTGAAAGAGGGCACCAGTGTTACTTTTTCCTGAAATATGGCACTTCATGGTAACTGCAGCGGTTCCCACAGACACACAGGTTTTAGTTTTGTCAAAAGAAAGGGCAGGAACAAGAAAGAGCACTCCAATTCCCTTTGCCTTGAGGCCGTGGTGCTCCTGAGCTCAGGATAAGTGATGCTGACAGCTGTGCCTGGACTTTTCCTGCTTGATTCAGACTCATTTGGGATGAAGGGTCTTCAAGCAGGAAAGGGAGCTCTGGTGCATCACATCCTGTTAGGGTCCCTACCCAGGGACGCCCTGAGACATTTGTTTAGCACATGAGTGGAAAGTACTTTTTCTTCATTTCAGTTCATTGGAACACTAATATAAATAATAACTGACTAAAGGACTGCAGCCCAATACTTTCAGAATTTGTCTTGATGTTAGATTATAATTGTCAGGAGGCCTGAACAGCAGCAGAGGAGCAGAGCAAGGTAAGGTTAGAATACAAATAGGCCCATATACAGCAGAGCAGCAGGGATGAACTGAGCAGCCTGATTTTCCTACCAGCAGTGCAAATCTCCTTTCAGTCTTCACCTCCCTTTAATTCTTACATTGCAAAAAAGTTTTCCTTTCTAGCATCACAATAGTTAATTGCAGGACCTGTCCTCTTCTGTCTTTAAATTCTCTGTCCCTGGAGCCACAGTTTTTCTCAAACTGTCCCCTCTACACCCTCAAAACACCTCACAAAGGTCAGAGGATCTGAATAACTTTTCAACTCAGTTTATTTGGAGTATCTGACTCAGATTGCCAGGTCTGAAGTGTCAAATGATCCTTATGAGTTCCTTCCAACTTGAGATACTCCTCAATTCTATGAAATCTATATATACCAGGACAGGCTTATCTGTCCATATGATTTAATTGCAAAGAATTAAATTGTAACAAATACAACTGGAAGATGAAGCATTGATGTTGGTCAAATGTTTAAAGAAAGCTAATGACATTACTTGTGCACAGGAAAGTCCTATGGCAGAGGTGCATACGTATTATTGCAAACATTACTAGTTCCACAGACTCCAAATTTTTTATATTAACTTTTCTATTTTTTTTTTTACTGCAGCAAAACAAAGAATATTCCTTTCTCATTGATGACAGAACACTATAATTCTTTAATGTGTCCTTTCTTTCCAGTATCACCTTGTGACACTAAATACCTGCAGTAGATTAGGGGTCAGTGTATGAAATGCACAAAACACATATTTCAGAAAATACAACTATATGCCAAAGGGAGCCAAATGGAAACCAAAAGCTTTTTATCCTGCAACACTGAAACTGGGATGGCAAAGCAGGCAACAGACACAGCTATTGACACACCATTCCCTCTGTCCTAACTCAGGGGAATGGACTTTGTGGCCTCCTGAGCCCTATTTTCTGTGATCACAGACCGTGTCAGAGCCTGCTCACTCCTGGAATGAGTGCATGGGGGGTGACAGCAACCTCCTGCCTTTCACTCTGGTTTTTTCCTACCCCCAGCAGTCAGAGGTCTGCTGGTGACCCAAACTGAACTTCTGACAGCTGGAGACATTTAAAGCTGCAGCTCAAATTGACAAAAGAATGTGGACTGCCTTCTAGAATTAAAGCTTAACACACCATACAGAAAGGTAGTGTGCATTTCACATCCCATTTGATAAACTGCAAACAAACTTGGCACAAAAAGTTTTTAATCAGTGGAGCTTGCTGCATTCTATTCATTACTGTTACAAAATGGGATTACAGTTATTCGTGATGGAGTTGTATGCTTCATATATTTTTATTGTTATTTATTTTAAAGAATATTTTTACACTGAGGCATAAAAGATTATATGCTATTACTTGTTTAACAGTTAAATATGACACTGGCAATATTCATCAACATTTTCCAACTATCACTCCTAAAATTAGTTTTCTAACAGACATTTGGGTAGCTGGACCAATTTTCAGAAATGATGAACATCTCCAGTTTCCACTGGCAACTCAGTCTATTTACTGTATCATGTTTACTTCTAAGCACAAATTTCAGAAATTACTTTTAGCTATCTGCATTCAGAAAACTTGGAATAGGATGTTGCTCAGTATTTAGGTTTTGGTTTTATGGTTTTTTTTCCCACACACACTTTTTGTCTGTTAACTCACTGGTGGTGAGTACATAATGATGATTTCTATTCAAAACACACCTCTTAGTTCTTCATCTGTAATGAAAATGCACTCAGATTACAAGGACAAACTGGGAGCAGTTTTTCAGCTGTGATTCCTACATTTTCCATATTTTTTCTAGATGTGATAAAGGAGAAGGACGGTTGGGAAATTTGAATTTTATTTTCTGCACACACCTCATTTTTACATCTGTAAAATCAGAGTGAATCTTCCTCTGCCCTCTGTGTAGGTCAAGAAACTGTGTAAACGTGACACCTTTTCAAATAATGCCATAAAATCCTCCGTGGGAGAAATATCTCTGCTTTTACAGCTGCATCTTCTACTTTCTCTAAAATTCATAAAACCTGAAATACTGAGAAGTTTTGTGCTGCGCATTTGTAAGGGTTTTTACCAAGAATAATTCTTTTATACATCACGGAAATCTTACATAAAATTTAAAGATTTAGTTCCATTGTATTTCCTACTCATTTTTCACATGATTTAGGAATAAATTTTGAAGGAAGGTGCATGTGACCTGTAGTAATCTGTGTATCCCTTCTCTCCCATGGTCACAGCAAAGACAGGTGAACCACACAAGTTATCTTTTTAATAAGTCTTTCTTAATATAAGCATTGTCAGACAACAAAGCCTTCATTACACAGAGAGACCTTTCAAAATGCTATGACATAGAGAGAGGTTTATGAATTCCTTTGCTAAGCAAGGAAGATGCAGTAATTGAAAGTGCCCACGGGCTTGGAGATTTATTGTTAAGGGAAGTGTGCTGTAAACAAGAGAAACATTAAGGATTTGACTGTAATAATTCAATCTATCTTACTTTACAAAACAACATCTAAGTTTGCAAGTGGTAAGGTCTTGTTTACAAATAATTTGCAGCCTTCATGATGTAGGCAGCTTTCAAAACCTCCCAGACAAAGGAAATTTTATAAAATGTGAGATATTACTACTGAAGCACTGGTCACAAGTGTGTAGTTTAAAAAAGTGTGTTTTTCATCAAAATGGGTTCAACCTCTGTGCACTTCAGGGTGTGGGAATGAGAGTGAAACAGCAAAGCAAAGTGATCTGCCTTTGGGACTGGAAAAACAGATCCAGGTGGCACTACTGGATCAGGAGTCGGGAAGTGGCAGGATCAGATGAACTTCAAGATGATTTAGATTTGGTGGCAGCAGTCACATAATCCTGCACTAAATTCTCCAGCACACCTGGGCAGTTCCACTCTTTCTAAATTTGTTCCTTTTCTTTCTCTAACTTAAGCACAGGATGGTGCTGCCACAGCCACCCAGCTGAGCAGGCCACACAGCTCACAGGCTCTTGGCTAAGCACATCTCATCTCTCAGTGTATGATCATCTCTTGGATAAAGTAACAGTAGAAATTGTACAAACCACTAAAATACACTAAAGGAATTTGGCTAGAAAGGGAAAACATACAGTTATGGAAGAATGGGATAACAGAAATGTGTATTTTAAAGACTGATTTTCTTTGCCTAGGACTCTTATTATATCCCAAGTGTTGAAAAAGAGAACTATCTTTGCAAAATGAAGAACACATGTTACTGTAAGACTGAACTTCTATTCTGAGGAACTGAAGGCGCTTCCTTCCAGTCAGATTATTCATCTTAAATTGGTCCTAAGGGAAGAAGAAGGTGGAAAAGCTCACTTAGCAAAATGCTAAATACTTAGCACATCCTAACTGTCCAGATCCTGTATCCTGCCCAAGGTGATGGAAGGGCTACTTGTGCCCCTCCTGCTGCTGGCACTGCCCTGGAGAGCAGAGCTGGATCCTGCACAGACACACCTGTGCCAGGAGCCAGCACAATCCTGGCAGAGCAAGCACTTCCGAGAGAGGGACGGACCTGACTTACACCCCAGAGCACAGATTACCAGCTTCACTGGAGACCCTGGGTTTCACAGGCTGGAATTTTTAAAGAAAGATCACAGATTTGTCATTTACACACACACAGCACTCCATGAAAACATCCAGACGTGCTGCAAAATTGGTCTTGGATCAGACAAGGAAAGGAAAAGATTAGATAACACACCTGATCCTACATAGAAGCAAATGCTGCTCCAGAGGAATTATTAGAAACTATCTGGACCTTAAAGACAAAATTGTTAAGCCAGTACTTAACTGACAGAGTTATTTTGCTATTACCTTTTAAGATGGCAGGAATTACATTGCTGCTATCTTTACAATCTGCTGTTCAGCAAAGCACTTGGTACAAAGACAAGTAAAGCATGTGATTTTGGGGATGTATAAAACATCAAAGCAGGTATTTAAAAATATCTTGAATATTTAGAGTCATCAGAATATTTAGTTTAATTAAAGAAATATAAAAGGAGCACTAAAAGAATTATTTTCAAGGTTCTCATGATATCACTATGTTATCTGGGTCTCCTGATGTTCTTGCTTACAGAACTCATTTATTCATCTACTTAGAGTATTCCAGTTCAAGGAATGAAAACTGCTCTCAATTCTGGTACTGCCATTATGCAGAGGTATTTAATAAGATGTACTAAATAGCCTTTTACACCTCAAAAGCACATTACAATAGTGATAGATGGATGTGCATGCCAGTGTGATGAGGAAAAAAAAAAAAAGGGAAGTGAACTAAAGACTGTCCCATTTTCATGGCAATTCCTTTTTTAAGTGCCAAGAAAGAAAAAAAAAAAAAAGAAAGAAGATTCAATCTACATAGTGGAGAAGGTGACAATTAAAAGAAAAAGCCACACCAATCATCTATTGATTCACTGCTACACAACAGGCTTTATCAGTAACCAAAAGCACTGAAAAATGTGGTCTCCTAACAAGCAGGTACAATCACTAGAAACAGTTTAATTTCCTCCTTTGTGAACAATAATGTCAAAGATCTTAAATACTTCTGTGATGGAGAACAAGATAGGCAGATACGGAGCAGGGCTTTTAATGCAAAGATACAAATATATTTTGTACCTATTAATTAATTTAATTCACACTATCCCTGTGAAATATTAGAGCAAATCTTACAAAGAACAAATTAAGACATAAAGAAGTTTAGCTTCTTCAGCCTTTGGAGTTGAATGGTAAATTTTTTACTGAGCTGTTACAGAATTGGGCAGTAGATTGGTTTTTAGATCACACAATGAGGAACTGTCTGAGCTCAAAGTGGAACGGTAACAATGAGGAACCCTTTCAGCAGTTTGTATTTATTGACTGAATGCATCACTGCAGGAACAGATACAACTAGTCACCAAAAAGTTGGCCAAAACTTGACACATTTACCTGCATGGAACTTATTCTATCTCTCTTATTTTATCATAAGATCTTATATAATTAAAATAACATGATTTTGTGCTTCTAGTTCTCCCAAATCAACCATTATTACTATATAATTATTTATATTCAAGAACAGCCATAAAATCCTTTTCATCATATTTGTTTTCCTCTATCTGTCACTCACTAGCTTTTACTTTTCTTGGTGGTAATGGAGCAAAACTAAACAAGTTTTGACTTTCAAATCTTCATCTACAAAGTAGTTCTTAGAGTAGTTACATTGCAAAAAGCTTAAGAACAGCATATACTGGCCCTCGGGGCAGATCAAAGCATGAGGAAACAAAGCTGGGAGGTGAAAGAGAGCTTTTCTGGGAAGCAGATGCTTCTTTGTGGTCTAAACCTTGGACATGGAATAGTTTATAACCTGGAAGAGCTGATACCAGTGCACTTGCAAATCGGTTCTCCTCCCATTCCTACCCCCTTGTTACCTGCTTTGACAAAAGCAAAATGTAGTGGACACCTGCACATTCCCAGGGAAACAAAAAGGCCACTTTAAACAAGCATTTAAGCAAAAATTGCCAGGTTGTCTGAGCAGTTTCATGTGTTCGCTGAAGACAGACTGCAAAAGCCAAAGCCATGTTTTCACCATGTAGAATTTGAAATGTGCAAGCCTTAAGTAGTCAGAAAAGAGGAAAATCCCAAACTAAAGTGCAAGGAAAGCCAGCTTGAAGGGAGCACTCGTTGCTGGCTGTAGTATTTGGTGAACGTATGAACTGTGCTCCCCATCTTTCTCCAGTGGATAAACATGTATTTTAATGCAATTTGCAATGGGGTTTGGGACTTATCACCAGCTGTCAAGAGATCAGTTATTGAGGGCTTAATTGACAGTGGATAATTAGCTCCTCTATGAACGGTGATTGTGTTTCACTCTGAAGATAGTGTAGTAAGAAAATGAAGCATATGGCAAAGTCAATTATGATTTTTTCTCAAAACTGTTTTTAATGGTATTTAAGTATTGATCTGTTGGGTTCCAGTTTGCTTTGATGGGTGTGCAATATCCTAAGATGCTATTGGATTTAGGCTGTTTTCCATTTTAACTACTTGTACCCTATGTAAACATAGAGAAATTAGTATATTGTTATTCCAAAAAAGGCTATTCTTCAGCACAATTTATGGTGCAAATGAGAACGGCTTCACAGGGCTGCAGAATTATCAACAGACAGATTATAGTTCTGTCATGGCCTTAAGGCAGGCTGAGTGATCCCTATTACTTTCACTATTCAGTGGAGTTAATGCTGTCTTGGAACTAAACATATTGAAAAAGGTCTTCTAAAGTGTTTTCTGAAAGTATTCTTTCTGCCTTTGTCAAGCCACACAATGAGAAATTATCACAGCTTTTTAGACAGCAAGTCCCTGCCGAGGAGCACAGGGTTATCCCAGGAGGCAGGGGAACACACAGCCCAGTACTTCTGCTTGCAGACTCACATTTGCATAAAACATTAATTGTTTGCAGACGTGTAGTACAGTAGGATGCCTGTTGGATTAATAATCTTAACGTAGCTGTGTCACTCTCACACAGCTGAACTCAACAATAATACCAAATGACACATTTTAACAAAAAAATAGCCTGTGTCCCTGTCTGTATTTGAAGGTATTAAGATAATGTTTGGTTTTCTCATTTTTCTTGTGTAAGAAATTTGACACAATATTTTTGAAACAGTAACTGCTTTTAACAATGATGAAGCAGTTTGAAGATAAGTGAGATTATAATTTCTCTTCTCAGTCTGGCTCTCAGTTTTCACTGCAATATTGGCCAAACCAATGCTTTAATGCCTAGAGGTTTAACTTCAGACACCTATAAAAGTTTGGAATTACAGAAGGAAGGAGAACAGAGTCATCAAAAGTTAATAATCTAAAATTCCTAATCTAAGGAATTTAAAATTGGTATTATGTCTTAGTGCTCTGATTTCTCTAATAATACTAGACAGAAATAATGTGATTTGCAAAACATTAAGGTCTCTGAAAAAGAGGCCATAAAAATACTGAAAGTCGGTGTTTGTTAATATAAGACATTCATTCCAACAAGTTAGAGTTTTAAAGCAAAAAAGGGACATAATTGGATGGATAAAAAAGATGTCTATTCTCTCATCATAGTTGACTACTGGGGGGAAGCCACAATACACCATTTCCAGTGGGTCAGAGAAGAAGATTGTCTGCATCCCCATCCTGCCTGTTGATGTAGCCCCTGAAGAACCCTCTTTTGGGAAATCATCTGAAACCTCAACAGAAACTATACAAAGATTTAGGCTTCTGGAACTGATAGATTTATGAGCCACTAAATCACTTCACTTTAGGTTTTTAATAAAAAATTGCAAAGTTCAGAGGCTCCTGATACAGCATCTTTGTAACTGCTGCTTTCCATGGCTGACAGTTTGGCCTGGATTTAATTCAGAGATCTGACAAGTCAGAAATGGGCAGATCTACTACCAAAAGGGTATTTCACTGTGCAATGAAAGTAGAGCCAAAAGTGGTAATATCCAATTCCACTCTAATGGCTTTTATCTGTAGATCTGAAGATGCTCCTGATATTCCAGCTCTATATTCAGCTCAGGAGGAGGTCAAGGGCAGAGCACCCCTGGACTTTGAAAGTTTGCTGGACTGAGGCAGATGTACCAAAACATATTACTGCAGTTTCTGTCTTACATAATAAATCGTGGGCCAAAGGAGCAGTAAACCATCAACCACCAGCCTGATAATTGCCTTTCTAATGAAAATGTGTGCCCCTTTTGTGTCATTTCTACTCTAAAACAGCATGCTAGTACCCACTAGTGAACAGTGCACTCAGCAGAAGCATAACTAATAGGAGAGATAAAAATTACGTCCCTGATGGTGTATTTTTTAATGTATTAAATAATGATTAGGGGCAAAGGGCAAACATTCAGCAATCAGCAAGCAACCAACAGGGAAAAAAAGGTACTGATTCAGTAGGTAAAGACCATTTAAAAAAAAAAATCTTAGTGTAGCCCTTCTCTGAAATCTCCCACTTGTCAGAAAATACTGGAACAGGTGAGGCTTTCTGTTATCTGTTACTATGTAATATATACATTGCTGAAAATATACTGTCAAAAAGACATGGTTGACAGCTAAGATATTAAAAGGCAATTCCAGTTGCAGCTGGCCACATTTTTGATTAGCTCTTCAGTAAACAAAGGGAGTTATTACTGACAGTAGGTGATTTCAGACAAGGTGGGTGAATGTCATGGCATGACTTGCAAGCCTCTGTTGTGTGTTATGGTATGTTAAGACACAGCAAAATCATCTCCAAGAGCATTGTTGCCAGACTTAAAGAGAGACAAGGGTAATAATCCAATCTGCTCAACAGAATTTCTCAATTACACTCCTCTTTCATATTGAACATACTGAAATACTTCTATATACAACCACGAACTGTTGTTGGGTAAACCAAGAGAGAATAGGATGCCATTTGGGGGCTTTATAATATTTCTGATCTTTTACAAAGGTTGGCTGGGAAAAAAAAAAAACTGTACACAGAAAAAATGACAATTATTTCTTCTATAAAAGGAACAGCATAATACAGACAAATGGACATGGCAGGAGAATTGCCAATTATACTTGGCCTGGTTCAAAAGGTTAATAACGAAATATATCTCTGGCTTATATTTCAAGAAGAAAACTAGCAGCAAGGCAAAATTATTCATTGTGAATCAAGTAAAAATGTTTTCTTTGGCCTTTCTCTGGCTGTTGCTAACAATTCACTTCTACAAAATGCTTTCTGCCATTGAAACAGGTATGCTTAATCTTCTAAATTAAATTTAAATACTTTCAGATAGAATGAACTGTTTTTTTTTTTTTCTTTATCTGCTACTTATATACTTTTAATGATGTAAACAGAACTGAAGGACATGGGAATGATCCTCATTAATCCAATAATACTTTGTGGTTAGACCAGGTCATGGGAATATTTACAATAAAAAAACTTCATTTGCTCTATAGGTTGGTTTGGGAAAAGGTAGTAAAAGAGAACAATTTAGATTAATCTAGATAAAAAATCTCCTGGTAAACAAGCTGTTTAAAAAAATTATTATTTGCCCCATTAGCTGTGGTAAAGTTAAAGCAGTTACCTTAACTGGTAGACAGGATAGGTGTTAGACCTGTGAGGCCAGGCACAAAAAAACCCCAACAAACCCCATTGTCAGAACTCTTTAGAGGATTTGATTTGCTTAAAATGGAAATCAAGCACTTTTAAGATACTACAAGTTAGATAATTAAAAATTTACAGGTATTTTTAAGGCCTTGGGTTTTGGTAGGTGTCCATCTGGAGGATACCTACTAGTTTTCCATTTAAATTGAGACTTCATAAAGAAAGCAACACTGTTATGCAGTGACATTTCCTTCTTTTCCCCCATTAGATTTCTCTTGAGGTTTGATACCAGAGAAATCTAATGGGGGAGATACAAAAGATACTTCAATTGCTTTCAAAATTATATATGCACTGTCATATATGCTGCAGCAATGTGTATCTTTGTCAGGCATCATGCCCTGGACAAAACATTCAGTTAAAAAAACCTCACCAAATAACACCATAAAACCCCAGCCCTTGACCACATTCAGAAACTTGTCAGAACTCAGGTATTGACCCTAAGCAGAGACCAAACTTCAAAAGGGAATCTGACACAAAATGTTCCAAAAAACGACACTAAATAGTTACCATTAACAATAAAGCAAATAAAGTCATTGAAGTCAAAGAGTAGAAACCACCTTCTGAATAATACAGACCTCAAGATGAACTTTTTGATCGGTTTTAACACAATTCCGAAGATCTACATTTGGGAGTGAACTGAGATGTGCTCCAGGTCACACCACCATCTAAGGGTATTACAGAAGTGAGAGGCATCATCTGAAGACAAGGAAAGGCAATTCCTCACTTTGACCTGTCAGCCCAGGTGACATCAAAAGTATCAAGAGAAATAGAAAAGAGTGAACAGGAAAACAAAGAAAAAGTATGAAGTAACAAGAAGGAAAACCTGCAAAAAAAAATGTCTTGCCATAGAGGGTCTTTTCACTTGGGTCATGAACTCATGTCACATCCTCAATACAGCTGGCAATAAATATCTGTTAACCTCATACAGAAATGAAGCATAGTCAGGATAGTCAGCATTAACTGCTGAAATAAAACACACCAATGCAAATCCAAAGACTGTATAATGATTAGATGATACCACTGTGATAAACTGAATGCAGATGTGGGGAGCCACGAGCTCCTGAATTTTAATGTCAGCTGTGAGAGTTCATTGGGTGACCTTGACAAGTCACTTCCCCTCATTGTTCCATAGATCTGCACGGAAATTTGGACTAACATTTACAGGTTTGGATACACAGCAATGTGTCTACAGGTACTAAAAATCTACCTTTTCATGGACATGATCTCTGTATGTGCTTAATGTGCTTTTCAGATGTAATTTTGGTAAACGTGTCCAGGTATTTCACACTTCAGATGTTTCCTAGGGCCACCCACATATGGGGAGC
The DNA here is from genome assembly GCF_001604755.1 of Lepidothrix coronata. Taxonomy (NCBI): domain Eukaryota; kingdom Metazoa; phylum Chordata; class Aves; order Passeriformes; family Pipridae; genus Lepidothrix; species Lepidothrix coronata. The sequence continues at coordinate 4,611,559 of NW_016690204.1, read as the reverse complement.
CATGTGATGGCAGGCAGAGGAGGCCAGGGAGAGGTTTCACTTATTGTTTCCATCAGAAATACAAACAGCCTGCGAATGCCTGTTTATTTATATTGATTAATTCAGACTAAACTCTTGGAGAACTCAAGAATATGTTGCACGTGCCAAAGGAAGGCAAGAATATTGGGGAAATCTGTTGATTAGGTTTTGCTGCTTATAAACCCTTACAAAGGTATTAGATAACAACCAAGTAAGAATTCAGATATGTCATTTGGAGATTTTCTAAATGCATGCTGGAGGAGGCAAAAAAGGAGGAGAAGATCCGTAAATAATACATAATTATAATATCAAATCATAAAAGCTCAGGATTCAGGAAACTACTGTGAGTTTCTGTTTAGAGAACTTAAAGTTGAGAATTGGGATTTAGTCCACGACATCTATTTGGCTCAATTATTATGCTCAAAATAAATGTATTTAGCTGGAGTAGTCACTAAATTTCTTATTTTGTCATCTAGTTTTACTGAAAATAAATCCAGACATCCTAAAACTGCTTCAATAGAGTATGGTAATTAAAATTTTTTAGGAACAACTGGCAAATGCATCCTTCTTCCCCCATGCTAACATACTCCAGACTGATTACTAAATATTGTATTCAAGAACCAAGTTACACAGTGATTTAGAACACAAAAAGATGAAAGATTAGAACATTATTTTTTTAGTTTTTCGGAGATCAGTGATGCTAAAAAGCATAACAGATTAATTATTGCTGTTATCTTGTTTGATTCCCCAAGAAAACTAAAGGAATCCTTACTGAGGGATTATCATTGTGATAGTCAACACCAAAATCAAAAGCACAGATGCATCACCAGTTTCAGCCCCCATGTTTGGGAGCTCTGAATGTAAAATATTACTATTTCCTCTGAGTGTTTCCCACATTGAATAGCCCACATCAGATATAACAAATCTTTAAATTGTTAAAACACCTTTGGTGACGAGTGCACAGCAATAGATACAAATAAGCTACCACAGTTTCAATATTCACTTTTATCTTTCACAGAGCCAGAGTTATTATACAAATATATGATCATACAATGCATCTTACACTTTTTAGCTGCACAATATATTCTGATAATAGTTATTTACATAATTATTCTTTCTGCAGGGGAAGTATGGCACACTATGAAAAACACTCAGGAAAAAATCATTAGACAATTAGTCATACAATACTCTGGAGCTAAATCCACTAAACTGTGCAAATAAGTAACTTCTTCCATGTACTTCTGTAAAGGAAGGTTATCCTAAGTGAGTTACCAATTTCAAACTCAGGTGTGGAGAGACAGTGAATTTCATAGGGCTTACATGCACTTACCAAATAAACACATCCATTTTACATTGCCTTTAGGAATACCATTATTCTTTTGTTAGGATTTTTTTTTTGCCTCTTTCTACTGTCTTTCCTGCTAATATGTTTTGCAAGAAGTAGAAAAGAGTCCAAGTCCATTTCCCAAACCTCAATCTTGCAGTACTTTGAACTTTAGACAGGTGAATATTATACTAATGGTACAACAACTTTTGGCTTTGCTTTTTTGTTCTCTTGATCCTAAACAACTTCTGTTTTTGAAAGGCTGAAAGAACTTACACACACACAAAAAAAAAATGACATATGGGTGGCTCACACACTTTGTGAAGACGATCAAGTAATAAATCCACGCTGTACTAATCATTCACAACTCTTAAGACAGACCAAAGTGAGTTTACTTGTATCAGGACAACTTGGAGGGCATATCAAAAGAGCTGAAACTGTTTGCTGCAAGGCAGTGATGAGGATGATTTTTTTCCCAACTGCATAAGATTTAGTTTTAAAAGGCAATTCAAGGCAGGTGAAAGATGTGCAACTTTTTAGGTACCGTGCAATAACTCCTTTTCTGAGTTCTCCTCCTCCCCAGTAACACTGTGTGCATGGGGCCTACCTTATTTATAGGCTCATCATTGTTTCTTACAAAGAAGGATGAGTAGAAACTCATCAAGAAACTCATATTCCCACAATCATCAAAGGGTTTCCCCAGAGAATTCCAAGTGAGCTAAACAGGATTGCTCAGCTGCAAAGAAACCATTTATGCAATCCAGGACCTGGGGAGCGTTCACTGGTAAATAAACCCCACAGACCTGCACTAAATCTGCTGCATACAAATATCCTGGGGTGTTGGGCTGGGACTTCAGCAGACCTGGTGGTGCTGTGCAGCCCTGGTGACCTCTCTTACTCTCCTATAATGGCCTGTCCTCCTTGACCAATTTAAGTCACTCTTCTGGGAAAAGCTGTCTCTCATTTTCTTCATCTCCACCTGGGGCCTCAGCCTTTGCTGTGGTTTCTAGAGGGCAGTAAAATAGAGATCAAAATAATGAGGGGACGGGACATGTGTCTTAATTTGAAGAACAATCCTGTGGTGGCAAACACTAGCTCTTCCTCAGGATTTTAACTAACAGGTGGAAAATACACCTCTGAATGGTCTATGAACATAGTGCTTAGCTTTAAATAAACGTTGATGCTGCTAATAACTAAATATCATTGCCCTGAGCCAGCAGGTTTGGATACAGTTCTGTATATTCCTTACAGTTATTTGCCCCCTAGTCGTGCTTGTTTTCTTTTGAAGAATAATTAAGATTTAATGGCATATTTTCACAGGTTTTTTTCTGCTTGCTTTCTTGCTGCCTACTGTGCTGATTGCTTGTGTCTGATCCTGGTCATTATAAGAACTGTACAGTAATTGCCTATCTGGTGACTCGTTAATGAAGGTCCCCAGAGAGATGAGGAGCTGTTCTTTTGAAGTTCATCATGTTTGCTGTTGGCCTTCTCGTTTAATCTATACATTCACAACACCTTATTCAATTATTGGAAACTCCTTTTTTTTCTAAGGATATAGACACCTTGTAAACAAGGTCCTTTATCTCTGCTAACAGCAGGGCTTACCTCTGATAAATCAAAGCATTTTACACACCAGACAGATTCTTTTCATCTTGGAAAAGCCAGGATGGTTCAAAAAAAAAAGAAATCCAAAACATTCTGGTACAAACAGGTGTGTTGAATCAGGGAATTACCTCCAAAATGTAGCATTTCAAACATCTGAAATTCAGCAACATACTGTAACAAAAAGCTGTGCTCATCAACACACATTTTCCAATTCTCAGGAGCTGTACTTTCTCTTTTAAACTGAGTTTTATAAGAGAGTTACATTTCAGGATTTTCTGTGAAGGAAAAGTTTGAAATTGCTTAAGGAGTGATCTTAATATTTGGCAGCAAGCCAAACACAAAGCTTCCAGCTATTTATTTTCAGGCATCTAACCTGCTCTTGGAGACAGACAGAGAGACAATACATAGCTTATGCTCTACCCCTCTCCTAGCCCTTTGCTACCTTGGGGTTCTGCCTCCTCCCAGATCCTTATCTCTGACTCCCCGTGCTTCCAAACCCCACTAACAGTAACCTAAAATGTCTGCAGAGCATCTCACCAGTTACCTGATGAATGGATTTTTGAGAGACCTATCCTCGTTTCACCAGAAACTTAGCAAAATGTTCTACAACACATTCTGGTTTTGACAAATGAACCTGCCAGGGAAAAGACTGTTTCAACTGAACATTTCTGCGACTGTAGCACTGGAAATACTCAGCATCAGTTCAGATAATTAGATTTTTGCAGTGTTTGTTTGTATGGTGGATGGCAGTACACAGAGGTGGAGGGGAGCGTTTTGCCTTCGGTGAAGGGCACACTGAAGGTGATTAACTGCTTCCCTTTTATTATCTGTGTCATTTACTCGATTGTTTTTCTGCAGTTGTGCTCTCCTTACAAGAGAGCTATCAGCCTGCACGGGGGGTCCACTGTTTGTATTCTCAGGGCTGCACCATTTTCTCAGTTTGTTTGCACAGAATTTAAGGGGAAAAAGAACTAGCTGTGAGCAGAAGGAAATCTCCAGAATGAGGGCTCAAAGCAAGGAGCTCTTACCTCCAATAAATGCAAACATACGCTCTAGAAGGCTCCAGGAGTCTCGACCATACAGGGTCTTGAAAGATCCATGCAGAAAGTTTTTCTGGATGTTCTCTAAGGAGGACATCGGGAAAAGATGGATCCTTTCTCTTTTCAGGTTTGATGGCAGTGGTAAACCAGCACGAGAGGACTGACCCCAAGTTAAGCCCTCAGAAGTTAAAGACAGGTTTTGCATATAAGCAATTATAAGCAGATATATATGGGAGAACTTAACAGCTCCACAACAAATTTTACTTAACCAAAACCACCTGATGACAACTGCAACCTCCTTGGCACCTGAGGGAACTGGGATTGTTCAGTCTGGAGAAGAGGAGGCTGGGGAGACCTTATGGCTCTCTGCAGCTGCCTGAAAGGAGGTTGTAGCCAGGTGTGGGTCGGTCTCTTCTCCCAGGCAACCAGCAACAGGATAGGAGGACACAGCCTCAAGCTGTGCCCAGGGAGGTTCAGGTTGGACATCAGGAAGAATTCTTTCACTGAAAGGCTTGTCAGGCATTGAAAGGGACTGCCCAGGGAGGTGGTGGAGTCATCATCCCTGGAGATGTTCAGGAGATGGCTGGACATGGCATTTAGTGCTATGCTTTAATTGCCAAGGTTGGACTTGATCTTGGAAGTATTTTCCAACCTTAATGATTCTATGATTCTATCTTCATACAGCCTACCATTCTCCAGAGCACCAGTCTAACAGTTCTCAGCACAAGAAATCCCATTTTAAGATTCAGGCAACAACAACCTTAACTTACTTTAGAGCCTGATTTTTCTTCTTCCAAACATCAAATACAAGGTGTACAAAGCCATTTACCTCTCTTTTGTAAGTTGAGAGGACCAAATAGGAATGGGATATCCTCTGTAATTCCAAACTGATCTTCAGAACTCCTTCTTGCTTATACAAACCAAGTGTGAAAAAGCAAGACACGCCTCCCACCCCCTCACCCCACAGAAAACCCTCTTGAGTTCTCTTTTCCTCACTACCTCGTGCTCTTGCAAATTACACACAGGACTGAACACCATTAAATAAAGATAAGCTTTAGCACTTTTTCTAGGATGATGCACAGAGTGAAGAAGACAGTGGGGGTGCCTGCAAATTCTGCAATTTTAACATCTTGCAAGTATCATCGGTCGTTGCAGGCACAACTCCTCCTTTGTGGCCCTGTGTTCAACAAAAGCAAGTTGGCAGTAAACCAGCATTGTTCACATAAAATGTAGGCTTCTACTGCTAATTCTTTGCATTTATTGCATTGAAGAGGAACTTTTTCTTGAGTATTTGAAATCCATAGAGTTCAATAAAAAATGCGTACTGCCAATTTTGATCCGACATGTCTTGAATATTTTACGATGTTAAACAAGCTTCGGGGTTACCCATACTTGCTCTATTCACATATTCTATTTTCTCAGGGTGAAATTAACATCGTGTTAGCAGAAGATCAAATTCAGAGAGTCTTGTGTGGAGAGATCCACCTGTCAGCGTGGAAAAGCCGAGGGGTTTGTAACTTGGATTTGCAGTCACACGATGTCAGTCACTCCTTCATCCTTCCCTCCCTGCTCAGCCTCGAACGCGACACGTGCAAAGCACAGCTCTCCCAAATTAAAGGAAGAAAATCCATACACTCACAGACCTCCTGGCACTCTTGGCCTCTGCCAGTCCTGTGCTTTTAACAGGCATTTTGCCCCAGCTGAACTTCACCTGCACAGAAAGGATCCCGTGCTGCAAACACCAGATGCAGCACAGGACAGGTCAACCTTTTTATCCAGAAAGGATGTGTCAGGCATGAGAAAACAAACACAAACTTGGCAGGAAGTTTTCTCCAGTACACAAAAAGTCAACTGCCAAAGGCACTTAAAACTAAGTTCACCTTTCGAATGGTTAATCACAGAATGATGAGGAAATGTAAAAACAGGTTTAATTGAAACATTTGTTCGTAGCAAATTAACGATTCCACTGAGATTGCTTTAGAGATATTTTAGTTTGCCATGAATGAAAATACCTTTACCTCATTCATCCTTACAGTATTCTAAATGTAACAAAACTAATTCTTAAGCAGATATTAAAAAAAAAACCAAACAACCAAATAACCACAAACCAAAACTCAAACACACAGAATTTTTATGGCTAAAGAACAATAGCTACTTATTGACTCTCATATCATTAAAGTACTAACACAACATAAATTAATAGATATTGCAATTAAGATTAATTAATGAGAAGGCTAAAAAACTGTTCCTGGTTGCTTGTGAATTAAATGGGGAATGAAAAAAACAACAGCAAATCATATGCATGACAGTTACAGTACATGATTTTGCATATCTGAAAGTTCTTTTTGCTGAGACTGCAGACTAGGCTATGAAAACATGAAAAATCAAATATTTGTGCAAACATAAAATTGACCATTTGTTGTAGTAAACAGTGTATAGCCTTGCAACACAAGTTAAACTTGGGTTAAAATAAGATGTGACTGAAATACAGTGAGATTGTAGGATAAACAGAATTACTGTAGCCATTACTAAGCACGTTTTGAACATAGGGCAAATAAAGGGTCATATAACACTAGGAAGAGGGAATTAAATTCAGTGATAGCATGGCAGAGCTTCCACTGGGGCATCAGACACAGTCATAGCACGATACAGGAAAACTGTTGTTTGTAAAGAAATATGGAGCCATACAAAGACTGTGGTAAAAAGCTACACCAAAGTATTTAGTCTGGTCCACAGCTGCCATTTCCAAAATGGGTTTGAAGAAGAAACAAAAACTTATTCCTAATCACAGCCCTTGCATCAATTTCTTATTCAAGATGCGGCTTTCCTGCCATGAACTTGATTTTACAGGAGAAAGATGCAAATTGAAATAAAGAGTGTACTTAAAAAAGGCTGCCTGGTGTCTTTGGCTTCATGGTGTGCCCCGATGCCCTTCTGTATTTTGATGTGAGGGGACGCTCTTTTGATATCTAAGCCAAAAGATAACTTGTCCAAAGAGGGTGGAATGTGACATATCCCTTTCCATGCTTTTCTACAAGGCCTTCTAAGGATAATGAGTGCTCTAATGTTAGTGTTATTATAACATCAAAAGGCAAGTGGTTCTCAGGTTAGAATCAAATGGAAGTGAAACTACAGCTGATGGTTTGGTCAAGTTTGCCATTTTCACACTCCAATGTAAAATTATTTTTTGTTCAGATCCTGAGGGTAACATCAAGAGGAAGATTTGTTATCTCTTCCTAGAGTAGATAGATGTTTAATGAGCACTTGATGATTCATCTAGAGTATAACATCTCAGCTGAGAGCCTGGTGTTATTATTCAAGCCCATTTCACAGTCAGACAGCTCCCACTCTTCTATAAAGTATTTTTTTACTCTGTGAAAAACAAGGCCTTGGAGGCAAGTCTGGGGATACACAACGACATATTGAATTTACTGGCTTTGTCTGGAACAATATGGCAGAAATATTTCAGTGATGCAAGACCGTATCTATAAATAACTTGAAAATGTGGTGAAAGACTGTGCCAACAGATTGTTGAAATCCCCAGTGGTTTGAATAGGAGTTTACTAGAGAGAATTCCTAAAGGACTACAGTTTCAAGCAGAATGGAGCCAAATAAAAATAAAACCAGGGAATCTAAAATGTCACTGCATGAAGGAATCATCTAATACTAGAAGGGAGCAACACTCAGTCTGTGTTTGTCATTTTACACTTTCAGATGTTTAAATTTCCCTCAGTTGATTCATTTTCTCCTCCTTTCTTTCTCCTGCCTCCCTTTTTAAGGTGGCTATTCATGTTAAATATGTTCTTCAAGCCAGGAGTGGGGAAATACAGACACAGTTCCAAAGAGTAGCCCAAAATGCAGACGGCCAAATGAGCCATTAGAGCATGAAATGCCCCATTCTCCTTCCCCATCTGTTTGCTGCTCTGGATTCCCTAAACTTCTCTTCTTGCTCCCATTTGCTTGGCAGCTGCTGCAGAAACCTTCACCCCAGCCAGCAGCAGAAGCTCAGGGGTTGTTTCCAGGGCTGCTGCTGGTGTGGCTCTGGGAGCCCTGCACGGGCAGGACACGAGCTGCACCTCAGCCTTGGCACTGCAACCCCTCTCCTAAACCTGGAGAGCCCAACACAGCAGGGCCTTCAGCAGCAGCCTGCACATACACCCCTGAATGCAGCTCACTGCTGAGAGAAGCTTGAGGGGAAATAAATTTTCCCCAAATTAACCCTTCCTTTACATCAAGAGCAGCTGAACTGAGAGCTTCGACCAGCCAGGAGCCAAGCAGGATGTCTTTACAGTCATATAGGAGTGAATCACATCTTGGCTATTTCTGTATTTGCCAAAAAAAAAAGTCTTTAAGCAGCTACTATTGCATAACAAGTTAAACTTGTCACCTTCCCTCCTTTCTGTGACACTGCAGTGACATCAGGAGCAGGAGTAACTGCCCTGACTCAGGGCCAACACTCCATCCAATTTAAACCATGCAAAGGTCAAACACGAGTCAAAATTCTGATGCAAAGCTTGTTCCTGTTAAGGGAACAGGTGAGGTCCAATATCAAATTAGATGAAAAAAAAAAAAAGTTTAAAAGAAATTCAAGATGATGAAGACATTTTTTTTAGCTGCCTGGTATCCATTCCTACCCCAAGATCCAGTTCTGTCCTGGTTCAGGTGCCATTACAGGCAGAGATTTTGTCTTGTACTTGGCTTCCTCCCTCCCTCTTCCACACACTCTGTTCCTGCTGGTCTTTGAAAAAGGCCCAATTCAGGTAGAGAAATCCTGCCCTCTTAAGATGTACTCAGACTTTCACATAAATTAAACTAATTGGCAGCAAGTATAACACGTACCTTAATCACAACTGCAACACCCTGTGATTACATCAAATCCTTTCTGAAAAGGAGATTGTTATTTTTACAGGGCTCTGAAATAAACATTTAAAAAAGAAAAATAGGAGTCTCTGTTAGAATATTTCACTATATTACTTTCAAAGGTCGAAGGATCCAAATAAATAACTTTACTCCATTAAGCTTATCTGTTTTAAAAATATAAATTAATATTTTTAGTTTGTAGTCATGATGTGTTTTTCACCAATCTGCACATTTAGTAAGGTCTAGTTTCAATCAGCTCTTATCCCCACATATTTTCTCATGGTAAATATTAGGGTTTTAACATGCACAGGGAAGCCAGAATTATTTAATTATCTTCTTTTTCATATTTTAATTAAAAGACTGACAGCTAAAGTGAGCTGATGAATGTCACCCAAACACGAGCCTGTTGTGAAGTGCTGTTTCAAATGTGGGAGCCAGGTAGTGCTGCATCAGAAACCCAAATTTGAGGGGCACAAGGGACCTAATGGTCTATCCCTGAAAGTGGCTTAAATCAGTCCCCACATGTAGGACCTGCCAAAGGCCTGGCCAAGAGTCTTCCAGCCATCACTAACAATCCCCAGGGATGCTGGCTGCAGGAGAGGAGTTTTCCATGCAGCAGCTGCTCTGCCTGGGGCAACAGATATCCCCAGAGTCCCTGGTCACTAGGGGACCTTTTCATCATCTTGCCAGCACTGCTAATACTGATTCAGCTTCACTCGGGCTCTCACTGGCAATTCAAACATCACTTTGATTTAGATCCATGTTGAGTTATATGGAATGAAGCTGGTGCCTTGTCTGGGAGAGGATTCCCCGTGTTACTGGTATTAGGAATGCTGCACATCATTTATAGGACAGACAGGTGAGGCTCCTTCAGGAGCCAGTGAGTGGAAGAATCAGATAACCAAAGGCAGTGTTGACAGCACATTGCTCCCCACAAGTAACAAAGGTGGACGAAGACTGTTGTGGCAACAGACAGACCAGAGGGACAGCACTAAGGGTGTGCTTATTCTGAAGCACAGCCTCTGAGGAAGGAGGCTCTTAACTGAGCAACTGGTGCACAACTGAAGCATCTCTCCCTCCTTTTATATGTAACTGGACTCCTTCACATGCCTGGAACAGTTGCAGTGTTGTTTGCTTAGCATCTTTGAAAAGAGGAGGGAATTACTTCCAGAGAGAGATCACTGCAGCCCAGTACAAACAGCACGTCTGTGCAGAACCACCAAGCTGGCAGGGCACACTAAATCACACTGCTCTGGCCCCAGATATCCCTTCTGAGCCTTCAAAGTTCTACCACAGATTGAACCATGTGGGAAAAATGATCAAGTGGTTTTGTTTGTTTGCTTGTTTTCATCTCTCCTGAGCTAAATGTTTTCTCAGGAAGAGCGGTTTGGTATCAGACACATCTCAGTCCTTTTCATCCCACTGCACTTTCAGAAGGCAGGAAGGTTTGACAGAGTGAACTGGGCTTGCTCTAATTTTGCTGGACAGTGCCATTCACGTGATAAAGACTTGACAAACTTTGATTCTCAATGTGCAATACCACAGCTGTGGGTAAAAAGACTATGCTTATTATAAAAGCCTGAGAGCTTTCATAAATGCAAGTTTTCAGACATCCTACACTAAGAGTAAATTTATTCTAATGCTGCAGCATAAAAAGAGGAGCAACTGAAGACATTCCCTATCAGGTTTATAAAGAAAATAGCATCCACTTTTATTTGGTTTTAAGTAGTAAGTGATAAGGAGAGTAGACATGTACACTGATGATACCACCCAGGAAGAGTCCTTTGGGAGGCTCAGCTGGAGAAATGTCTGCTCCATTCAGATCTCGCTGCCTCAGCCTCCAAAACACTCAGCCCTGTGAAGGCATTTTGTGTGTACAAAAGCAAAACATTTGGAATGACAGCAGTCAATGGAAAATGTCAGGATTTCCACTTTGACGCACTTGAGTCCACAATGCTCCCTCTTACACCTTTTTTTTTTTTGATGTTTTTAGCTGAGCAGGCTTCAGTCAGCACTGAGAGAAACAGCCAATGCAGAAGAACACAAAGTTTCACTATACCTGAGGGGTTCACTGATGATTCCCTCTCAATTAATATGATATTCTGTGTTAGATGAAAACTTAGAAGGATTGCTGGTTGAAAGACCATCATGCACAGCGTGAGCAGCTATTTCCACTTCTGAGCTCCAACTCTTCAGAACATTTCTTTTACTTTGTCATTTGAAAAGAGTTCCTCCAAGGTAATGAAGATTAACTGGAAATGTATTTCAAATAACCTATGGCATTGCAATCTCTTCAGCTATTCCTTAGTTTGGGAAATATTAAGACAAAATTAAACAAAATTATTAGATGAAGAAAAGCAGTCAGAGCTCTGAACTTTCAAAAGTTTTAAAAAGAGAAGTAAGAAGGAAAATTCGGATGGTTTTCACTAAAGTAGCAACAGTTTGCTTCAGTCCAAATAACTCAGAAAGAGAATGCTCTGAGATACTGTGTGGAAGATCCAAGCATAAAAATGAGGAAACTTGATTATTTTACTTTCTCTCATGCAAAAGTAATCTCTGCTGGGCAGAGCAGCAAATACCCACTTTCTGTGCCCAGTAGCCAGGATAAAGGATACAGCCATGGGAAAGCAAACACAGCTTCAGCACCCCTGACAACCACAAGGGATAGATAATAGTGTAACTGCAACTTAGATGAAATTAGAATAAATGAGGAAAGGTTAGAGGGCAGTGTGAAATCACACTGATATCCAGCCTAACTCTACTTTTCCATAAATGCAATTTGAAGGATTTTTGATGGCGTTGTTTACCGGCCTTGGGGTGGGGATTTTTTGTGGGGCAATTCTGCGTGATAATTATGCAAATTCTCATTCAAGTGGAAGTAAAAAAAAAGTAAATTACAACTTACAGCTTGCAGCTCACAGGGTTTTTAAATATTAATAACATGCACATATATATAAATAACAATGTTAATGATGAGAGTATTGTAAGCAACAGTGAGTGAGAACCGATTATAAACAGTTTCAGGTATTCAAGGGACGTTTTCACTGTAATTAAGAGATGATAGTGGCAGAAAAGCAGGCTTCAGAAATTGAGACCTTTCACACAGTGAAGTTCAAGCAATTTAGATTTGTTCTTGGTAAAAGATTCTCTTCTTCCATGTTTGCCATTTTGAATTTAATCTTTTTTTTCTGTCTTTGGAGCTCTGCCATTCCTTTTTCTTGCCGGATCTTTATAGGCTCAGTTTCTGCAGTGGCAATATTTCATTAGGATTTCTCCACAGAGAAAACTTTTTTATTTTTCTTTTATAGAATATGAGAAGACAACCTACCAGTGAAATATACTGGCTCTAGTACAATCTCACAAGGAAAGTATCAAATGCCCTAACACCAAATATATTTAAAACTCAACTGTAGAAAACCTAAGGGAATTTTCCGCAGGAAAACGAACCAAAAACCTAACAGTCCATCTTGTTTCTCTGATTTCTGTATCCCCAGTTGCCTGAAAATGTGTAGCATCTGTCAGTAACTTGTGTTCCTCTCCAGTCATCTTCTGTGAACAAGAATAATTCCTTCTCCCTATTTCATATGCAGCCCCTTCCCGGTGTTCAAGTCTGAAAATAGAGTTTGTACATCCTTCAGGGAAAGTTTATTGCAGCGAGGCTGCCACAATGAGCAGAAATGTCAAGTCTTAATGACAAGAATGCAGTTAACTCAAAAGATACTGATCTTTGTATATAGTAGTGTATGCACAGTTTAGATTATAGGAATATCAACTGTGAAGCAGAGAGGTTCTTAAAGACCCCAAAACTGTAATTGCATGAAAAGGCCATTCTATTGAGTATACACTTCTCGTTTCTTTCAGCTTTTCAGGGTTGTATTTTCTGGGGTTTTTAATTAAAAGATAATACCAAAAGATCTTTGGGTTTTAAATTAAATTCTCACATTTGCCTGCTTCCTCCAGCAGCAAATATCTCACAACTGTCAGTGGAAGAGACTAACGTACTCAACGTGAAGAGTGAAATGCCCTCCCTCTCTTTCTTTCACCAGCAGACCAGGATGTCAGATCTACAGAGAAATTTATGTATTTCCATTGTGGAGGGGCTGAGGACCTGTTGTGCCATGGATTGATCACCACAATAAACAGAGTTGAATGTTCTCTGGGGCATTTTTACACAGTACACACATTTTTTTCAATATTTGCAGGAAAATGAAGCAATAATAACAGAATAAACAAATCCAAACCCACAAAACCATCCAAACAAACAAATACTCTCCTACAGTCCGAAACCTGAATTTTTCATCCAGAACTTGTCTTGTAACTGAGATTGGTTTTACACTGGATATCTGGCTAGCTTACAGCCTTTTAAATATCTTACTCATCTCTATAGGTAATAGAAAAACTCAGATAAGCATACATTAATTTCTTTGGTATTACCTTAAATGTGAATATTTTAGCTTGCATTTTAAAGAGAATCAAAACACCATTTAGTAAAGATGAAGACATAAAACTTAAAAAAAAAAAAAAAAGATTAGTCAGTGAAGATTAAAACTGCTTCACTCCAATACTGCAATTTAAGGCAGATCATGGTGCAGACAAAATCCTTCTCTATGAGTTTATTTCCTCTGTCTCTGCCCATCTTCCCCTCACAAGTTGCTACTTCATTTCACCGAGAAGGCTGAAATCAATATAATGAGTAGAAAAGCACGCAAATTAGAGAAGTGTGTGTCAAGTGGCAGCATAAAAAGAGCAAGTGAGAATTCTCTTCCAGCATAAAATCTCCAAAAAATTCCTACACGCCATCAACGTGGATTCATTTCCATAAGAAACAAATTGGTAGCTGATGCTGATGAAGGCTGCCCTGCACTTTACTGCTAATAAGTGACACCAGGGGCCTTGTTACAAAGTATTTCTAAACATAAGAAATTCTGTAATGGGGCCCCCAAGGGCCACGTCCACAAACTGCGGCCCCTCTCCGAGCTGGATGTGCACAGTCACTTGTTTCCAAGGCAACTAACCCCGAGCACAGGAGCGGCGTGAGACTCTTGGTGCAGGGAAGTTTAAGCAAAGCCTTCCAAGTATTTTCATTTTGTGACAGGACCAGAGGATTGGGAAGAGTTGCTTTTCCTTGGTTTTGCACTACAGAATCGTCCTGGGTTTAGATATCACCTATTAGCATCATCTGAAGACATAATACATCCAAATATAATGCAGTGTGTCACAACTGAGATCACTAAGGGCATGTTCCTCACTTCTTTTTAGCTTAGAAACAGCTAAAAAAGAAGGCAGGCTATCAGTGAGCACCACAAGCAGTTGCTTTCCATTCCAGGACCTTCAGGTAGCAGAAAAGTATCAAGAATAATTGGTTTGTTCACTCTCCCCTTTGATTCTGGTCATGCTGATGAGGATAATTTACACTGGTGACATTCTTTCAGGTATAGTGGCAGCTCTGTCCTCTCATCAGCAACAACCTGCCTATCAGCAGTCTGACAACTTTTCCATCACAACAAACATATCAAAAGTAGGGGGGAGGAATAACTACAGACCCCCTAAAACATACCCAAACCATTATTCATCTCCATATCAGTTGAAGGATCCCTTAATTCGCTTGGAAATTTTCAGGCTTTTTGTAAATGCTGAGGTTATTTTCAACATTAACCTCAGAAGGCCAGGAAAGTGTAGAACAACAGGATTCCATAAAAATTACAGCTATGTAAGCTAAAAGTAAACAAATCCTACATTACACTGCTTGAGCATTCATGCTGTAACAGGAACACCTTAAGAATACCTTTCTCAGGTAGTGCCAGCTCGAGTCTCGCTGCTAAGTAGAAAGTCATCTTTCCTGCACAAATACACAAACCTCTTGTGAGCTCACAGTTGCACATAAGTTAACAATGCACACTCCTGTTTTAATTTCTGAAGCCAAAAAAAAAGTATTTGGACTGCAATTCCTATGATATCGGGTCTGGGTATCTTCCTCAGCCCATTCACAGCTAAAGTCAGGCAAACCCTCCACACCCAGTGCCGGGTGGAACTGCAGAAGTCTGAGGTGTGTCGGGTGCAAGTGTGTGGTGACCATGGACAGAACCAAAGGGAAAGGCCTGAAGTTGTGTCAGGGGAGGTTTAGACTGGATATTAGAGAAAGGTTCTTCCCCCAGAGGGTGGTTGGGCACTGAACAGGCTCCCCAGGGCAGTGGTCACAGCACCAAGGCTGACAGAGCTCAAGCAGCATTTGGATGAGACTCTCAGGCTCATGGTGTGACTCTTGGGGATGGTCCTGTGCAGGGCCAGGAGTTGAACTCGATGATCCTTGTGGGTCCCTTCCAACTCAGCTCGTTCTGTGATTCTGTGTAAAACATGTACAAGCGTCTCCTTCGTCACGTCTTTGCTCAGCACTACTGGTAATTTAAATACTGAGCTCTGAAGGACATAAATAAAGATGCAGATAATTTTCAAGCTTTCTGCTAAGGCTACATTTAGTTAATTAGAAAAGCAGTGACTTATCCCAGAGGAAGGAGGAGAAACAATGTTTTCCTACCTCCTGGTTAGCAATTTTTGAGGTAACGCACACTCCACCACACCAAGAGCTTCTCTGCCCTGCCCAGGAGCAGAGCAGAGCCTGCCAGCAGCACTGACCCAGACAGGGGCACCTGCTCACAGGGTGATTTCACAGGGCCAGTGTTTTTGAAGGACAGATGGGAAAGGACTCCCTGCACTCCCTCCCAGAGCAGCCTCACGGCATCACCCTCGTAAGCTCAGAAAACATATTACCTACATTTCATTAAAAACAAATCCTAGGAGAGGTTATTTTCCTTTCAAGAAACCAAGCAAGAAATAAGGTTATAGGTACTAAAACACCTACAGTGTATATTAAATTCACTGAAGTTTTGATTAAACATCAGCTCTGCTTCATAGCAGGAGAAAAAAACTCACTCATGTACAAAGAGCCCCCCCTTTTGTCTTTTCCTCACTTCGGAATTTGATTTTTTTGTTTTATTTCAGATCTCTTTCAAACAATATGCCTCATGTAGTATGTTTATAGCCATAAACCTGTCATTCAGTGGAACACTTCTAGCTAGGCATCTCATTTTTTCTAGTCTCTTGGGAAGCAGCTGCCTTCTCCATGGGTCAACATAGTGGAAACCATACAAAACTCTACAGGAGGACACTCCCCATCTGCACAGCAGAACGATCAGTCTCATCACCCACCTCTGGGATACACCTGATGACTTGCAATGCCACTGCCTTTCCACTTAGACTGCAGATGCATCAGAGTCCTCAAACTGGTTGGGAAGTTTTATGACCGAAGTGCAATTACTGAATACTGAAGTTTTACTCCTGAAGTGTAGCACTTTGTGTAAGTGATGCCTCAGCCTGCTGATAACTGTCCAAAGCCACTGAGGTAGCTGTCTTCCTCTCATAAAGCACATCTCTGAGTCACACTCTGAACAATAAAAGATAACAACAAGCTAAGCCCTCCAAGAACTCTCAGAGCAGGGGAGAAGCAGAGGCACAACTGAAATATGGAAGTAACTCAGTAAACCCAGCCTGAGGACCCACGTGCTCTCATCACCACCGTCCCAGAGACCAGCAGCACCAGTGCTGAGCACACCAGTGACACAGTGCACTGGTTGCCATTACAAAAGCATCTACTCCAGCACAGCAGCACATTTAGAGGCTTCGTGTTTCCAAGTCTCCCAAAGCCCACAGGGCTGCCAATGAACCAGCATAGCTCCAGAAACAAATCAATGCCTGGCTCCCCTCCCAAAGACGATTCCTCACTGCGTTACCATTGACAAGGTAACCAATGCTGTCAGAGCCTGTCAGATGGCAAATTCACACAGGGCTTTTGCCACCGAGCTGCCAGTGGGGGATTCTCTCCCTAACAAGGAGAGCGGAGAAACTTCAGAATAAGCAGTTTCTTGTTCTCTGGAAACTTCTTATTCCAGAGTTTCTTACAGCCCTCCATCTTCCCAGTTTCTAAATGAAGGTCCATGAATCCTCTGGCACTGAAGTGGGGGTATAAAACCTCAAATTTCTTTGTGGGAATTGCCAGCTAAATGGGAGCTGTCTCCTCTTATCTATAGTATGAAAGAAATCCTAACCCTTTTTTTTTTTTTCCCTGAATAGAAGTATAAAATAGCATCGTGTAGCCTTATAGTTGTGAGGAAACTGAACTTTAATGGCTTCAGCACTTGACATTATTCATAGTTAGAAAGGTCAATTTTTATCCATCACCTCAGGAAGATTTCTCTGCTTCCAGCCAGTGATATTGTTGAGAATTTGCTACCTTTAAAACAAAGTTTCCTTCAAAGCCAAGTGTGTTTGCTCCTGAAGTATTATGTAAAGCTCCAATCTATGGCATATGCTGACAATACCAGCTGCAAAGGTCTTGGAAAACACTGTTCACACAGCACGAAAATTTCGCACAAATGGAAAGCTTTACAGCAGTGCAATCCACATAACGGTTGCTTTCACAATTCCAGTTGACACTTAAATATTTAAGAACAACAAGGGACATATGGGTTATTTATTTTCTTTTTTATTTTAATTATAGTTCTGAAAATAGTTTCCAACTTAGTTATTTTAAAACAGAAACGGCACCATTTTAGCACTGAACTTGTGGGCAATTCATCAGGTTGTGAATTCTAACCTGACACTTACAATACACCAAATGCTTTTTCAATGCTGCTGTTGCACCATCTGCTTTGATATTGCTTCAGAATTATACTTAAAAATATGTAGCTAGAAGCAAAATGAGGTTTATAGAATTTGACTACAATCTATATCTTTCTGGGAGGGAGGATTAATCTTCAGTGCTTGAAAGCTTTTATGCTTTATAATTTTTGACAACATTTGAAAAACAGAACACAACTGGCACTGCCACAAGGATGTAAAAGTTTGCTGTTTTCAGGTCCTAAAATAGTCGTGTTCTTGCTAAGTTCTAAAGAATATTTTGTGTGGTGTCATTTTTCTCTTCAAAGTCTAACCCACAGATATTGCTGCAGTTTGTTTTAATGATTCTTTCACGTGGGTATGACAAAAAATATTATGTAACTTTAAGATAACATGGTACTGTAAAACAGATCTGTAAAGGATAAAGTCTGTGTTATTTTCTTACAGATTGTAAAGAGCAAAATCTACTCAAAATCTCAATTCTTTTGTGGTCAGACACAGCATAAGGGAATGGAGAGGTTTCACATCATT
Organism: Lepidothrix coronata; assembly: GCF_001604755.1. Classification (NCBI taxonomy): domain Eukaryota; kingdom Metazoa; phylum Chordata; class Aves; order Passeriformes; family Pipridae; genus Lepidothrix; species Lepidothrix coronata. The sequence continues at coordinate 4,593,508 of NW_016690204.1, read as the reverse complement.
GCAGCTTCATGTCACAGTATAAATATTGCAGATTTTACAGTTTCAGTTGAAAATTTATACAGAATAATCAAGTTGCAGAGTAGGGAGGCAGACAGTTTTATGAGACATACTGTAATTGTTCTGACCTACTCCTGCTACTGATGAAATAGGGGCAATAAAGTGAAAATCTGACTGTTTCTTTGTCCTTGGTCTAAGTATGACCTAAATGTTGCAGATCTTATGACAAAAAATGAAGTTATTTCTGCATGTTAGCTGGCTCAATTGTTGAAAGTATTTATTTGGAAAACAGATTTTACTAGAACTGTTGAGTGGGAAGCTCTCCAGCTCTCTCCAGGCATCAAGTGCTGGCCTCTGTCAGAAAAAGCATCCAAGACTAGGTGGATCAGGGTTTTAAACAGTACTGTAAATCTCATTTTAATTTTTCATTATTGCAAGCAAAAGAAAAAAATAAACAACCAAAACACTCTCAATTTTATCTTTCTGAACTATTCTTACCTAGTGAAACATAAAATAGAGCTGAAGCAGGTAAGGTGTATTCTTTATATTCATGCCTTTAAAAAACCTTTATAAAATACAAAAAAAGGAAGAACTGTGGAAATACCACCTAACATACTGCTATCCTTCACTGTATGTTTCTTATGCCTTTTTCCTGGTAAATTTTAAAAGTGCAAGATGAAGAATTTTATCACTTCTCAAGAGAATTTATTCCTTGGACCTGATCTGGAAATTCTTTGACAGACCAAAGGCAGAACTGTAACTTGAAAGGTTTCAACATTTCTACAGAGGGTGCTCTGCTGCTTTGAGGTTTCAAGAGAGCGGGTCACGATTTTCAGAAATCACAAGCACTTCTTGCAGTGCTTCCATTGGGATTTTGGTGCAAGTGCAGTGAAATCACTTGAGGTTGTTAAGAGGAGCATGAAGCCCGATGGAGCATCAGATCCCACTCCACAGGTGGATGTACCTTTGATGGCACACAATGGTTGCCTACATGGAGCACTGTCTTTCATTCTGCCCTTCATCCACTCATTCAAATATTTTTCCTTACATAGTTTCATACTTTAGATTTTTTTTTCTGGGTGTTAAGACAGCAATAAGGAAAATCAATGCCTGCATTTCTGTTAGAAAATTCAGGACATCACCTGTTCCCTAAGGGCTCACAAGGAGAACGTGTGTTCCCCCTGACATCCATAGGCTGGTGCTGTCACAGATTGACATAAAATCCAGCCTATATTCTTCAAACTGGTTACCCCATCAGAGACAAGTTCCTTTGCACTTCTGCTCTAACTTTGCTGCTTGTTCCCATGATCCCAGCCTCTCTTCATTTCCCATCCAGCACACTTTGCCTCCAGGCACCTTTTAACCCATCTCACAAACATTTTTAAACAAGCACCTTTGAACACTTACCATTTTGTACTTCTCACTTAGGGGTGGCTCCCACCGACAAGGCTCATTGTTTGTTCCATAATTATCTCCTGAGACTTCCCATTTGCTGAGGAAAAAAGAGGAGCAAGACATAACAAGATTGCTGACACGTTAAGGCTTCTGCCTATCATGCACTTGCACTTCCTTGCTTTTCTACTTATCTGTTTCTCTTTCAGAGCCTTTTGCAAGAAGGATTTTCCTATGGGCCATAACCAGGGCTCTCAGATAAGGATAGCAACAGTGATAACACTGCTTCCAAAGCAGGGGGTGGTTTATGCTCAACACACATTAAAAACCAAATTTCACATCCATTGTGTGATGCTAATTCAACTGGAAGCTGTCAAATCATCTTTCAGAAACTACCACTGCAGTGACTGAGGGTTGCTCAGCTTGATGGATTAAAAATGTTATATAAACTTCACACTGTCCCAGCTGTGGAGATAAGAGTTATTCTCATTTTATGAATAGCAAACTGATGTGCAAAAAGATGATGTGGTTTACAAAGTTCCCACACTAACCCAGTCTCAAAGTGCATCTAGATCTGGAAATCATTTCTCTCCCAGGTCACTAAACAGCACAGCATGATCTCCCAGAAACCTGTACACAGCAAAAGTGCTGTTCTTCTGAGCCTTCCCTTTTTAAATGGTGAATATTTCCAGAGAATTAATAGTCTCTCTTGCATAAGATTACTCTGATGGCTCCAGAATGACCCCTTAGTATCCCCAAATTCTAGCTTTGTTTGTTTGTTTTTAAAACTCAAAGACTTTTCTGTTAATACTGCAACATTTGTCATGCTCTCTGGTATATTGTGTCTTGCTCTTTGACAAGGTCCAGAGTAGCATATTTACACTTTGTGCAACACATGTGAATCTGTGCTAATTATTGCATTGACAAAAAAATTATCTAAATTGTCTTTGGCAAAGTAGAAGTAAACTGCATAACATCCACTGCATATATAAACACAAAAAGACTAATCCGAAACATTCTATCCTTAACTTCGGCTCTTGAGTAAATATGAGAGGTTAAAAATAAAACCATCCCACCACTTTGTTCCCCTAGTCCAGACTAAATCAATGGCAGCCAATTCACTTCAAAAACAACATTCCTGTACACAAAGTTGGTGACATAATTAAGAAATGTATTCAAGCTATTACTAATTTAACAGAACTCATCAATACTTTCATCAGAAAGCTGTTTATGGCCAACAGTTTCACAACTGAATTTATGCATTGTAAATACAAATATATTTTATTCATAGAAAATTCTTGTGACTTCAATTATGCAATAAGTATTTATTTGGAATTCATTATTTTTTTGTTTGATAACCATCATTAATTCATGTCCAACTGATTAAGCCTGCTGTAAAGCTTTAGTGAACATTATACAAGATAAAATATAGATTTGTAGAGCTCTGTATTTTCTCCACAACATCTAGTGGAATCTCTGGACAATGACATTATACTGTTTCAGAGGACCACTTAATTTTATATTATAATAGCATCTCTAATCACAGAAATAAATTTCAAGTCTTTCTGTTAAAAACAATGTAAATCTCTAGTGAAAAATTATCGATTTAGTAGAGCTTTACCTACTTGCTGCTTTTAAATTGCACAAAGTTATCACTCTTCTCACTCCCCTCTTTCATTTCTCGTATGGGATTCACATGGAGGGTGTTTCCTCTCCACCACCCCTCACTTTGCAGGCCTGCAAATGCTTGCTTACCAAACAACCAAGCTCTCAGCACAACTGCTTCAGTTAAAAAGGGTGGGATGTTTAAGAATACACAGTAAATTTAGTCTTCCTCCACATTTTTTCTTAAGCAGAGTGCTAAAATTTGTGTTGGAATATAAAGTAAGTAAGGTTTATATATTCCTGAACTGACTTTTCTTTTTATACTGTTTTTGCTCCAGTTTCCTGAAGTTCACAAAGAAAACAGAAGCAAAAAAATACAAATGAAAACAAGTGTGTGACAGAGAAATAAAGGCCACACTACTACACACTGCTACTATTTTCTGTAGCTCCTGCTCCACAGACAAACCTACTTTAATTACCCAAGGAAACAAGAATTCAGGCTGATGCATAAAACCATTTTACCAAAGTTAAAAGCTGCAGACAGAAAGATTTAACTAGTCCAAACCAAAAAATGCCTACTCATAAAAGCAAACAGCTGTGTTGAGATAATTTCTTTTAAACAAGGGGAGCATGAAGCCAGAAATTGATGGACCAAAATAGCTATGCTGAAAATTAAACCCAATTAGTGAATAAAATAATGGAAGGAGTTGCTCTTTCCCTCTCACTTTCTTCCTTCCACGTGCTGGTTTTGAGATCCTGGTTTCACGCTGACTGCAAAGGAAGGCACAGACCAAAAGGAGCCAGTGCACCATTCCAGGACCTGCCAATTCACTTTTGTTACTATTGGCCATGGTTACAAAAAGACAAGGACCAGAGACTGAAATGCTCGAGTGTGTACTTGCTGCAGTGCATGAACTGAACAGAACGCCCAGCTGAGCTCCTGTAGCCTCAGCTCTTTCTTTGGGACCTTTTTGGGGTTTGCCACTCATCTGAATTAAAAACCTAACTTTGCAGGCCAGCACTAAACCTTCTGTCAACGAAGGCAGCCAGAAATGACATCTTAACCCAACACTGTCCACTTTTGCCAGCTCTAAATAATGGCTGGATTACAAGAAAATACTACAATCAGAGCCACTTTCCTTGCTATTAATATTATGGGAATATCTTGAGAGCCCTCATCAAACGACTATAACTTTTTGAGAGATATTTTACACAATTTTACATGGCAGAACTGCTGCTGGTCCAAACTTGCTTACATGGGGAAAATTTGTCTTCCTTTATTTCACTCACTGCAACCTTTCTACGAGCCTTCTCAAAGGCTCACGTGCACAACCATCTGCTTTCCCTACACTTTCTTTTCTAAAAGTTCACTTTCTGAAAGTATCACAAAATCATTTTATTTCCTCATGTTCCAAAGCTCAATATTAACTCAGCCAGAATGTATTCTTAAATTATTTTTTTCAATAAAACCAAGAACTAACCACTGACTTCTGAGTTCCCACCACCGCTGCCAGACTCATTCGTGAAGCTGGCTTTGGACATTTCTATCACCACTGACAGCTACATCTGGCTCTAAGAATTTAATTTAAATTTGTCAAAACCAGAACACGGTCACTTTACAATAAGCTGTGAAATTACATGGAGGACAAAAGACAAAGTGAAATATTTAGTACCATAATTTATGCATTTATATTTTTAAACCGATAATGTAGCTTCACATGGGCAGAGAAGGTTTTTATATGGTAAAGGAAATCAGAACATCAAATACTACAGTATTACTGATGGCTTTGATGCTAAAATATATTATTCATAATAATTAATACTAAATTTAATAAAAACATTTGTACTGAAAGACATGATTTATTAGGAAAAAAAGAAAGGTTGATTATCAGTCAGCACTACCAAAAATCAAGATCAGAAGTTTTAAGAGTGCCTCATAAAGGAATCCTTCATGAAAGAAAATATATTTCTGGTCTCAATGAAAATCAGCACAGTGGAATATTAAAGCCAGAAAAGACAGATTTAGAGATGGCACTGGATTCTAAAATGAATTCTAGGAGATAGGATCCCAAGTGGATTTAAAGAGCTCTCCTGTTATCATGTAGTGTTTGAATGCCAAATGCAGGTTTTAAAATGCATTACAGGTCTCTCTCATTAGTTTTGTTTCTTGATGGGTTGTGGTTTTGAGGGGTTGTTTATTTGTTTTTAAGAAATCCAACTGGAAATGCACTATTATACATCTCTCTGAAGCAAGTACTTCTTTTTAATAACCCATCGTAGCTCACCAGTAATAATTCATTTTTCTCATCCTGTCAGACCCCCATGCAGGCACTCACACACATTCCCTATTCTAAAACTCCGGCAAAGGGAGCATCCACAATTTTTGCTCTAAGATTTTGCCTAAACTGAGGAAGCAATACAGTCCTCCCAAGGAACATCATTGCTCAGGAAACTGGTAAAAGTACCAGATTCTCTTCTGCAGGCTTAAATCAGGTGTGTAACAAAAAAGGACTACTGCCATTTCCATTAATCTAAGTCAGTTTACTTCCTTTTTAGTTAAGGAGAGAATTTCTTTCTGTTGAGAACTGAGTGAGCAGATGGACATCATGTTCAACTACAATAACACAGCTTTACATCTCTTTGACAATATAACAGCACTGGATATTAGTGTAATTTACTCCCACTTTAAGTCTCCTTTTCACTGACAGAACAGCATGAGGAGATCTTCATGTAAGTGAAAATAAGTCCCCTGTGAATTCCAGGACAAAATTATGACGTAGTGAATTCAAAACAAACCTTGCATGGCGGATGGAAACCATACAATTAAAATATCATTCTGACTTAAGTGCTTTCCAAGTATTGGAAAGTAAATAGGGATTATCTATTTAGTTCACACTTACACAACAAATGGTAATTTCTCTGATCTCTAGAGATGATAGCAGTGAGGCACATGATTAATACATTATGGTATATTAATCACAAATTATGGTCTGCCTGTATTCTCTTGCCTGCGTTGCACACGAACTGCCTGGGAGGATTTCAGTCTCTTGCAGCAGCTACCAAACACCTCCCTGGCAGTATTGGCTTCCATGGGGATCATTCTTAGAACAACAACAAATTAAATCCTGTATCTTGAGAGGTGACATCAAATGGCATTATTAAGTGTGGAACACCTTCACCATTCAAAAGGTCCCGGGCTATCAGAGACCTCACTACACAGCGTAGAGTTCAACAGATTTAGAATCACTGCTGCTGTCTGTGCTGCTTCCAGATTCAAATAAGCCCCAAAACTGCTCAAATTCAGCAGACATTTTATAAAGGCAAACAAATGTCCTGAAAGTTTTTGCCTTCACACCCTCCAGTTCTCACTCAGGGAGCAGGGAGGAGGAGAAGGAGGGTGTGCAAAGGAAGCCTCTCCCCTGCCCTGCAGAGTCTGTGCTGGAGGATGCAGCGTGCTCTGGAAATGATGCAGCTTGGGATGCAAACTCACCTGGGGCAGCCTGGAGACGTGGGATTTCTTAAATTCTATTGCTAACAAGACTGTGTGTAGTACACACTCTCCTGGGATATGATGTTGCCATCCTCACCTCACAGGCATACCAGCATATGTTTTACTAACCACTCCAAGGAGTAGCTTTATACACAAATGAAGTGACTTACACAAACACAACACCTCACGCTTTTCCCACACAGACTTTACTAAGCATAGGGAAGTAACCTGAGGTTTAAGATGCTGCAAGACTCCCAGATGCATCCATCTTATCCTCTAGAGCCTTTCATTCTACTGCTTCTTAAAATTACAAGTAAGAATCCTCCTCTCTGATGTGACATCTGGTCTACTTGTTTGAGCAGGCCTTGCCTATTCACTGAAAACCCCTGGCTAAGCCACAGTTCACCTGTGTCACCCTCTCTGTCTCATGCCAATCTTACTTCAAAAGTGAGGGCAAAAAGAAGAAAAGCTAGCATTGCCACCATGATGAAAGTTTTAGGCCGATGAAAATGTATCCTGGGCATTCATAATTAGGTTTCAGCAGCAGACAAAATACATAAACTACTTTTCCAGTGTGTTCATCAACTGATAATGACTAGTTTATAGTTGTGAGATCTAGCAAATGGTGTAAAAGCGTCATGAGTAGACCTAAATGACACATGGCAGAAAGGGCAACTGCTGAAAAAGATGATTATAGAAATATATAGTTATTCCCACCAATAAATACCTTCTGCATATATAAAGTGGCCAAGTAAAGACCTTTGATTTGTCTATTTGCCATCAATTTTGTGCAGTATTTCTACTTCAGTCTGTACTTTTCAGGAGTGTAATGTTAATGTAGCAGAATTTCAAGCCAAACTTAATTTCAAATGATGCTTTTTCAGTTTTAGGCATTTGCATCAAGTCAGCAAAAAAAAGAATTCTTCACTTTGCATTTCTAGCAGGACACTCAAACTACTCACAGTGAAACTTTCTTAATTATGAGAGTGAATCCTTGCTGTCATCACTGCACTTTACAAATGTGACATCTAATTTTATTTCTTTCCCATGTTCTGCAGCAAAAATATTGCAGAATGTGAGCAATTAGGGCTAAGAAGGGGTGATAAGGCAGGGGTAGTATAATGGGTAAGCAAAGAAAGCTTTTTAAATTGCAGGGAACCGAGGGTGTCTCAGTGCCTAAGAGAAATATTCCACCATTCAAACCACCAGGATTTATTGCAGGATTTATCTCAACCTCTTTCTTGATGCTTTTTCCCCACAATTGGAAGGCCACCCACTCCGAGTTCCTCATGGCTGATTTCTTTCTCCGCTAATGTTCAGTAGCTATTGTTTTATTGCAATGTATTTATGAGAAACAGGCAATTTTTTTAAGGTGCCAAGAGCTTCAAGCTTTGTTTGTTTATAGCTCCTCTGTGCACCACTACATTTTTTCTTGGATTCAACTGCCAATGTAAGGGATTAAGGGGCTAAGCGAGTTTGACTGGTGCAGGAATCTTTCAAATATGTTCCTCCAGCTCAACTCTTTCACTGGCAGTTTTTACTTAACGATAACTGCCAAAATAAAAATCCCTTGGTGCAGCAGGAGTGACAAAACAATCACACTTTTCAGGCACAATTCGATATCTATTCACACCTCTGAAAAAAATGAAATAAAATAAAAGTTGACAAAATTATAGAGCTCTGGTCTGTTGGCTTGCTTTTGCTGGGGTTTTTGTTTAGGTTTTTTAAATGCCCCAACTAATCTGCAGATTGTTAGAGAGGGCTGGAGTAAGTGTTCTTTTGACCCAGAGGGCAATAATTACTCAATTAAGCTCCTATAAGTGAAAATAATATTTTTAAGGCTATCCTACAGAAATGTTGCATAAACACTCTTCAGTTACTGTCTTATTTGTTCAGACTACCTGAAACCTTTCTTTGGCTCCTGATCCTCATATATCAGTGATGCTTCTGGTGTTTCATCACCAGAAATGGAAATTATTCCTTACATGAACAACAGACAGCTCTACATTTGTATTTCTAGGGAAGGCTGAACTGTCAATGCTGATGAAAAGAGTTATTTAGTAATACCAGCAACTAAACTCAGGGCTAGCCCCAAAACTATCCCTGCTGATACAGCTTACTCCTGACCAGTCCTGTTGTTTTGCCCCTTGTTTCCTGGGCACTGAGATGAAAGTTGTAATAAAAACTATGAGGGCTTTGCTTTAGCAAGAATGGTAAAGTCCATCTTGCTCTCACAAGCTTCTTAACTCCTGGTCCTCAAAGCAAAGTAGAATTGTGTTCATTTAAAGCTGTGCAAGCATGCTTGTTAAACAATTAAAAAGATATTGCCTACGTGTCATTTTTCAATAGCAAGATGAAGATAACAGTATTGATATTCATTCTACTTTTGTTCATTAGATTTAAACATTTCAACTACAAACTGTTGGGTGGGGTTTTCTAATTGTGAAGAGATTTTTTCTTTTTAAAAAGACACAACTAAAACCACACAACTTGTTATTTGGTAAGAGGTGGTGGTAGATCATAGTGTAATTGTGAAAGATCAAGAAGGAAAGAATCATCAAAATGAGAATAACCTTCATCACACAGTTGAATGCCAATACAAATACTCCTGTTAAAATTTGTGGATGATGCAGCGACAAAAAAAATGTGGAAAGTCTTAAACTCTTGAGAAAGTTGCATTGAAGCAAATACTGAGCAGAATTATAGATCAGAGAGTGTGGAATACAGGCCTGAGGAATACAGGGGTGACAACTTGAAGCCAAAAAAGCTGCCATTCTGACAAGGAAGTAGAGAATAAGTGGAAAGGGAATTCAGGTACTCTGTCCTGATGCTGGGTACAAACAAAAATAAACCCTAATTCAATATCTGGCAAAGACCAAGCAAAGTGCAAGAGCAAGACAATGTTACAGCCCATGTGGCAATAGAGCATCTGGTAATCAGTTTTAAAGAGAGCTGAGAAATCAGAAGGGAAGTGTAAATCTATGATAAGTATGATTTCGAGGTTAGAAAAATTTGTCTTATTATTGGTAGACAGATTTGATTTCTTTAGCCTGTTTAAAAGGAGTCTCCAGTGTTATGTGATTCTACCATCTACGCATCTTCACGGAGAAAAAAAGAGAAGCTGCAAGAGCAAGACAGAGACACTGAGCTGAGGCAAATGTTCGTCACAGGGAGGGTAAGTGACCACTGGATAAACCTACAAAGGCAAATCACAGATTTCCTGTCCCTTGACATTTCAGGCCTTTCTGAAATATCCATTTATTAAACAGGGATCTCCCTGCAGTTACACTCGAGTGACGTTTGTGACATGACATGATAGCCACGACCTGTGTCATACCAAACAATCTGAGTGATAGAATGATTCTTTGTGTATTTAAAACCTGTCAGAGAAAACATCCCATAGGTTTTACCTCTGTATCATGTGGAAATAACTATAGCTCAGTAAATTGTGTATCTGCATCTCTTCCTTACTTTAGTCCAAGAGTGTGTGTGTGTATATATATATATATATATATATTTTCCTTACTCGGAACCGTTCCCTGTTGGCATGAGGGAAGCTTGATAGCTCTTGGCATGAAATAACATGTGATTAGCACGTGTGGGCTCAGTGTTCCTCATTTGAGAATACTGGCTTCATTTGTATGGAATACAAATATGTCACATTTCCTCAATATCTGAAACAGAACATTTATATTTATGAGGATATAAACTCATTTTCTCAAGTCTCCGATATTTGTTGAAAATTAATCATCCCCTTGCGAAACACATTCACTAGAATATTCATAGGAAGCAAACATAATGAATAATCATATTCAACTTTCATAATCAAAAGTTCCCAAAGCAATTTACAGGAGATAAGTATCATTATCCTCATTTATGGACAGGGAAACTGAGGCATAGCATTAACTTGCTTGACATCAAGTAGCAGAAGTGTGTTATACTTCAGATTTTTGGCAAAACCCTGGAATTCCTGTTCCTCCAATGCATAGACAGTCAAAGAAAAAAAAAAGTTTTAATTTTAATGAATATTAATATTTTTTCTGTGATCTTCAGCAAGATTTCCCTCAAGCCATTGATATTTCTCCACAGTGTTCAGAACGTCTGTGTTCTTCAAGGCCTTCCCATTTCCACTTGAGGCTCCTCCTGAACTAGTACACTAAAAATCTGTGAAAACCTAAAACAGGTTTCTTGACTTTATTTGTAGCAATGCTGAGACATCAGAAACACTGTGTGGAGCGTCTCTTGACCAATTTTTACCTTCACTTTGGTCTAAAGCTTTTCTTGTTAATACAGTAAGATTTAAGAAAGACAAAAGGCCGTTGTAACCAAGGTTTTCTTAATCTTTAAGTTGTCACTATAAAAAAATTAAGGAAAAAACCCCTCAGTTTAAATTTTAAACTTTTCAAGTCATAATATACCTTTCTTCTATTGCCGTTATCATTTTAATTAAGGCTCAAGGATCCAATCTACACGGAAAAAAGATTTTATCCTCATTTTGACTGGGAGGAAAAAATCAGATTTGCTTCTCTAAGAGAAATGAGAACACTGAAATTGTAAAACATTTCACTGGCATATCCTCTCCATTTATGTACCTCTAGTTTGATGATGAAGTCAGTTCACAGCCCTACTTAACGAGCAGAACTGTATATATACATATTCTCACTTCCTACTGCTGAGTTTAATAGTTCCTTTTAAAATTATATATGCCAATGTAAATATAGATAACATAAAATAATTATATTCACAAAATATTTATTAAATTTACTTCTCCACATAAAGAGTGAAAAATAAAATCTCCGTGCTTTGCTCAGTGATTTTAATGTGAAACTGCCGGTGAAGTCATCAACATATTCTCAGTGTAATACATTAAGCCAGCATGTGTGGGTGTCACATAATTGTAGACAATTTAGTGACTGAATTCCTTTAGGGTTTTAAAGTCCTACTATGTTTTTGCTTGGATACCTCCTTTCTGGGTCATTAAGACAGGGTTGTCGAAAGAATGGATGAAACAAGCTTTTAATGTTTTATTGCTGAATAAGAGTTTGAAGGAGTTGCTCTGTCTGGGTATCCAGGGTTTGCAGCTGCAAAGCTGTATTTTCTCTCTCACACACCCCCTCTGAAGCTGTGTGGTGAGGGTGAAACTCATTTCGGGGAAAACAATGCCGAGTTTTCTGGATTTTGATCACAGGTCTTACTTTACTGTATTATCTGATCCCCCTCATTAATGCACACACCAGTTCCTCTGCACCAGTCAGCAGGAGCTGCTCCCTGCCTGGGCTGACCTGCAATCCTTGGGAAACTACTGCAGCTACACAACAGAACAAATCACATTGTGCAGCTGCTCCCAGTTATGGTGCTCTGAGGGCACAGACACTCCACATCCACAAAGCCTGGAGAAACACGACTGGCAAGGGATGGGATGGGGATAAAGAAGAGCTTCTGTAGGTACAGCAGCAGTAAAAGGAAAACTAAGGGAAATCAGGGCCCACTGCTCAATAGGGCGGAGGATGCAGAGCTGAGGGACACAGGAAGGACTCTGCCTCAATCTTACACTGCAAGGGTTGCTCACAGACCTGCTGGCACAGAGGGAAAGTGCAGCCCCACCCATAACAGAGGATGACTGAGCTACATCTGAGCAAACTGGACACACACACAAGCCCAAGCAATGAGACAGGACACATCTGAGACCTTGGGTACACGAAGGACATTGTCAAACCACATTAAGCCCTGTGGAGAGCTACCAACAGAGGCAGTGACTGCTGAACACACAACGAGGGGCTGAGAGAAGACAGACAAGGCTCAGGGGGAAGGGGGAGGAAGGGATCTACTGCTTTGTACAGTTGCCTGCTAGGAGGTGTAGAGATGACAGAGCCGGGACAAAAACGAATGGGAAAAGAGAATCTCTACCCTTGGAGATATTCCAAACTCATCTACAAGGCCATGAAAAACCTGATCCAACTTTCAAACAACATAATTGCATCTTGTTGTCTTTAATCATCAACATGATTATAGTTTCAACATCAACATATATCACATAACATCAACAAAAGTATAATCTATTGATTGTAATCATCAACATGATTATGATTTCAAAATGAACATATAGCATAGCATATAACATCAACAAGTATAATTGGTTGACTGCTGTCAACTTTTTTCTCCATATGATTATTGCTATTAATATTTTGAAAGAAAGAATCTTCAGTACTTTTTTTTAGTACTTTTTCTACTTTGCATAAAATTTACAAGTTGGAGTATTCTAACTCTCTCATTCTCTCAAGCTTATTCCCTGAATTCCTTACCTTTAAGGACACATACCTGTGTTCAGGCTGTGTTTGGTTGAACAAAAATGAGGGGGAGATCAGGAAGGTACAGAAGATGGCAATGAGAGAGTTTCAGAAAAATCAAATAGTTGAAACTAGTGCTATTTTAAAACCCTTCACACTAACCCAACTGCCAAAAAACTTCAAAATCTGTAATATACTGCACATTAGAGTAAGTATCCACAAACCTGAGGGAAAATCCCATGGGATTAAGGCAGTGCAGATGAAGTGGAAAAATAGAAACACCTCAATGGAGGAAACGGTCTGGAAAGCTGAGTGAGAAGTCAGTCTACTGCAAATTTACTATATGATTGTGAGGCAAATAAGAGGTTAGGAGAATCTTGGGTGATTTCAAAATGAAAAGTAAGTCAAGGTGCTGAGAACAACTTCTCTATACTTCTGGGAGTTATGCATCAATTTTTGACAGTTCAGTACGGAGAGACAGGTGCATTTGACAGATGTACTTTTTCTGCAAGACTGAATGAAGAAGGTTCCAGACGATTGCAATAAAACACTTATTTCATCCTACAGAAATGAACAGAGGAGTTTGCTGAAACCCTGGCAACACAGAGAGCTGAGAGATAGCACTAAAACATGCAAACAGCTGAAAGGGGGAAAAGGATGGAATGTTATTCCTGCTTTCATCTGATCTTGCACAGAAACGAAATGTGATCATTTTGTATAAACCCTTCCGTGACTGTACAGGGGTTGTTACAACCTTGTTACTACCACACACTCCAGTGAGGGTGCAGGTTTACAGGACAGGACATGGACATCATCTCATTCACTCATGAAACAAGCAGCAAGAATGGCCACAGACCATCCTTTTTAAGGTGTTCTGCTGAGCGTGCAAAACAAGAAGGGCTGGGGGGTTAATTAAGGATATATGTTTTGATTAATATGAAGAAACAAGCTGATTGTGGGATTAATTAGACTACAGAACAATTTCTCTCCCAAAGGAAGAACCAGAATTTCCATCATTTGAAACATTATGAAAAGACTGGATGAAACTAAGGAGAATCCACAGTAACAACCACCTCATGACTTAGTGAAATAGTATAGTAGACATTTGGTAGGTATATTCCAACTTTAAATTGTAAAAAAATGAACTCTGCATATTGAGTGGACTGCCTGGTCCTATAGCCAGAGGTTGGACACAGGAATGCACAATTTCTGTAACACAGGAAGGAACAGCAACTGTAACAAGATCCTGGAGTTGAAGATGCATCCCCGGACAAGAACATGGTATCTTGCTAAGTCTCTCTAATGCATTGGAGAGGCTCACAAAGGCAGCATCTAACACCTTCCAACTTGCTGTCAAGCAGAGTTGGGAATCTTCATCCACCTTCCACCAGCAAAAAGCTTAATTAGCTCATACTTTTTTAATCAGGTGCAAATACATTCTCTGCCTTAAGAATGGTGGCAAAAGGTACCTACTTCTGTCCAGAGTGTTGATCAGGTGGCCTTGAGCCTGGACTCCCTCTGTGAATTTCTGAATTAAAAACCAACCAACCAAATAGACAAAAGCAGTCCTGATTTCTTTTGCTATAGTTCCCAAGCATCAGCCTGCTGGGTTTTCTGTCTAAATAAAACCCATTCCTGTTCAACCTGCAGCCTATTTCCTTGCAGCTTTTTATTACCTGTCAGTTCCTTGCTCTTTGCCCTTTTAGGCCTTGTGATACAGCACCTTCTTTACTTAACAGAATGACCACAGTCCTTTGTAGCTGAATCACCACCACCTAAGCAAGTAAACCCCAAACTTTTTGTCTTGTTTGCCATGACACAACTTTCTTCTACATTTTCAAATATTTTATGTTCAGTGCAGCCCAGCAGTTTCAAGACACCTATAAACTAAGTAGTTTAGAGACGATGAGCAATTTTGAAGATGCACTCCCTACTCAAAGAAACCCTTGCAAACCTTATCATTGCTCACCACTTCTGTTACAGTCATGCTTTAAGATTGGAAGCAAGTCAGATCATACTGAAAACATAACAGATGTGACAGGAATATTCTTATTCTCACCGTTTTTCTTGAGCAGATCTTAGTGCAAATCTCCTGCTCTTAGTCAAACCTTGATTATGACTCAAGCTTCTTTCAAGCTTCTGATTATTTAGCCATTTGTGTCCCACAAATTCAAAAAGACATCATACATGACACCTGCTGCCCCTTCTATGGAAAAAAAGGGTCACCAAATTTTCTGCAGAGAGGGGGAAAGGAGGTAAGTACTTGGAACAGTTGCCTGTAAACTTATTTTTGCTACCAGAGAAATTTATTTTTACTGGATAAGAATTTCAGTTACTAACCCACAAAATATGTGCCTTACAAACCATGACTTATATTAGAAGGATTTGTAAAAAAACAGCAGACTTGTCACACTGATGCACTGATGCCTCCTATATATGTGTACAGTATTGTGGAAGAAAGGAATTGCTAAACAAATTACTGCATTTCACTACCCAGCAGGGTAATAACCATAGCAACATCTCCTAGAAGAGGAGGAAGGTTGAGAAATTGTAGCTCTGGGATTAGATATTTGTAGACTCCATTTTGAAGAGAAAAATCTTTATTTAATTAAAAGTTTATTTAATTTTAAAGGGAAAAAAAACCCCACCTTGTGTGTGTCTACGATAGATTAGAAAATTTATACAGAAAGGTATATAACCTTGCAGAAATTACACCGTGCTATTTCCATATTTTACAGCATTTTACTAAAAAATAATAAAATTTAGCTACATCTATATGAGTAGCTGTGTAGATATTAAGGATATAAAGGGATGAAGTGAATACACAGAGGTTAGAAAAATCAGTTTTCAGGATGCATCTCCTTTTGGGACTCATCATCATGTAACATATTCATCTACTAATACGGTTATGGGCACAATCTAGATCATTTTGTATTTCTCAGAAGCCATGTTTACAGTCTAAAATTCATTTGACAAGCTGGAGGGCCATCTAAAAGGTAAATTCAGGATCACAGATTCTGCACAGACTGCAGAAGTCTGGGAGTTGAGGTTTGTTTGGGTTTTAGAAGCACTTAAAAGTCTGGCTATCTGAATTCTTCAGGCTTTGACTGAGAAACCTTCCTGAATATTTCATTTCAAATGTCTTTTGAGATGTGCTGGTCTTTTCCAATGCCAGTTTAACTTACAAAGGCACAGACGTGACAAAGCTGAAGGAATTGTGCTTGGACTGTGATGTCCAGAACCACAGAAAGTAGAAGGGATCTCCAGAGGTCTCTGGTCCAAATCCTCGTGCAAAGCAAGTGCAGATAAAAAAGGTGGCCAAGGGCTGCATCCAGGGAAGTCTTGAACACCTTCAGGAATGGAAGTAATTCTTCTCTGAGCCTCATTCCAATAATTTCACCGCTCCTACACTGAATTTTTCTCCTTACATCAGGTTGGAATTTCCCATATTCCAACCTGTTTTCTCCTGACCTGTTGCTGTATATCCAATCCAACCCCACCAGTTGTCAGCCACAGTAACATCTTCCCTGGCTTTCTCTTCTCCAGATTGAACAAATCCATCTCTACTGAAAATACACACACTAAATCTTGGGAATTTTTCAGTACATAAAGGAAATTTTTGTTCAGGATAAATTCTGGATGTGCAATTTAGCTTCCTTTTTTTTTTTTTAAAGAGAATTTCAATCCATATTTTTTTTCCATTCTATTTTCTTTAGCATTTCCTTCTTTAAAAATATAAAGTCTTATAAGAGATTGCTGTTCCTCCAGTTCTGTAAGCATATCACGTGAATTTTCTGAGAGTAACATGATCTTTATACAGAACAGACAGGTTAAAAAGCTTTTTCAAAGAAGCAGAAACACCAAGGAAAGGCTTGTTCCACCAGAATATTATAACTAACTCAACTAATTTTCACATGTGGGATAATGATTCCAGCAGAATCAGACTCCTCACAACATCCATCAGCATTTCATTTTGCATCAGGATTTCCCTCTCTAATCAAGTGTCTCAATTGCATCCTCTGCTCACACAGAAGAGCAGTTTTGGACTTCAAGGAGTTTATTCAGGTGAGAGTCCAGTGAAACACATGTGACAGGACTCCAGGCAGTTCCTTTATCATGGTTCCAGATGAAAACCAGCCTGAAGTAAAATCCCAGAAATAATTACAGCATGGATTTCAGGTCCTCAGCACCACTTGCTTTTCCCTGGAGCTTTGCTCTTCTTGATCCCTACCTCCCTCCTCTGCGTGGCTTCACTAGAAAAATGTGTCAGAGCTGTCACAGTGGTGGCAATTTGTGAAATTTTGGGACTGTAGTTTATGTTGCCACTTAAGAACAATCAATATGCATGATTTAATGTCTTAAAATGTTGCAAGTTAGTTTCTATTCACTTTTGAGAATTCGTTTTTTTAATATAGTTTCTTTTGGTTTGGTTTTCCCTTCAAATGGGGAGTTGGGGTTAATTTCATCACATTATTAAGGGTATCCAAGCTAAAGAAGATGGCACTACAACATGATTTTCATTCACATTTTTAGTGTATTAGTATGTGCAAAGTTGCTTATCCTTTGAAACTAGAATTACTGTCACTAAAGGGATCCAGTGCAGTGTGCTGAGTACATTGCAAGTTTATCTTAATGCATCTTGCTGAGCCTGTCCTTGCCACAAACAAGAAATAAAGTTCTTATTGTGGATGTCATAAGTATTTTTCAAAGGATGAAAATCCATACTCAAACTATGTCATATAAAGCACCAAGTGATGTGGCAGCAGCAGACAGAAGTATTAGAGCATTTGCCAAAATATATTATTAACTTATTATTTGACACAGATGCTTTGCTAATATTTTATGCTTCTCAAACTACTTGAGATGGTGCATTTCCATTACAGCTGATCTTCCCAGCTATGGTCAGTGACTATTTTCAGATGTCTATAGTCTTGTTCACTATGAAAGGTATGGGAGGCACCTAAAATATGCATAAAACCCATTATTGCCAATTTTTTGATGCACATTGCACTTTAGAACAAAACAGAAAATCCATTGATCTTAAGATTATAGAGCATGTTGTGTGCAGAAGAACATTACAAGCCGTGAAAACTGTGAAATTAAAATAGGAGATGTCTTCCATTTTTTTACTGTAGAAAAGTTAAGGGGGAAAAACTGCATGTCATTCTCCCTTTTCCTCACGTGAAGTAATAAAATCTGTGAAGTACCTGCAATATCTAGTAAACTCCCTGAGTTTGCTAATTGCATTTGCTATATGCAAAGGATTCAGAAAAGAATGTCTGACTTAGTTCTTTCTGGAATTCTCCATCACTGAAATAACTAAGTAATGCTTTGCAGATACAGGCAGGAAATAAAGGAGTGAAGAACAAATAGACAATCTCCAACTGAGACTTTTTTAAATTATATTTCATGCAACAAATATGTTTAATTTGTAGTTCACATAAAGCATTTTAAAAAAAGCTATTCTCCTGTGACATAAATCTTCAACTTTTATGCACAGTATCTACTACTGTGTTCTCCTAAAACTGAAATACTAAAAGTAAATGGTCAAAATTGGTGTGTTCTCAGCAGCCTTTCTGTAGTAATTTTGCCAACTCATTTACCCATCTAATTTAACATTGTCTTACAGAAACTCCAATGGGAAAGGGAACTGAATTGTTCTGAGGCAAGAAAATTTAAATTATGCACTTATAAATGGAAAAGCAGTGTGTGTGTAACCTTCTCTTAGCAAGATTCTGGAACGAAAGGCTTTTAAAAATGAAAATATCATTCCTGCTTTTTGCATGCAAACCTTTCATAAAAAGTTACTCTGCAACATGGGATATTAGTTCTATTAGCTAATATGATGTTGGCTAATAGGTAGTAGGAATCAACACAAGAATACCTTAAAAAAAACCCAACAACACTTTAAAACTTGTAGATTATTTATATTCACAACTAACTCATTTTTCCTATAGAAGTGGATATTACTTTAATATTTTCCCTTCATCCTTCTTTTGCAGTTTCCTCCATTACATGAAGCCAAACCAGCAGTGTCCACAGAAAACTCATGTTCATCAACCAAAGAGGGAAAACACACACAAACAAAACACTAAAAACCACTAAGAAGGAAAGCAAAAGAAAGCATTTCCCAAGAGAAATACAATATACAACTCGCATATATTTTTAATTTGATGGTGCAAAGAGGTCACAGTGTTTCAGCTCTGTCTCACCATGTGCATTGCCTAAGTTTGTCTGTAGGATTCTTCTCTTCCAAACCCTTTTCCATTCCTACAGAAATCACTCTGCTCACAAACTTCCCTGAAGCCCACACAGGTTGCTTGTGATAGAGAAAATTATTGTCTCAGCATCATCACACTGCAGGGGTAGTGACCCTTCTGCTCTTCATCCATAAGAGCCACCACAAGATTATAGTTGACAATCATGTTGAAACAAATGAGAGAATATTAGTACGTGAAACCAAAGGCTCCATGAAAGCAGAATTCAACAAGCTTTGAATAAAAGAGAGAAAAAAACATAAAGGAGGACCAGAAGTTCCTTTACTAAAAAGGACAGCTAAAGGCAGATTATCTGAGGGTGAAGATGAAACAGATGATCATCAAGATGTCACTTCACTAAAGCACAAATTTATTTATTGACTTCAAAGGTCAGAAATTAAAAATGTTTTTAGTTACCAAGGGTAAGTAGAAAAGAATAACACAAGCACATATACGAAGTGTAAAAGCCAAGAGCACACAGACATAACTAGGAACAAGTTAGCTGAAGTAACTCCAAAGTTTATTAGTAATATGAGAAGGACACATGCACACAGAGAGGGGGAAAATAATTAAAAACAACTGATCTGCTACTGCATAGAGAAGAAAATCTCTAAAAAGCAAAATGGGGAAGGCCAAAAAGTTTAAAATCAGTCTGTTCTAGTGACATAATTGCAAGCAGGCTGCCAGTACAGTGAATACTAATGAATCAGGGCCAAATAGGAGCTCTCAAAAACATAGAAAAAATAATCCAGGACAATTTAGCTAAGTTAAATTTATTTTCAAAACAGGTAGGGTGGATTTAGTTCATTACAGATCTGACTGAGGCCATGTCAAAATTAATTAGCATTTATAACTCGTGACTGTGGTGAAGCAGTGGACAGGCAGAAAAGGGAAATAAGTTGTGCCTGCCTGCATTTAAAAAAGCAGGAGGCAAAGATAATGGTCAGACAGTTACAGAGAAGTCTGATTACTGTCCTGGAAAAATACTGGGACAAATGATCAAACTAGTTGTAAACTTCTAGATGATGAGAAGCAGTCAGAACAGATTTGCAAGAAGTCACAGAAATGCTTTTAATCTCTTTCACAGAATCATAGAATCAGCTGAGTTGGAAAAGACCTCTGAGATCATCAAGTCCAACCCTTAACCAACCTTAATCAAACCTTTCTACAGCAAGGTAACAGACAAATGAAAAACAGAGGGAAAATAAAAGAGAAAGAAGTGTGAAAAACCAGAAAGACAGATGTTAAGCATCCTGATCCTTGTAGGCTTGTTGACATTCTTATGGACAAGCTTGGAAAAAAAAAAAAAGAAAAAGAAAAAGAAAAACAAAGCAACAAGCAACAGCCACCAAATTTAAACCCCTCTGAACTAGATTAATCTACTACTGATGCACTACTAAGACAGGATGGAAAACAATTTTCTGCACTTATTAGGTGACCATCATTAGAGAGGGAGCAATAAGTCAGGTTCCTTCAGTAATTCTCCTACTGTTTGATGGTTTCAGTAACAGGATTACACAGAGTACACATTTTTTTTTGTGAAGAAGGCACAGAAGTGCAGGAAGCTCCACAAGGACACAAAAGCAGCCTGAGCAAAACAAAGTCCCCCGCAAAACTTGGACTAATTGGAGAAGGAAACTGGAAAAGTGAAGAGAATTCAAAAGGAGCAAATAAATTCAGAGGCACAAAGAAAATATAGTGACTAGTCAACTAACTAGGAACCCTGAAGTCTTGATCAGAATGTTTTAGCAGATCATAAGTTGTTTAAAGTCAGTAAATGTTATGGCCTTACAAGAGTGGGAACAATTTCCTCAGAGGCATAAAACCATTCTATGTTCCAGAAATAAGAGCTCATTTAGACACCACCCTCTAGACATCACCTCGGTGATGTTCAGGAAAAAGCTAAAGAATTTGCAAAAGTAATTTTTAAAAGCTAAAGACAAAAAAATGGAAAAAAAAAGAGTAAAGGTATGAAATTTATTCTATAAGAAGAGCTTAAATAAACTGTTGATGCTTAGCCTATAGAAAAGCAGAGACAGAGGAGAGTTGATAATAGTCTTAATGTACTAAAAGGAAGGAAAGAATCCATTCACCATTTTTGCTTGGGATAGCATAGGAATTAATGAGCTTAACTTGCAGCTAAGGAGATTTAGGTTAGATATTAGGCAAATCTTTCTAATTGTAAGAACACTTAAGCTCAGGATAGATTTCCCTAAGGATGCTGCAAAGACTTCATAACTGGAGATCTTTAGGAACAGTTATGTGCTCCTCTGCCAGGGATGAAAAAAGTACAGTTGATCCTGCTTTGAAGCAGGATGACAGACCAGATGACTGAGATCTTTACCTGCTCTTCTTCCTCTGAAACAGAAAATTAATTTCCCAGAGCAGGATCTCAAATGTACAGACTCCCAGTGTGGGAGGTGAGTTTAATTTGATGCATAAATTTCAGCTACCTACACTGAAGGGAATAAGAAATACCAACACTCAGTTTTTTACTGTGGGAAAGATAAGATGTCCAGAAAATTTAAAACAAATGGAGCAAATTCCTAGATTTGCCTAAATAAAGGCATTAAGAAAGAGGTCTTCCTATTTTCCCTAAATTATTTTCACACTTGTAGCTGTTTAATGTCTGGTGCACTCCTTATTCCTCACATTTTACAAGCCCATTCTTGTCAAAAATTTGAATTTCAGAGAGAGGGGATTTTTTATTTCTTATAATACTTCAGTATGATCTTTCTTCTCTATACCATCAATCTGCCTACCAAACATATAGCACAGTCCCAAATGGGAATTTACAAAGCTGATAGTTTTTCTTTTCATGGGATAAAATTTGTGCTCAGACTTAAGTGGTTTGCACCATTTTAGCTGAGCTGATTTAAATTTTTTGTTAAATAAACTTCATGTGTATTTCTGAGCTGTATCCTGTTAATATGATGGAAACAGTGAAGGGGTTAAAAAAAAAAAAAAAAAAAAGGTAAATTTTCTTCCATAGAAAGTCACTGGATCAACTCTAGAAATTTCTGATCTACATTAGCCCAGAAGTTTTCAACTGCCCTGGTGGTCCTTAGGTTGAAATTTGGTACAAAGACGCATAGAGTACAAGCCATTGCTTGGCAACAACTGTATTACAGCTGGGGAAGTGTACAGACATAACCTCCAATGGCCTACTTCATCCAAAACACCTGTTTTTAAACTCTCTACCCTTTAGGAGAAATCAGAACAACTGGGGGCACACAAAGCTGCACCCAGTCCTGTAACGAGAAATCAGCATACAGAAAAATCTAACCTAAGTCTTCATAAGGCAGGATGAAACTTAAACTGAGTATTCTTTTGATGCTAGAAAAAGCTCTGAAACCACAGAAAATCTATTTTGACAACTGTAGGAGTTAAACTCTAATTTCAGATACGTGGCTGTCAAAGAAAAAAAAAACCACCCTGTTTCTATGCCTACAGAGATTAGAATCTGGGAGATGATCTAAAAACCCAGCTAAGTATTCTTTTTATAGAGTCACCTCCTAGTCCCCTTATTCACATAAAAAGTCTTGCAACATTCAAGAACAATAAGGGGGATTTGGCTCATCTTGCTTTTCTGTTCAATAACCTGCTGTAATATAAAATCAATACAGACAACTGCATATTAAACTGAAGGTCACTCATATGGCAGGTAACTACTTACTCCACAACATCCCCTGTTTATAGGCCCCTCTGCTGCTAAGAACAACTGTTTCTGTAACTACTGGCAATTTTTTGAGTGTTGTTTTCCATGTCTGTCTTGAGGAACCCAACGAGAAGCAGAGCAGCCCAGTATGACAGAACTTGCCCTTTGCACAGGAGAGTTTTGCATCTTCAAATACCAATGTGGGCATTTTCTTGTGCCCTGTGTTGTTACAGTGCTTTAGTGAACAGGTTTTCCACCACCACATTCTTTCTACAAGTCAAAAACTCCTTTCCCTAATACAGTGACAGATGAGATCTCCTTTTAAAAGAGAAAGGATTTTTTCTCATGCTTATATAGGTTGTGGCTACACAAAACTGCTGTCTTAAAAATGTATTTATTTCCAAACACATTAGACACCTAAATTTATACTCCAGGAAACTTTAGCCTGGAGTCTGGAAGCCTCAGAAAGATTAATTCCTTTCCAGAAGTGCTGGGCGTTTCCAGGCTTAACTGAAGCTCAGCTAATTATTCTGCTGAAGAACTA
This sequence comes from Lepidothrix coronata, assembly GCF_001604755.1. Lineage (NCBI taxonomy): Eukaryota > Metazoa > Chordata > Aves > Passeriformes > Pipridae > Lepidothrix > Lepidothrix coronata. Next base: position 4,570,278 of record NW_016690204.1, on the reverse strand, counting down.
TAAGTCAATGAACCCAATAATGAAAAAGCTTCATTATGACTATCTCAACTTTTTAAGAAATTTTATCTTTTTATGGCATTTCTTACTGAGTATCCAAAAAATGAGGCACAAAATTTCTCAAAATTTTGGCTTAAGAATCATCCAAAATCTGGTGAATGCTGATGAACACAAGCCTTTCAATCTACTTAAAGCTGAGAGAATTCAACAAGGAAGTTTAAATAAGAATAAATATGATTATGAATGCTAATGATGAAAGAAAAAACTTCTATATGTAACCTAAGTTTAGTGAAATGTGTGTCAGAGTACAGATACCTACAATATGACTCATAATGCACACAGGGCATTTTAAAAAGTGAATTATCCTATAGAAGGTGTCATCCTCCACTATTAGCATTCAAACATGAATTTGACTTAATCCAAGTATTATCTAATCCCACTACCTGCTCAAAGACACTGTGATACTGTATTGCTGTTCTACATTTTCAGGTAGAAATTCATTGGGCCCTTCTGAAGCAACTCTATTCTATAATCCCTTTGCCTGCATTCTTTATGTGAAAAGACAAGAGCAATTTGAAAAAAAAAATAAAACTATACCATTCCATACACATTTCAAAATACAGTGTGGGTTATGAAACTTTCCACTTCTAGAATGCAAAAAAGCCTGACCTAAAATGTTCCTACCCTTTCCAAATAAAATCAGCTGTTTGTGGAAGCTGAAAGTGGCAAGCTGTACTATACAAACATTTTTAGTTATTTTACACTTTGTTTTCTCAAGTACTTGCTGACATTGGGTCTTTTTTTGGGACTGACACTATAGCAATAACTAAGTTTAAACTCTCATTTTAGATACAGAATTCAAACATCTCATTGCTTCTGACACTACATGGCATTCTTCATAAAAATAATTAAGTTGGCCAAGGAACTAAGTCAGCCAAGACTTTGACAAAATCAAGTTACACGAAACTATTCTTCATACTAGAGCCTTCCCCTAACAGCATCCCACCGTAGGATCAGTGGGATCATCACACATTAGTTTTTAAAAAAATCAGGGGTATTTTAAGTGTGTTAGTGTTTACATGCCAATCCCAACGCTGGAGGATCAGCCTCACTTGCATCTCAGCATTGCGTGGGACACGCACACCACCCTCACCAAAATAACACATCAAGGATGGCAAGAGATGGGACTTGTTTGGGGACACAGATGACACTACTGAAAGCAAATGTCTACTCTGTCAAGCAGTCCAGAACCCATTTGGAACTCACTTGAGATAGCTCAAAATTTATACTCATCTTGATCCCTACACTGCTTTTTCCTCAATTTCTACATCACTTTAGGGGTTTTCTCATTAATTATTTTGTAAAAATTCTGGAAAGCCTCTCAGAAATCTTATTTTTTTTAAGGAGCTTGTCTATCCCATGCATATTTCTTTGACTTTGGCTGCCTCTTTCCCCAGAAACACCCCTCTCCCTCTAGAACAACATGCCTTCAGGTGCAGCTGGTGGATTCCACCCACATGGACTTTTCCAATGATGCAACAAAGCCACCAAATCAAAGTTTCACATACACAGAGGCCCCAAAGCAATACCAGCCAGAACAAACCCATACTTTCCTCTCTCTTCCTTTTCTCCTCTGTGGTTGTTGATTCAACACTCGCTCAGCACTCACTGGTTTTATTCTATCACGTGTCAGCAACTCTCTACACCTGCAACACATCTGAGGAGGCACCAGGAGCAAGAGCAAGCACTGAGAGCTCCATCCCTCCTCCTGTTCCTGCTGCTATCTTGCCTCGTCTCAGGTTTGTACAAAATACTGCCTCCAGCTTCTGTGCAGCACAGAGCCAGCATCTGCACATTTCAGACTCTTTTTATTTTCGCTTTTTTCCCCTCCCTTTCTCTTTCTCTGCTTTTAAGCAGCTGTGTTTCTGGAGTTTCCCCCGGGGAAAATCTTAAACTTGAAAGGGCTTCTTAATAACCTTGCTCAGCCCTGCACACAGGAAATTAAGCCATTCTGCAAATTCAGCATTTACCACTCTGTTCTGCAATCCAAAGTTCTCATACATACATACAGTTTGCAGCCATTTGGGGATTGACTCCATCACCTTAGAGAAGTGCAGGTGAATTTTCATTTCTGTGTGTGAACTCTTTGCCTAAAGATGTGGGTAATAGTTCAGATATTGAATACAAACAGCTCTAAATATATCAGAGCATGGCTGCCAAACAGATCTGTCAGATAAACAAAACTCATACCAAGTGAAAACATAATTAAGGGCCTTTGACTCTCAGATTATTCTCCACTTGATTAAGCGTAATGAGTGCCTGCTCCCCTTAAAAAAATAAAAAAGGCAACTTATTCCCCCCCACCTCCTCTTCTAGTGCACTGTGGTTTAGGGAATTCATTCATTAACCCCTCTTAGTTGTTTTCCCTCTAGTCTGAGGGGCTGATACTTAGGGACACGACCCTCCTTTATTTGCATACCAAGGCTGAGAAACTGGCTGTCTAATTTGGCTCCATCCCAGGCAGCCGGTCTGTGAAAAGCGCAGTCAAATTGCTCAGCTGCTCTGCGAGTTTAGGAAGCTTGGTGCCTGGCACTCAGCACAGTGCTCACAGGAATTCCCAGCCAGGCTGTCCAGAGATCCTGTGGAATGTTTGGACCAAATATATTTCTTTTTCAGTATGGAGAAAATCAAAGACCAACGCTGATGTGTTTGCTGTCCCATTTAAGTCCGTGTTTCCTTGCATGAGCACAATTGCCAAAAAAGAACTGTGCTTCTTTCCTGACAGTTAATATACAAGAAAAACCTACAAATGCTGACATACCCCACACGAAAAACCTCCTTTTTTCTTGCTTCAGAAAGAGACACACCAGCTGTATAAAGCCTTTGCTTCCCCAGATTCTGCACACTTAAAAACTCATGCAACACTTTGCTCCTCTCTCTGCACTTGTTGCCACAGAGCCGTCTCTCCAAGCTCCCAAAATGCCTGCGTTGAAATAACATCTCTGCCTTGACATTTATAAGTGCAGCAAGCTGTGCCCCTCTGAAGTCACCCATCCTTCCAATTCTCTCCTCTGAATGACTGAGTGACCCCTTTAAAACATGAGCACAGAGATGGAGTGCTGTGCACCCAGGCTGCTTCTCGATCCCGCTGTACAGAACACACAAAATGCCAAAGGCTGCCTTCGCTCCACACGTGTTTCACTGAGGTTTCTATTAGTTGCAGCAGGCCACTGGCAACCCCTGACTAAATTATTACCCAATGACAACATCTCCTGAACAGAAACCACACAATCCTTTTAACCCTCTGCCTGCCTCTTGCCCTCCCTTCAGAGCCACAGCAGAAAGAGCTCTGGGTAAGAAGACTGAAGCACCACGTTATGGGCTCTCTTATTGCAGAGATGGATTCACTCCAAATGTTTTTCTTCTTTAAGCAGTTACTCCAGAGGCAGAGAAGACTGGCAAGACCCAGGAAGGGGAACTGGAAATTCTTTCCTCTACTTGTAGGCAGAGGTAAAGCAAGCACATGGCTCAAAGATGGATTAAGCATCAATGTGCCACAAAAACACTTGTCAACTGGTCTGTCTATAGTAAGCTGTCTCCATACAGTTAGCAATGTGAATTTTTTTCAGTTAATTGATGTGAATAAGATTCTTTAAAAAAAATAAATAAATAGGCTGTCAAGTCTTAATCATTACTGTGAAATAACTGTTTTTTACAATTCTTTCACAAATATACTTAAAAGCCTACCATGCTAGTTATATTTTACTAGCTCCTATGGAATCTGAAAGAACCAGGCTGAAGAATTCTTAAGCAAGAACTTATCCCAATGTTTTCCAAAGAGATTTATTACAAGAGGCTTATATACTCAACCTGACACAAAGAAACATCATTGTTCCCTTTTGTTGAACAACCAGTTGAGCACATGCCAACTTCAGCATCCAGGAGATGAACAGAACTCAAAATTCTTATCTAGCCACTGATACCACCAGCTCTTGGCTTCTGATTTAAGACATCCAAAAAAAAAAAAGGAATGTAGGCAAATTAAAATTTTACCTAAAATAAAAAATAATCCCATTCTTTATTAGGGAAGCAATCCTGCTGGTGCTCTGCAGTTATGGAATGTAAAGCACGTGGGCCATAACTCTGAGCAAAGAGTTTGCTGAAAGGATTGCTTAAATGATTAGAGGGCCACAGATTGTGTTTAATATTCATAGTAGTGAGTTTCAATAATAGTATCTAAATGCACAGCTAAATCAGTTATCACCTGGCAAGTAGCAAAGACAGAACGTACAAACCCAAAGTACCACTTAATGACAAAGCCCATTATCAAACCCCTTTGGCCTCTATAACGATTTGGAGCACTCACAAATCCAAAATCCAAAGGAAAACTGTTCATTTTCTGACTTGACAAGCTTCCCCTACCACAGAACTACCAACACCATTACTACAAACAGATGCCTGTTTCCCACATAAACACAGCGATGAAAAATTGTTTATGGATTAGGGAAACAGTTCAACATTTGTTTCCATTCTGTGCTAAAAAAAATATGTGAGAGCACTGAGAAAAGCCTACCATACCTTGTTGCAGAGCCAGAAACATATAACTTAAGTGTTCTTTTAACACACTCTGAGACACTGCAAGTGCTGAAAGGCCAGTGCCTGCAGAACTGCTGCTGATGTTTAATTAAATGAAATATGAGCACTTCCTAGGAGTCATGAGATTTCCCATGTTCTCCAGGAAAGGTGAGGATATCCTTCAGTCAGGTGGATCCAGCAACAGAATTTCAAATGCAAATTTGTTGTCTCCCTTGCAATTTGGCATTTTTGCTTCATTTATTTATTTTTAAATAGGAACAGTTATCTTGAAATATTATCTAAAAGAAAGTTGAATTAATTAGTTTAGATATCAAGTGCAGGTTCTCCATACTCCTTACTTAAGAAATGCACTGCAAAGGAGTGATTAAAATGTTAAGTTGCCATGGCTACCTTTATATCACAAGGCAAGGAAAACTTGCACTCAGGATAAAGAAAGAAACAAGCCACTATTAAAGTAATTTTTTTCAGTATTTTCAGAAGGAAAGTCTGCTTAAGAAGAAGCATTATACAACTTGCTTTCTTTTGTTTGTAGGTAAAGTGATGAGTATCTGCTACTTGCATTAGTAGCTAATGATTTTCACAAAGCACTGAATTCTTCACATCCGTTCAGATGTTCAAAACTAAGAAAAACATGATGGAAAGGACTTCTTTAGCACTGCTGTAATTGCAGCTTTGTAGCTTTAGAATACGTTTTAAAAGAAAAACGTTTTTTTTCAAAACAGGACTTTGTGTGGATGTTTCCTAAACAAGAAACAAATGCAAAACTGTAGAAGCACTTTTCAAAGAACCTGAAGTACAGCTGGAGGAAAATGGTGATTTGTTGACTGTCCCATAAAGTACAACTATTATGAAACACCATGTCCTAATTTTTCATTGAAGTGTCTGGAATACTATGAAATTCTACCAATAAAATAAACCTGTTTCAGTAAGTGAAAACTGTGGAAACATTGCTGGATGCTACCATTTAAAATCATGAAAGCCACATACTTGGTAGGAATGTGCTTATGAAGGTGGGGATTTTTATGTCTTAAATTGATTTTTTCTCCTATGTATAAATCTGGAAACAGGTTAAAGTATCCAGGAAGCTCTTACAGATTGAGTTGTTTGTCTCATAGTATGCCAACTTGATTCCTTGATCAGAATATTGACTAAATCAGTACATTTAAGTGTCCTAAAATATTTTTACCAGATAAGTTTAAATGGTTATACTACAGTAGCACATAACCATAAAGACTTGTGCACTCATCCTGGCGAGGGAGGAAAAGAAACATCAAAAGCAAATAACTCTCCTGCTCTGCATCAAGATCTATGTCCAGGTGCTCTGTGACAGTACAAAAACCTGAGCTGGTGGGTTGAGCTGCAGCAAAGAGGATAAAGCAATAAGGCAGGAGCTGGAGAGAAGCAGGAAGCAAGGCTGACTCGGTGGGGATGGTACAGAACCTCTTCCTCATCAGCAAGCAAGCTCTGCAATGTCTGTGATCTGTGAAACACAGCATGTGAACCAGCACTGACGAGATCTGCCAGGGCAATTACACCAGCAAGAAAGTTTGGGCTTCGCAAAGTAGAAAATAGGGAAAGCACGTATGTTAGCTCTTTGTTGTGTTTGAAAACTGGGATCAGAGCAGATGCTCATATTCTGGTTGTGCTGCTTTTGATTAGGTGAACCAACTAAAAACCTATTTGCTAAGGAACTGCATACATGCTTTAAATTTCACATCAAACAATACATTGTTATTAAAAAACAGAGTGCACAAAGCCTCATTAAAAGGGCTTCTTCCCCTTTCCCTTGTGCTTTTAAATGACAGCATAATAGCTTCCAAATAAATGAAGAAAACATTTTTACTGGGAGCTACAACTGAAAAGACTACATGTTGTGATTGATGGCCAGTTCTTTCCAGAGCTTCAGCAGAGGGTTATGACATCCATTATTGCAAATCCCATACACCACCGATGCAGAAACACAAAAACACTCACTGGATGCTGTACAAGAACAGTCCAGCCAACAGGACTTTAATCACAACAAAGCATGGAAATATACTGTCATTTTTATACCTACATTAAATAAATTTAATGAGAATTTCTCAAACACCAGAAGTATTTTAGTTGTCAGAGTCCAGCTAAAAATCACAAGTAAAGACTCCATTTCTTTTTCTGAGGTATTAAATTATTAGAATTGAAAGGGTTTGAGAGAATAACTGATCTTTCACCTTTGCATTTTTCCATTTATTTCTTGTGTTATATTTTATGCACGAAACTTTTTTATAGTTGAGACTGGAAGCCAAATGTTGTTAGGTGATTAACATATTTAATAAAAACTTTCTCTCTCTAAACTGTCACCAGTTACATATGCAAACTGCACAAAGTGTAATGAAGATTTTACACAGAAATTAAGCCAATGCTCAGAGCTGTGCAGGACTGGAAAAGCAAATTCTACAGCTCAGGTTCTCTCTGATGTCTCACAAAGGAACCATCTCCTCCAGGTTCCGGAGAACTCTTCAAAGTACAACCCCTGTGAGACTTTACACAGGCAGCACTGTCCATTGTACATAATATTGCAAAATAGGGTGGGTAGTTGAGATACTAAAAAATAAAGAATAAAAGTCTTCCTCCAACAACATCTGATAAATCTACTGAGCTTTCAAAAGGGGAGAGTTTTCCAGACTGGTTGTTTTGCTTTTTATTCTACTGTAAAAATGATACTTCTCTACTTTCTCTACAAATTAAAAAAGCACAAGTGTGCTTGTACACACTCTGTAGGCTACTGAAAGCCACAGAAAAACGTATAGGTGAATTAATTTATGGCAAACCACATATGTGAAATATCAGATAAAGAGGTGGTTAACTTGTGTGGCAGCTCCAACTCCTGGAATTTAGCACTCAAGTTTCTGAAAACAAAATCAACAAAACCACTCTTCTATGTACATATATATAAAGGCATAAACATATTTATTTATGGTGACATAAACATAGCTGAACTTTTTTGTGGCAAACTGTAAGCTTTGCAGGACACTGAGAAATCCAAACTGGAAAGTGTGATACGGAGAAAACCAAGAATATTTGTACACCTGCACCTGGCTTCAGCAAAAGGGATACAGTGCTTCAGGAAAGTTTGGGTAGTCTTGTGAAGATGTGCAGTTAAGAATTTATGACACCTCTAGTCAAATTTGTAAATCTTGGACATAAGCCCTCAAAACTGGCTCTTCCATGGAAGTGCTGCCTATGGGGAACCAAGACCTCCTGAAGCAGAAATCCTAAGTGATGGAAGTCCAGTTCCCTGAAAAATTCAGCAGCAAAATATAAAAAGCTTTTCTGAATTTCAGTTCATTTGAACAGTTCATATTTATACAAATCCCCCTTAAGGTCAAGATAATCGTATTAAAGCCTCTGTGAATACAGACAATAGTGATCAGAGCAAGTCTGAGTTACCATCAGAGAATTCTTTCAACAGGAAACATATAAAAATAAATACTAAGTGTTCAGATGAGATGCTTTCAAGGACTTAAGATGCCGTGAGAGATGAACAGAAGAACCTTAGTAACATTTAGCACAATGTGTAAAAATCCACGTACTCTCAGAGAACTGGGGAGGTATATCTGTGTTTTTCTGGACAAAGGTGGGTCAGAGGGAGCTGCTGGCCCTCACTAACTCCCCTAAAGGGAACTATTTGCAACCTGTGCTCATGGTATTAACTACTCTACTTATACAACCATCTTCACATGCAGCCTTAAAAAATAAAAAGCAGTTAGCCACAAGTGTCATACCAGAAGACTGACCCCAGAATAAAAGAATGCAGATGTCATAAGCTTAATTTCACTGAAGTCCTCAGGTTGCTCTCAACCTAACCTATATCTCTAGAAACTTTTCCTTTATAGATGTATTGAAAACATGAGGGGGAATGACAGATGTATCTTCTCACAAAGCTCTTTGCTCCTCTCTGAAATTCAATTAAAAAAAAAAAAAAGAAAAAGAAAACACATCCCTGGCTCTAAATCCTCCCACTGCAAACCAAAAAAACTATGTTTATCTTCTTGAGTCTGTGTTCACTCCAGCATGTGGCACTGCCTCAGTTTGGTTTTGGTGACAGAGAAGGATAAGCACAAATCTTATGGCAACTGGGACAGAAGTAGATCCTTTCCCCCTCTTCTCGTGTCTGCTGTTTCAGTGATTTGCTCCAGAAAAGCAGTACATTTAACCATAGACTGGTACCAACTCCTTTCAGAGAAGAAATGGCACAAAACAGACTCCATCAGCCATGAAGTTTTCCCTCCTCTTCCAGAAGAAATTGCCTCTGGGGACAGTCTCTCACTTCCTTTCTCACTCAGTTTGCTGGAAGCTGGACAGCCGTGGCTTTGCATAGTTTTAGTGGATTACTCATCTAACTCAACCCATTCAGAAATATTTCTAATTAGTCCCAACAGAGGTTTCTCATCTAATTCTCCCCTCTTTTAATTAAATTTCTTCGCTGGAAAACAGAACTACAGGACTCAGAATTATTGTAACATAGTTTGTCCTGAAATCTTCCTGGGACTGGTACTCCAGAAACCAGGATGTTTATAGGATTTAAGATTTATGAAGTTTGAGCCTTTAAAGGGGTTTTTGATTCTGAGCATATCATGAAGCCTGCAGCAGCCATGAGTCAGATAAAGGGTATAAATCTTTCAACTTTAAGATGGAGCTTTGGATGGAGGAGCCTCAAGGGTCTCAGTAGCAACTTCAACTGTGTTTAGAGATCATGACCACACTAGAGAAGAGCAAAGTGCAATCAATATATGTGGCTGAGTGACATGGGATCACCTTTACCACACAGCTCTTTATCTAGGCCAGGAGTCAGGAGGATCCCTGGGATCAAGAACAGAACCAACCCCTCTGTTTCAGGCTGTCTCACCTTGCACCTGTGGGATGACCTGTGGCTCCCTGTGTTAGACTGCAAGATAAATTAAAGACCATTTCCTCCCATCCAGTTTCTCTGTTCCTTCTGACATCATTAAAAACAAACATTCAATAATAGAGACCTCTATTGCCTTTACCAAGATAACCTCTTGGAAGTGGTTACCCTCTTCAGATCTTGATTTGCTCTTCCCTTTAAAGTCAAATGCTTTTCTAAGGGTTTTCCCACACTTCCTTCCTGCAGCCCAGGGCAACTGCAGAGCACTCCAGAGGAAAACAGCAGGCAGGAAAATGAAGAAACTGAGGAATGTGATATTGTCCATAATGACATTACAGAGCTTCTCGTATTCTCCACATGGAAAGTCAGCTCTTATGCATTTACCTCTTACTTTAAAAGAAATCACAAACTGATTTCTCACCTCCTAATCAGATGATCACCTGTCAGTCCAGGAGCTCAGCTGGAATTGCCTGTGTTTGCAATTCCTACAGCTCACAGGCCCTGTGTCCAGAAAGTCCATTAGCAATCTAAGGGACTGAAAGGAGCATAATCTGCTTCAGGGAGTGCCAACAAAATGCTGTTGAAAAAGAGGAAAATATTTATTTTTGCCCTTCCGAAAAAAAAAAAAAAAAAAAAAAAGAAGAAGAAGAAGGAGGAAAAAAACCCTCAACAAAGATAAGGAGCTCCTGCAGCATTCTGACCACGAGGGGATAAATCAGTTTTCAGCAGCCCTGGACAGGTAATGAGGACCTGCTGTTGACACAGTTGTGGAGGAAAGATTCACCAGCCAGTTTTTATTCCTCCTGCAAAGGCAGAAAACTGGGTGCTGTTTATTATTATTTGTGACAGTGTTTCATGCAGAACAGCAGGTCCTCATTAGGAAAGTCACTTTTACCACAAACATTCACCTCTCACGCAGAGATCAAGTTACAGTTTGAGCTCACAGCACACAAAAACCTACTTTCTCTTCTTCAGGAGGTAAAAGACAATCAGAAGCAATTAACATACACATGCTACCACAGGCAAATTTTCTTCTTTTAAAATTACAGCTTTTTAATTTCAGTAACAGAGAAGATCACCATGCAGTTAGAAAAGTCTGCCTACCTAGTTTTCAAAGAGGTATTAAATGGAGAAGGAGGGGGCTCAGTAGAAGAGTAAACGCCTTAAAAATCTGAGTTCTCTCAAAAGCACACATATACGAGTGCTTCTTCAGCCAATTATTCAAAGTCACATAATAAAGTTAATTCTGTAATTAAATGCAGACCAAAATTCAGGTCTGTTTATAAACTGCAGACCCCAGTCACTAAATCAGAGCATATGGGGTAACCTCTGTGTGATAAAAGTAAAATAGATAGATCCACTAACAAAATTTTCATAGAATTTTAATATTCGATGGCTAAAAATTCCATACAACAGAAGGCAGGGTGCGGTGGAGGAGAAGACAAAGGGATTTGAATTTCTCTTCTTTCCAAGAATGAATGTAAAGGCTTTCAGGAGAAAAGTAATTAACTGAAAACCCTTGCATAAAAAATCCTTGGTCATAAACTTATTTATCAAAACCACTGCAACTCCATCAAACTGTAGCTGAACAGTTAACACTACCACAGTTATCCAGTTTAAATGAAAAACAACGAGGAGAACAGGTCAATGGGAATGTTTTGCTTCCAGGAAAAACCAAAACAAACAAAAAACCCCAACTAACCAAACAAAAACATCACAAAACAAAACAAAACAGCACCATATTGACAAAGGACCATTGCTCTCTGCAATTTAGTAGGTAAGTAGCAGTTTTATCAAATAAAATCACATCTGGAAGAAGTCACTGTAAGAAATCATAAAGACACGTTAAATTTGATGAAATGGTGACACTGCAGGACTAGATTTTGATCCTGGGGTATAAGAGTTGGTGGTCATAAATTCCCAAAATGCTGCTATTGAAACCCTGATAAGCTCCCAATAATCTAAGATGGAAAGTTAAAGGGAGAATTGCTTTAGAGAAGTCTGAAGGAGGACTTCACGAGCTGGATTAATAGAAACTAAGAAAAATAGCCAGTTATAACAGATATAATTGCAAGAGCAAACAAAACAAAAATAAATAAATATTTCTTTTTAGGAGGCATGGTTTTTCAACAAAAATTTTGGAGTGATCACATCAAGTTTAATTTCTCATTTTCAGCATCTAGAGACGTGGATCATCTGTGCAAACAGTTTAAATCTTTTTCCATCAAAATTACCTGTATAACACAAGAATTGAAAGTACTAACCAAATAGTCACTGTGTGCTTAGGGATGGAATAACTTTCAGTTACAAACTGTATTCAGAAAAGATGTCTCTATTTTTAATCAATGATTTGTGTGATCCCAAATTTTGCAAGAATCACATCGTCAAACGTGTCCTATAAAAGTAAAACATCATCCTGCTCAACTTTGTTCCGTATGCTGGGTGGTCTGTCTCAATTTTATTTTTCTCAAATGTTGCGCAATTTTACCAAAAAGTTTACTTAGTCACAGCGCAAATTATGCCACTAGATGAACACACAAGAACGAAAAAAGCACATTACGCTTCTCCCAAATTTGCATGTCTATAATAAAGTTTCTAGAAACATTTTCTTGGACACTAAGGAAAGCTTTTTGTACTGCTGGAGACAGCAGCAGAGTGAAAAAGTAACCTACATTCCAGAATTGTGCTTTCAAATAAACAAAAGAACAACATAAGCAAAAATGTTATGGCCACCTCTAACAAACAGTGCCAAACAGTTTGAACAGGGCATCTATCTGTAATTGTGGAAAGTTATTTCCTCATAAAGACAGTGTAATTTAACACGTAGCTCAGCAAATAATGAAGAAAATCAAATCTGTTAAATAGTAATTAACTTGCAATTAACTCGAATTAGTCAAGAGTTGTGTACACAATGGGTGAGGGAGTCCATAGTGTATCAGAGTGAGAGTAATTGCCATATAAAGCTGAAATTGAGATGAAGTTCAGAAAGAGGAAGTATAAGTTGGGAAGAGTTTTTGCAAGTTGGACATAAGGGTTGAAAACAAAGAGTGAACTCCTGGTAGGTTTGAGAAAAGGACTCGACAGATTAAGGTGAGAAAACAAACAACTGCTGGGAAAATATAAGGTATTTAAAGTAGCCCAGGAAGTAATCTGGGCCAGGAGGTAATTTCACCACAGAACACCACAGGTTACAAGAGCTTTGCATGGACAAACCCACATGAGAATCTGACCGATTAAGAGTGATCATTGGAAATACCTGAAATGAAGAATTACTCTCATTCATCAGAAGAAACTCATGAAGACTTGTGTGGTGCTCCAGCCAGAGAAAGTCCTGACAGTCACCACCGACTTGGTTTCCAGGAAAAGAACAGAGTAATTGGTTTACAACAGGTTTATTCAAGCAGCAATATCATTGGTATAACATGAGATGAAAAGGCACTGATATAACAAACCAACTGCAAATCATCAGAATTACTCAAGAGATATTGCAATTCAGAGTTGCAGGGGAAGGAAAGATGTGTCACTGAAATGAGTTACCTCATGAGAACCTGCCCTTTAAGCTTCAGAAAAAAAAACAACTAAGGCTTAATATCTGATTATTTGTGCAAGTACTGGGAAAATGCCTTCTATTTCTCTACCAAGCTTTGGAGACCTAAGCAAAATACACTAAACCAGAAATATCAAATATATGTAAAATATACTAGGATGACAAGGGCTACAAATTTCCAGGGAGAGTGAAGAGCTGTGAAGATACAAAGCACAATAATGGTGACAGATTTTATTTAGCCCCCATAGAGCAGACTATGGCAACATGACATGTTTGGTGGACATACTAAACCACGAAGAATCACTTTTTTGGAGCAGCTAATGCAAAAACTTACAGGATGAGAAGCAATTCTTGAACCAGTTCAAGATTTAAGATGAAGCCATCGAAGAAAAAGCCCAGAATAGGCACTACTCCACACTCAGATACAAAACAGCTTCTATGAGAAGGGAAAAAAAGCCAAAAAGTAACCCAGAAGGAAACCCACAAGAGGTTTAACTTGAAAGGTTGGCTTGCTTAACTTGAAAAAGAAGAATGATACAAAAATGAAGAAGCTAGTTAAAAATAAATTAAAAAGAATCGGCTAAAATTTTAAAATATTCACATAAATATTTTAAAGCTTTCTTTTTATATAAACTGGTATAGAGAGCTTTTAAAGGCACCACTGTAAAAGCTCTCAGAGTATGTGTTCATTACCCATCAAAAATAATTATATATGGGTCTCCAAAAAATGTCAGTGCACTCAAATAGCAGAGTAAAAGAGGCTATTAGACATGAAAAGACATCCTTCAAAAAGCAGAAGTTGCATACACCTGAGAAAACTGAAAATAAACTCTGACAAGATTAACAGAAAATCAGAATTGGGAGGAATAAAAAAAAAATAAATAAAACCACTGAAAGAGTTCATGAAATAACTGGCTAAAGATTAAAAATAGCGAGTTTTCAAATATCCACAAGAAGCAGGAGGCTTTTTGAGCAGGAGGAGCTTATGGATGTGTATGAAGAACTTACAAGGAAGGTAAACCATGAATTCTATGCATCCATATTTCCCATAGAGAATCTTATGAAGAGATTGTCCATATAGGATGAGTACAAAATACTTCCTCAAACTGACCTCTTATTAGAAAGCATTTAGAATAAATGGATAAAATGAACAGAAACACATAATATACACCCAGTGGTTCCAAAGCACCTCAGATATAAAATCTGTGATTGTCTTACTGTGGTTTGCAACCTATCGTTTAAGTTAGTGTTAACCCGATTAGAACAAAAGATAATAAGCACAGCACCAAGAGCTCAGGAAATCTGACTTCTGGAATGGGAATACTGGTAGGAAGTTTAATGAAAGACTGGAATGTTTACCTCATTGATTGAAGAACTCTGGAAGCCAACATCCTGGAGGGAAGCTGGGCCTGAGAGCAATGACAAAAAGAGTGGTCCGACACAAGCATTGTTCTTCTGTCCCTCCACCCCAAAATTGGGACATAATCCTTCACTGAAGACTGTCAAGAAACAGGAAGAAAAGTTCTCTTGTACATTATGAAGTGGTAAAAAGATAGGAAAAAAAAAGGCTAGGAAGCACCCTTCCATGTATGCTGTTGTCTGCGTGGATTTTCAGGTAGGCTTTATAAAAGTAAACCCTACAGGAAAATGTTCCTTATTACAAATTTCACTCTGACACTGGTATTTGAAAGCATTTCTTACAGAAGAAACGAACGTGCTGACACAAGGCTCCAAGAAAGCAGCTGTTTACCTCCTAATCTATCATTAGTTCTCTTCCACAAGACAATAAAAACTCAGCCCAAAAGAATAACGAAGTAAAAACAGCATAAACAATTTCCGCCTGCACTTCTGCGGAATGGAGGAGTCGGATCTGTTTGTTTTTTAAGAAGAAATTATGCTAATTTAAACAAGAAAGCTACAGTGAGAAATAAATTGTTGCACATCTTACTCAGAAACATCACATAACAAGGTCATTGTGGCTGAGGCAATTATTTTGGCAAATTGTTGTGGAGGGATAAGAGCTAATAACACAAGTTACAACCGGCGAATTGCACATGTATGTCTCAATGCTCAGTGGATAAAGAAATTTATTTCTGTAAATTAGCAATAGGATAAACAAGGCTGTGCTCTATATAGACATCTCTGTGTAGGAACCAGCACTGCCAGACGATGACACGTTGTTATTTGAGCAACAGGTTTTTCTTTGTCTTGTTATATGAATTAAACTCAGTATCAACAGCTACATCAGAGCAGCACCTGCGATTCCTCAGAGGATGGGACTCGGATAATTCCCTCTTTTAGGGCACCACATAGAGAGGACATAAGTCTACTAAGAAAAAAAGCTATGATCATATTATTCACCAATAAATGTATCAGCTTTGCAAAGAACAATATTTAATCTACAAGAGCAAATGCAGCTCTTGCCTGTGGCACTTTGGGCACAAATGCAGAAAGGTGGAGCTCTGCACACAAGCACTGCTGCCACCCTGGAGGTGACCCAGCCCTGGGAGCCCAGGTTGCACTGCAGGTCCTCTAAGTGATCCCCAGTGCTGGGATTGCTTGTTAGCTTTCATTTGGGGAAAAGAATAAAACAAACAATTCTAGGAGGTAGGTTGGTTTTCGTTACCAGTTTGTTGGAGTTTTTTGGGGGCAACCTGAGGATTTTTCAAGCATTATCAGCAGGAGGACTGGAGAATAAGCAGGTAAATACAGCTTTTCTCCCAGGAGGGAGCTAGCCAGTGGTCAGCTCAGTTCTCCAAGCCTTCTGTACTCAAACCTGCTGATGCACAGCCTGGGAACACAATTCTGGCTAATAGACCAAACAGTCCCATTACACAAGGCTAAGCTATAATAAAAGAAGTTTGAGGCAGTGATTGCACCATAGCACTCTCCTACAGGTACCACAAAGCAGAGACAGCACATAGGCCTAGTCCCAGGAGGGCTATTTTGGAGAGAAAGAAATGCAGGATGTTACCCTCGATCAACTGTGAAACACGGCCAGGAGAAAAAAAGGGAACAGAAAGTGCCTCAGCCAGTACAAATGACAAAAATCTCATCTGTCTAAAGACTCTGGGCAAGGAATATAAAGTTTTAAAGCAGAAAAGAGTAAGAAAAAGTAAAATGCTTGATCCACAGCTCAAGGGCACACTGGAAACAGTTCTTCTACCTCATGCAGACATAAAATTGCTAGAAGGATGTTCTCATAAACAAAGTGCTGGAGGCCATGCCATCGTCCACCTCCTCCTGTTTCTCTCTACATCTAAGGAAGGCAAGTACATCTCATAAAACAGAAGATGCACACGTTTCAGGAATATCCCAGAGGCAAAAAGAAAGAATAGTGAAACAGTAACAGCTTTCAGAGCTGGTGATACAGCCTCTTCTATTTAGGTTAAAAATCCTCTAGGGCCTGTTCCTACTTCTGATTTCCACATACTTGCTGGATTTTCCACAGCTTCATTATTCAAAGAAAATCGCTGGGTTTTACTAAGGTTGGCCATTGGGGGCAAAATGCAGCAGCAACAGAAAGTCAGATGAAGGTATTTGCACCTTGTAAGTCCCAGTCTCACTCTCTGGGGCACCACTTAGGTACCCATTAAACCCTCTGGGCTTGAACAGAATTTAAGTGAGGGAACAGAGACCTAATCTTTTTTCCTCCCGTTCTTTTATGCCCTGAAAAATGTTTTACATTAAGATTTACTCATTGTTAACGTTTGCCTAGCTAATCATTGCAAACACTTCCACAGTTTGTTTTGAAAAGGTCTAAATGCAGCTCACGGATGTTTTAAACAGACCTTGATGCTTCCATTGCCATAGAGCAGCAGAACAAAGGGAATGAAAGGGAAGGTGGAAAAATAACAGGACAAACCTCAGAAAAGAGCTAACTCAGGATTAATAAGTAGAGTGGAAAACTGACAGAAAGGCTAAAGATCTCTTCACAAAACAACTGCCCTCCTTGCCACTGATATGATTATGCAACTTAATAGTAGTGCCTGTGAAAGGCTCCTCAGCACTGAAACAAATCCTGAGGTGTGCTCCTTCTCAGGCCAATGCAAAACTTATAAAATAATAAAAAGATGGTCAGTTCCATCCATTAATTTATTCACACAATTGCCCAACATTTAGCTGACAAAAGAAGCCAAGTAGACCTTGATGCTTTTTTAATATCCATATGAAATGGCACTCAGACAGATTTAGTGCTTGATTTAAAGCAAACTGATGGCTAAGTTATACATTTAGATAGGGATGCTGGGGTAAGGTCAAACCACTATCATTAACATCCCAAGGAGGAAGGCTGATAATTACTAATGCTTAAAAGCACCAGCAGTCTACTGATTGCATGGATTTTCTCAGACTTTTGTTCAGCCAGTTTCTCAAGTAAAAAATAGCATTCAAAGACTTTTAGCTCATACAATGTAAGCCTCAGTCATTAGTAATCCTTGGAGCTTGACTTCATTTGAGCCTGTTCTGGGTCTGGATAGCAATTAGTATTGCCCTCCAGGTAAGGGAGTGTAGATTTATTCCCCAGAGGTGGTTTAACTTCCTCAACCTACTTTAAAATTAGATTTACTCTGTTACAAATCGTAAGTGTTAAATGACTAAAACTATTAAACAAGGAATACTGCTGGGCTAAAGCATTTAATGGTTTACCACAGTATTACCATTTTTATGGTCTATTAAAACAATTGGAAGAATATCAGCAGTATGAAGAATCAAGTAATTTATATACAAGTTTGATAAAGTACCGTATGTTTGAGCAAAAAGTGAGCTCATTTTCTTACACTTAAGAAAATTAGAGGAAAGGATCTTTTAAAAGAAAAGGTTCCTTTAGAGTTGAAGTACATTTATTTTAAACTGAATTTCTAAAAGGATGTACAGCATACATCTTATTGCCAGGATTTTTTTGCTTTACACAGCTTGTTACAACCCAAGTGCAGATGGTCTAAACCAAGACCACAAAACTAACCAGCACAAATAAGATATTAAAAACGTGTCTCGAAACGACTTCATTTCTGTGCTACAGGCCCATCTCTCCTCTTTTTCTCCCCTAGTTAATGTTGGCACCAAGGTCATCAATATATCAAATGACCCTACAGCGTTCTCAAATGTTCCAGTGTTCTGAAACCAGGTTCATGACTGAAACCTGGAAATAACAAAATCCTTGGTGCAATGGCTTCCAAGAAATTTAGAGTCCAAGAAATCATACAGCAAGTTACTACCAGAACTACTTTTCACATGTGAACTCAAAATATGTTTTATTTAGTCATTTTATCACTTGCCCTTGACTAAACATTCGAGTAAAGCACTGTTTTGTCCATTTACTTGAAAATATCCCCAAGAAACAAACAACCAAAAAAACCTTGAAACACGAAACTCTCAAACAAATTCCTTCTATACTGGCCTTGCAACAGAGTTTTGCACTCAAAAGAGAAATGCTTGATTTGCTAATGAAGTTTGAGAAACTGTTCAAAAGAAGTTTTACTTTTTGATTAACTTATCACAGCAAAATCACAGCAAAAGCCAAGTGCAGCACAGCTCTCTGAAAACTCAAAGCTCATACAGCTGCTTCAGGGAGCCCAAGGATGAGGTTAATAGGGACAGTAGCAGCAATGCCTAAAGCAAATGAGGTAACTGCATGTGAAACCATAGCTTTGAAGGAAACTTGGTATTGTTCTTAACGATCTTCCCTCAAACAAATCTGGAGGCCTTTGCTCAGGCAGACAGAAACACTAACTGGAAAAATCTGATTTCTACGAAGTAGCAAAAGAGCTCTGGAAGGTCACAGTCTGCTCAAAATGCAGGCAGGTAAACGTGGAAATACTGGGGCACAAACTGCTACCGGGCACGATTTTGTTTTGAAACAAAGAGCGTAGGGGTGAAGATATCCATGACAACAAAGAACTTCCTAATAGAGATCATCAACTACCTGGGTCACTGTTGACAGTAAAATTACTAGGAACTGAACAGATGTATTGGCCTGTAGTCAGGCATTATCACTTTTATAGTAAAAACCCCATAATTACAAAAATTTAAAGGTAATTCTATAGCTCTCAAAAATACTTTCTATTTTCCTATTTTTAATAGGGCGCATTAAACACCTTGATAACATTACCTTAAACACCAATTACATGGCACACAGAATTCATCTTTGAACTGGTTGCTCTATGCAAGGTTAACCCATGAAGTGTGATGAGCCTTCATGCATTAATTGAACAACTCAAGTCCAATTCACCTCCTGGATCCCCTTGGAGCACACAGTGCAAAATTCACACAATGTTGGAGTAGCACCTGAGCAACAGTTAACTCAGCACAGAGAAATAACGAGCCCCAACAGGGACAGAGGGATACAGGACTAAAGCTGCATAAAGTGCTCTCGCAGGACTGCATTGTAGGAACCAATAGGTTGGGTAGAAATATTCAGTTCAACTGCTTCCCCAGTGTCACTGTAAATTTAAGAAGTCATCTCACTAGGAGAAATTTGGAATCCTTACCTGCAAGATTTTCACTGTTTTTTTGCAAATTGAGAGGAACAACACTGAATGTTTTTTGGAGGTTAAAAGAAAGTATTTGCAGGGATACCAGAGCTCTCATAAATTTTCTACCTTACTTTTTCAATGAAGTGTTTTATTATCATTTATTATCATCATCTAACCCAACTAACATTTATCAATTACTGCTTTACCCTTGCTGCAGTTAAAAAAAAGACACCAAAACCAAACAAAAAAAAAAAGACAACAACAACAAAAACACACAAAACCCCCCCACACAATAAAAATTACAAGATATCTTAAAGTAAGTTATTCACTTTCCAGACTGCAAGACCTTTGAGGGTAGAAATCTTTTTTTACTGCAATCTTAGTGAGTAAAACCAGATTGGCCCTAATTCTTGCCATGTTCTCAGAAAGTAATCACTAGTCAGTATATAAAATGATGACAACTTTTGCCAGCATCGCTGATTAACACCTTGTGCATCCACCTGCCTTTTTGCACTGACTTTTCATCCCTGTAGTTCTGCCAAGCAACAACACTCCAGTCATCTGGAGGGACTTCTCCTTTACCTGTCTCTGAAAGCACATAGAGCCCAGTACATCAATTTGATTGATGACTACAAGAAAAACTGTTAGTACTTATACACTGTGTAAAAATGTGTGGATTTTCAGACCTCTTGCTTTAGACAGAGCTGGTCAATATTGGGAGCAGACCTTGAGCAGTGGCAAAGAAACACCAGCTTAGATGTGCTTTTGGCAAATCTAATCACCACTGGTTTTTAAGGCACACTCTTGTCTGGTTTCTTCCAATATCACCTGGGGGATTTTAATTCTTCCTTTCTCTCCCAAAGGCATGACAAGCATTTATCATAGTGATGTATTTCTGTGAAACTTCTTCACTGTTCATTTTTAAATTTCTTATAGGATTTATTGGCATCATACTTTCTATTTCGTTTGTAGCAGGAAGACAGAACAAACAAACAAACCAACAAAAATAAACCTTGCACTGCAAAAGCAAAAAAAGTGGCAAGGAATGGACGTCCTTAATGCCTCTCAGACTGCTGCACCTCAAAGAGACATTGCAAAACTTCCAGATTCATAAAACAGAGACCCCGATGTGTCTCATTAATGTTTGTATATGGGAGTAGCTGACACTGGGAAACCTAGAACATGGCAAGGCCATAGCCCATGGGTGGGAACTACTCATGTCTTCACACATCAAGTGACCTTCAAAAATCCCACGGATGATGTACTTCAGTGCAATCAGTGAGCTTTCAGACTGTTTTATACTTCTTTGTTTTGTGGTTTTAAGACAAGTGTTTGATGTCATTTGAAGATAGATTTTTGTGGTGTATTGCAGATCAGGGTTAGGCTGAGCTTCTGTTCTCTCTCACAAAGGAAATCCTTCAGACACATCCATAAAACAGCAGGAAGGACACCTACTGTCCTTATATATTCATATCATAATGTCTTTGCTTCTTTCTTGAGGATTTTTTCCCAGCAAAGCATATCAGATAAGATCAGTATCATCATCAATACCATCACGGGGAAGCTGCTGGCAGCATCCCAACCGTTAATTAACCCCAGCTCTGTCATACCTGATTACTTTGAAAAGTACTTTAGAAGAGCTGAATTAAAATAAGATAAATAAGGATAAAACATTTAACTAATATTGAAAAGACTACTATCTTCACTGTAGGCACGAATGGCACTCTTTGTACCAGGGAAGAGGGAATTGATTTAGAGGCAGCTCAGAATTTAGACCTCCACTTCACTCCAAGCTTAAGATAAACCTCCTCTTGAGAGCCTGATAAAACCACAGGTATGTGTGGAGGGGATAAAAGTGTAGAACAGTAAGGTCTAAATACATGGGAGGCTGCACATGACTAAAAAGATTTGTGTTGCTCCTGTAGCAGCACCTACATTGTGCACAGCAGATAAAAAGAAAGGACAGGGCAAACACACACCCTGCTCAGGTGAATGGGCAGAAGCAGAATCAGATGGATACAAAATGATGCCTTGGCTTCACCTCAACCTAATTGCATCTTGTCAGCATATGGAAGAACATATGCAGAACTGAGTAATAACTCATCTTTTTCCTCATCATTTTTAGGATGGTATTTCCCATTTAGATCAGTGGAGCAGAATCACACAGAGCAATGCTTTTACTGTGCACAATGTCTTCATGTTTCACTTCAGTGCTGTGTATCATCAGATTCAGATCTTTGCAAGCAAATAAACTTTCCTGACCTACTGAAAAAAAACAGGATTATGAAATACAAATCTCCCCTTCAGGATTTTACTAATAAGCAAATGAATAAGACAGACAAAGATCAGAATGCAGGCCACCTAAGAGAATGATATTAAAAGATTTTTCACTCTACTTACAGTACAAAAAGAGAAATTTAAAGTACTTTATTCCCAAAAGTGGGGAGAAAAAAAAAAAAGGAAAAAATATTTGTTCGGTTTCTTGGTGGGAAACAAATAATAGAAGTTCGAATGTCTCAGGGTTGTGAGCAGGCCAAAAGCATAAGCACAGCCCAAGCAGGGGTACAAATCCTTAGCTAAGATGATGAAAATCTTTGGATCCTATCTCGAAGGTGGGACTCATGTAAGATGGTCCTTAGTGTCCTAAAGCCAGGGCAGGGAAATCCAGGAAGAGAAGTGACAGGAGTAAAGGAAAGTTCCCCCCAGCTCCCCAAACACTCCCATGGTGACAGAGTATTTTCTAATTAGGTGGTATTAATCAAAAATCCTAGCAATAGCTCTGCTATCTGTGCCCTTTATTTCAGTCACAGATGTATTTTAATCAGGATGCCCTGAAAGAAGAATAAGCCATGTAAGACATCAATAACCCTTGAATTTCTTCTCACTGTAAGATTTTCTGCCCTTGAATTTCTTTGCCTGGCCCACTGTTCTTCAGTTATGGACAGGGTAAATATCACTGAGTGAACTGCTTCCAATTTTTTCCATATATTTAAAATGTAATAGCCTTGTTATATGGCAGTTGAGGTTTCCTGTATATATTTGATTTTTTTCTATGAACTTTTGTATACTAGGTTTTCTTTAGTTGTTTTTTGTTTCACCTCTGAATTCAAGGAGAGAATTTGCTTAAATAAGAATTGATCAAATATCCCAGGGATCACTAGATTCATTCTAGACAAGTCCAAACTGACTGTGACACTGGAGAGCAAAGCAGCACCTCCCACACTTACATTCTTTGCCCCTCCATCTCTTTCTTGCCTGTAATTTCAATCTTGTGAGTAGCAAGAACATTGCCTTTATTTTCATCCTTTTTGCTTAGAAGCATGAGAAGCAGAGAATTATTTCAGAATAATTCTGAAGGTTCTGACAGCAGGTTCTGCAGGTTCTGACAGCAACCTCCACTACTACCACAATATTGTGGGTCAAAAAATATGCCCTTAATCTTGTCAAGACAGGCAGCCACGCAAAGCAGCATAATGAGATTTCCCAACTAGAAGATATTTGGTGAGGAGGAGGTTAAAGCCAGGAGTGGGAAAGAGATGCAGAGGAGAAGAGTGGGAAGGCTGAACACTGAGAAATCACTTTGGAGACAGTAACTAACCTGACAACATGAACTATATTTCCCATATCTCCAAGGGCTAATGGGAAAACCAGCTTTGAACAGTTTGCACACTGGGAATAAGAGCATCCTGACAAAAGTGAAAGGAAGCCAAATTAGATGGTTTCCCAAATAAAGCTTTACAAGGAACCTTTAAGAAGCTGGAGAACCTAAGGACCACAAACTTCACAGCAATATCACAAGATGAATAAGTCTGGTGCACAGCTGAGCATGGAATAACTCCAACAAAACCCCTTCATGGGATATAGTTAGGTAACAATGTCTCAAAATAAAAGGAGTAAAGGAGAAGTAGTCTGGTTACTACTTAACTTATGGTTACTGTTAATACCATAACTGATGATATTAACAGAGCTCTTTTAACTAGGATAGCCTGCCCAAACATAATGCAGCACTCGTGCAAATAAAAGCTTCTAAAGAGCTCTAAGTAGAGCAGAAAATAATTGCAAAAATTTACTATACATGCACATATAAAAGAATAGGGCAACAGTTCCTAAACCCCTCAAATCTAAAAAAAAAAAAAGCCACGTTGAAAAGATTGGGTTCACCTGACAGGTTACCTCTCATTTCTTCCAAGTTGTCTTTATGAAGATATCATCTCTCCAAAGATACATTCCAATATCCCAGACTCTGGCTAATACCCAAACAAGAAACTCAACAGGAGAAAGCCAAATATTTTGCAAAAAAACCCCAGGAGGGACACAAAACACTAATGACCTATTACTGTACTTCACAAAGGGTAAGGAGCCCATGCATTCTGTTTTCACTGGAATATCTCAAGTTTACAGTGATGTTTTCCTGTCCTGAACTTGCTTTCTGAACAGCAGTACATGCAGTGAAGTTTCAGGTTTCCATTTTATCAATAGAAGTATTTTATTTTGGAGCAATTACCAACTGTTCATAATCCCTGCAGGCTCCAGCAAATCTTTGGATCTCACAAGACAGAGACTGACTTACTTAAGATCTAAAAACACATATTGAGACAGTGAATATTATTTGGATTGAAAGTAAAATCTGAGTGCATACTACCTGAAGTTCATGTCTTTCTCAAAAAAAAAAAAAAAAAAAGGAACGCTAAAGATGTGGTGCCTGGAAAGGGAGTTTAAGACCTTTGTTTATTGTGAAAAAATTCTTAGTAACTCTCCGGCTTTTAGGCCTGGCAGCACTGACAGACATGGGCACATTATTCTTAAAATTTGCTTTTAAAGGATTACCAGAGTTTAATACAAAACAAAATTTTGTCACAGGCATGCATGTCTCGTTCATGTTGCCATCATGGTCACCTTCAGTTTGGGCTCCTTTCACTGAACAGCCTACTTTGAAAGCCAATTAAATTACTTTCAATTCAGCTGAGAAAAAGAAAGTGGTAGTTCTTTCAAATGGCCTATTTGGAGAAACTTGAGGATTGATCCTTTCTTCCATTGTACCAGCTTTCCATCAATGCAACTCTGATAGTGTCAGTGTAGCTACACTGGCAAAACACTGGTTTAACTGAGGAGAGAATCAAACCCTTTACTTGTAACAATTTCTGTCAAGAGACCAGACTAAGTCACTTTAATTGAGTTCCTCTCGCTTTCATTGTGCAGAAACAAAGGAGGAATAAAAAGAGATCAAAGAGCCCTTATTTGGAACTAACATAATTGTGTCCCTTGGAGAGCACAGCGAGTCTGAGATTACTGAAAGGAGATAGACTCTGAATATAGAAACTTGACAACAATGACATTACAATGTTTTAAGGGGAATAAAAGGCATATACAGGGTGATTTATTGTAACTTTTCATCATTTTGCCATCGAAGGAGTGTGTGTTCTAGTGTCTCTTTCACTATCATATATATCACTTAAATTTCTCTTACATTTCAGCTTGTGGTAATAGGTTTCATCTATATATTACTTTAAATGACACACCTAACAGACTGCAGTAGGATGGAAAATTTTAATTTCCTAATAGTCTTTTAAAAAACTGTTTTCTAGGCTTGTAAATTCTGTATTAAACAGGTGAATAACACCTTCCAAATCTGAAGAGATGGCATGCAAGGGCAAACTGCCATAAAGTGTCAGTGGAGAAAAAAAAACTCCAAACCAAGCAAACAAAAAACCAAAACCAACAACAACAACAACAAAAGACATTTGGTTCTCTGAAGAATCAGTCAGCATATGCCCTTGCCTATAACTTCAGCACTTCACCATGCAAAGGTGAACAAAAGTCACAATATAACAGAATACATGCACAATAATGAGTCCTGTGAGCTAATAAAAGTAATTGTGGATACGAATTATAAACAAACTTCAGGTTTAGGACTCAAAAAATAAACCTGTGGTTTCTGAAGGCAACTTAGCAACTTAAATGCTGTTTTGGAGATCCAGGAGTGAAACACCATGAAATAATCAGCCTTCAAAGACCTGGCATTTAAAACACTTTTCCTACGACACTGGGAGGATTCAGAGAAAAAAAATGGCTTTTTGAAAGCTTAGCAAATGCACAAGGAATTCAAATATATAAAACCCATGAAGCAGTACAGGCAATATACAGAGATACCTACAGTTCTAGCTAAAAACATGCTCAAATTAGTTGTGTAGGCACATCTAGTGTTGCCATTTAAAAAATTAATGTTTGGTAGATGCTTCTGTACCAGTAATAAAGCAAAATTTAACCATTACTAAGGGTGAGGACTTCATTACTGATCAAAAGCAGTGAAAGGAAAGTCTGAAGGACGGAGCACTTCTTAACCAAGCAGTATGATCCAAATTTCCAGGCAGGCTGTGCATCCCCCCTGGAGTCCTGCAGCCATCATTAGGCTCCTGCTCTGCTCAGAAATCGCTGACGGCTGCCTCTCCTTCCTCCCCTGTTTCCAGAGGCAGCCCAACAACACCTTATGAATGAGAATCTGAACTCGTTCCTGCAAAGCTCTTCTCACTGTGGAGAAATCGAACCAGAGAAACACAAACAAAAAGCTCAAGTGACACAGTGAACAACAGAAACAAAATAGAGTCCGTGAGTCATTTATGGGTACAATCAATTACAAACAGAGCACAAGCTTTTTCATCAGGTCAGAACTGTCAAAACACAGGGAATCTGCCAGTGTAGGCTAAGTGGAGCTACAGAGGCATGATAAAGGATTATCTGGTAGAAGAAAAGACTTTTTAATGTTTTGAAGACTGATAAGGAAACCATTGCTTGGAGCTATAGTAAAACTATTGCTTGCTTGACACCCCTTCCAATTGTGAAGCCAGACTGCCTGGTACCATTCCTTTAAAGATGTGGTTATCACAAATTCGAGCTCCTCTCCGGGGTTAAATCTCTAAACAACATCAGGGGAAAAAAATCAGCTATGTGAGAGATGTAGCTGGGCTCAAGTACAAAGTGTGGCTCACAAAGTAGGGGAAAAATAAATAACAAAACCCCACAGAATAATGGAAATAAGACTTCCCAGCAAAGAGAGTTAAAGGCACTTCACCTCTGCAGGAAAAGAACAAGGTGGGGATTTGCTGGCCCCAAGTTGTATCAGACAGTTTATGTCTTTACTGGAACAACTCACCCAGGATTACTTTTAGCCCAGTCCTCTAGAGGCTGAGGACTCTTCCAACCTGAAGTAAATGCCTCGTTTGCACAGAGGTTAAAAGAAGGTTTAGCTTAAATTTTGACTAGAATCTGTCTCTTTTGCAGCAAAGCTGAAGGCAAAAATCATTGACAATAGCCTTGCCCTGGTTATACAAAGTGCAACAAGCAGGAGGAAGGAACATCCCAGAGCACAGCTTTAGGACATGCTTTCAGGAGCACATATGCTGGTAGAGACAGAGCTACTGTAAAAGAAATTAGGCTTAATTGCAGGAATTCTTGCACATGGGCAAAGCTGGTTAGATCTGACATGTTAATCTTGGAACAAGACCTACCCAGAAATATTCACTGTAGTCAAATCCTCACTGAGGACAACAGGAGAGTTAAAGTCAACAGGCTGAATTATCTTTTCTCTCAATGAAAAAAATCAGCGCTGACTCAATAATATGACCCTTTGGAGAATAAAAATGCAAAAAACCCCCCCAATTTTTCTGTTTGCCTTTCCAGTCACAGTAGTAAAGATAACTGAATCTGATGCAGATCTCTTCCCAAAATTAACAGTTAACTCTTGTGTTGTGTTGCTGGAGGCTGTTCAACATCCACTTGCCATTCCAAAGTGGAATACTGCAATACCTGTCCACACAAAGGCAGTGCCAAGGTAAGGTGCTCAGCAGATATGGGAGAGAAAAACAGGCAATGAGGAGGGAGCAGCTCCCCATTCAAACTTCTGAAACAGAAACCTGTTTAAGAGGAGGAGAAACAGCTACAAGAATTATTTTCTCAGAGAAAACAAACCCACTTAATCAAGATTGCTGTTGTACCTGAAGAGGTATAACCATAGGAAAGAATCTTTCAGAGACAATCCTGGCAAGACAAGATCCTGTGTTTTCCCTCAGAGGCAGGAACAGTTCCTCTCATTATTTTAATATAGTCAATTGTATAAAGGTTTTCCTTCAGACTACTCAGTGAGAGACTTGTCATAAATTCACAGGGCCAGAAGAAAATATCACAGTACATTTTATACACTTGCAAATGAAGAGACAGACCAAGGAGGGAGGTTTAAGACTGGAATTTGTTAAGGAGGATGAGTTACTAATACTGGCATGTGATCACTCACCAATATTTAGGAATACTGGTTTTATTTTAGCTGATATATAAAGACAAACAATTGCAAATTAAAAGCTTTCCAAACACATTTTTCTATGCACATATATCCTTCACAGATCCAGAGGATTTATATTAAGATGTTTGAAAAATAATAATAAAAAACTAAAAACCATAAAAGGACAAATTGTCTACCAGATTTCCCTCCTCACCCCTCCCCCAAAGTTAGAGAATTGCTTTGCAGTAGCTTTACTGCATTGAATTACCCAATTATCTTCTAAATTATAAAAGGCAAATCTTCACCACCAACTGTTCCTAGGACTGCCAGGATGTGCAGTGTTGCAAAACTGTAGCAAAAATGTAAACAAAAAAGCCCTACTGAACAGGGAGGCTGGATGGCCACATATGCCAATCCCAGCGGCTTCAATCAAAGGAGAGATTGTTTCACAAATAAACTAAGCCAGTGCAACTAATAAACTCCTGCTCTAATTACTGGCTGCAGATGTATCAACTGAAGCAAATGAGACGCAGGCAGCCATTAATTATCTAATGAGGCCAGCAGTGTTTCTGATGAGGTGGGGCTGATTAAATATTAAACAGTAGCATATGGTGAGTGCCAAGAACAAAAGATTTGATTCTGACTCTCTCTAGATATAGATATATATATATAAAATGCAACATTGCATTAAAATCCCCCTCTGCTAAGACAGAAGAGCAATCTCACTCTGAGAAAGGTAATTAGGACAGAAGTGGAAGCACAAAACTCAAAGGGAGCCTAGCGAGATCTGACTTCTGAAGGTGTAACACAGATGAAAAGGTTTCACATTAAAGGGATGCCAAAAACATTTAGGCATTGCAGCAGTCATCTCTTTGTTTAACCCTTCTTAGTTAATAAGACCTGCAATTGTTTCCTTTTCCTCCCTTTTATTTCTTCCCTTATCTTTTACTGGAAAAGTCTCAAGGCTCACTCAAACAGCACGAGTGGTACCTAACAAATCCATCCTTATAATATTCCACAAAGAAACGGGAAGTACAAGAAGGGGAGTGCAATCATTGAAGTGTTATTAGGGCCAGCTAGGTAGGACAGACTCTAAACTGCAGGAAGAGCCTAACCTTACTCACACAGATGTCAAGCCCACTGAAGCCAGCTAATCCCATCAGACTTAAGTGGGCCACCTCCAGCCAGCACACCACAGAGCTGGAGATGAGCCACATGGGAATTTTTTCCCCCCTCCTGTCACTCCTCTACCTTTCATCACAGGCATCCAGTGATGCAGCAACTCCTTGCCATCCAAGAATCAGCCCTCACCAGAGAGCAGAGGATGCAGGACACAGCACGATGAACCCCGCCCAGCTTCTAGAAGAGGATAAACTGCTTTACTGCTCAGTGATGCTGGATGGTTTGGCTGCACCCTTACCCCTGTGCACTATAATATTTCAATCTATGAAGTTTGGGAACAACCAGAGGTGTTGTGGGTTTGCTCCCCCCCCATACACGTGTCAGGTCAGCCTGATTTGTCTCAAATTTAACAGGCAGCTGTTGAGCTGCTCAGTGCAAGTGATCTGTGCACCCACAGGAGGGAAAGACTCATTTCTGTGTTTGAAGCAAACTCTGATCTGGCTGCTGGAAAGCTCTGTCTGGACTCCAAGAGAACCATAACTTTTCAAGAGAAACTTGAGAAAACCCCCTTAAATCTGCCAGGAGGAATTTGCAAAGGTAAGGAAAAGAAATTCAGATATAAAGTCGACTCATAGGAAGGGAAATTGGGTCTGGAAATGGCAATGGCTGCACGTTCTCAGAAATTTCTGAAAGCTGCTTTTTTAAACTCTTAATAAGCCAAAGAGCATTTGCTGTTTATTTCAAAATATGCTCAGATGGCAGTCACTCATCACATTTTACATTGTTACAGTGACAATGAAAGTGTCCTAAATCCATCAGATTTTTTAGCTGCCATTTGTATCAGGTTCTTATGGAAAGAGCCCATTTTTATCTCAGGCCTCCATGTAGTAACATATAGAATCAACAAGTCACTATTGATTACCTAGGAAGAGACCACATTTTTGGAACACCTTGGCTTTTACAAATGGTTTCCCTAAATATGAAAGAATGGTTCTCCTTCTCCCCCATCTGCCTTTTTTTTTCTTTTTTTTTTTTTATAATACCCTTCTTTATTATAATCTCCTTAATATCCATCTGCTACCCTTTAGGCTAAAGCTTCTTAAATTCAAATATAGGGCTATTTTTATCACAGAAGAATATGTAAAGCAATAGAAACATTTTAATGGATTTTTGTGCCTGTGGCCCTTTTTAGCTGAATTTCCATAATGAAATCCAGTTACAGACATTGGTGCTGCTACAGTTGGCTGTTCACACAAATAAAGAATGAACATTTTTGTCTCGTAAGCCAACCCAGTAAAAAAGAGAGTGCAATAGCTACCTACAGAAATCACAGGGGTTTTTTTCTCTCTTGGTGCTTTAGTATAACTGTATATAACTGTATTTTTACTCCAATTGGGCATAACAAACAAGATAAAGTCACAACCTTACATTTAGGTTATAAATAAGTTGTATAAAGTCATTTTCATAAGTAGTAACTAACAAAATGAGAATATTTTGTTTTGTGCAGGAGCATTCAGGAACATCAAAATAGCTTCATAAAAACAGCTATACGTAAAAACATTCACAATAAACATCCATGTAAGCTGACTCTTTGTATTAAAGGCCTAGAAAAATATTTTTCTAATAATATTTTAAGGGTACCAATTCTTCTCCACAAAATATTTTATTATTTTCCTGTAGCTCTAAATGAAGCCGAGCAGAAAACAGTTTCTTGTATCATAAACAATGTTAAAATTTAAAATGTTTTGTCAGGTCTCATCAGGGAGAAAACAACAGTTTTAAAGAGGGGAAACTAAATATCACATCCATACCCCTTAGAGAACAGCAAGAAGCTCTTCTCATATAGGAATTCAAGCCAGCCCAAATCCAGAGGCCAGGTTGTTTTGGGATGGCCCATTTCTAATGATGCAAGACAACCAGCACTCAGGCAGAAAAGCCTTAGTAGCCACAAAAATATTTTTTAATTATTATTTATACATTAAAGCACCAGGCGGCAAAGTGATCAGTCTCAATTGTGACTCTGATCATAACACAACTCAGCCTCGTGTCAGTTTGGCTGAATTACACTGGTGTCCCAACCGCTCAGCCATTATTAATATTTTTTTAATCAGGCCCAAAGTACCTTAAAATGGGCACTTAGACACTGAAACGCTGCAGAGATATAACAAATAGCGACATTCACGGGAGCACCCGAGACGTTTAGAAGCCTTTCTCACTTCTAAAACCAGGACCTCAGCATTTCTGTAATGTTTATCTAGCAATTACTTCTCAAATCTCATTTCTGTTTCCAGAAGCCTTCACCATTAATTGCCTCGGAGTCTATACAAGGTGTGATGAGCCTCTGCATTTTTATAAATGCCCTTCTGCAGAAAGAGTTCTGAATAGTTTGTAATTGTTCTGTGTGGGGGTGCTTAGCACTTAACACCTATAATGCAACACTTCTCCTATTTCAACAGTAATATTGTCTGAGATGCTAAATCCAGGAAAGTCTTTTGATTCTGATTTGTATATCTTTAATTCTAATGATTTAATTATTCTAAGCTCAGTGTGTACTTTATGGTGACTGTTGAGAAGTACATCACTCTCCCTTCCCCGTGGAAATTCAGCATTGCAACATGTTCCTTTGACTTACTGTTTAAAATATTTCTCCCCAAGTTTTACCTGGAGAGTGTCCTCATTTATACAGGAGTTGGCTTCTTAGCACAGCAGGCTGTTTTGCTGTTGCAGTGAACATTCAACCACGTAAAAATAAGCACATATGAGAATATGAGTGTGAACTTTCACTGCTGTTAAACACTGACAAGGATCTGACACTGTCTGCAGGTAACATGGGCCCAGAGGCAGCAGGAACTGCTGGGATGGTGGGTGGCAAAGCCAAACCATCCATCCAGGTAAAGGTGGTGAAGGAATGTGCTCATGGAGGAAATGCAGTGGGTGGGCAGATAGGAACCCAAGGAGTTGCTGTCTGCCCAGCCAAGGTTTTCAGAGCGTAACAATCTGAGCTAACCCATATTAGATGTTTATGAGGTCAGGGAGAAGCCATCAGCTGGATGCCAGGTGGTCTCCAAAGACACTCTGTCATTCCCTTCCTTAGCTGGACAGGGGAGAGAAAACATAATGAAAGGTTCAGGGGTTAAGACAAGGTCAAAGAGATATCACTCCTCACGCTCTTATCCTGCTCCAGCATGGGGTGCAGTCCCTCAGGAACAAACTGCTCCAGCGTGGGTGTCCTGTGAGGCCACCAGTCCTGACAGGAGCCTGCTCTAGCACAGGCTTCCCATGGAGTCACAGCCTCCATCAGGCATCCACCTGCTCCAGCATGGGATCCTCCAGGGGCTGCAGGTGGATCTCTGCTCCCCCAGGGACCTCCCTGGCTGCAGGGGCACAGCCACATCTCCATGGGCTGCACCACGGGCTGTGGGGAACCTCTGCACCTCCTGCCCTGCCCCGGGGTCTGCAGGGCTGTTCCTCTCACGTGTTCCCACTCCTCTCTCTGACTGCAATTTGTTCTTTTCCCCCTTCTCAAATCTGTTGTCCCAGAGGTGCTGCCATCACCACTGCTGGGCTCGGCCTTGGCCAGGGGTGGGTCCATCCTGGAGCCGATGGCATTGGCTCTGTTGGACATGGGAGAAGCTTCTGGCAGCTCCTCACAGAAGCCAGCCCTGAGCCCCCCCGCTACCAAAATCTCACCACACAAACCCAATATAGCCTTCTAAGCGTTTTCTGTATTCCTTTGTGGAAAAAGAGATGTAATGTATTTTCAGAGGGACTCAGCTCCTGCAGGATCCTAAATTGGCTCATTTAATCTACATGGGTACTTGAATCCTCACTTAAGACATTAGTTAATTAAGCCACATTAAACCACACAGGCAAAAAGGAGGCTATGTTCAGATAAATTTAAGGCTCTGATTTTCTGATTTAAAACCACAAAGCAAAGTCTTGCAGAGAGCCCAGCCTGGTGCTCCCTCATTAACTCAGCATATTGTGACATTTATAGATCTCGCTCAGGACTTGGAAACCAAGGAAAATAGGGGTTTGCAGCAGTGAAACAAAACCGTAATGCTGCAGAAAAATAAAGTTTGTGTCCACACCATGAGCTCACACAAGAACGTTTTTGCCTTGTGAGCATTCAGAAATCTCTCCTATGCCCATGTGAACATTTTCATGGTCACAAGGAGAACTTTTATGCTGCCATTTGAAGACCTCTTTTCTATAGACACATCAGTAATTCTGTCTGTAAGTAGAACTCATCACTGAGTGAGCTAAATAACCACATCCAAAGAGAAGGTA
The DNA here is from genome assembly GCF_001604755.1 of Lepidothrix coronata. Lineage (NCBI taxonomy): Eukaryota > Metazoa > Chordata > Aves > Passeriformes > Pipridae > Lepidothrix > Lepidothrix coronata. The sequence goes on along the minus strand of NW_016690204.1, from coordinate 4,537,096 downwards.
AGCAAGGAAAATTAGTTTTTCAGGAAAAAAATCATAAACTGGAACAAGATTATTTAAAATGTTCAAGTAAGCTCAACTTATTAAACAAATACTAGCTAAGAAAGAAAGGCTATACACAAACAAGCAATAAAACAGTAAGAAGAGCAAAACCAAAAAAATAATTACTTGGCTAGGGTCCACCTGTAAGCAAACACAGGGCTAGATGTCAGAGGGCCTTCCCTCCTCTCCCAGAAGTTTATCCTGGCTTCAGGCATCCTTCTCTGAGTCAAGTGCATCATTACTGCTACATAAATGCTTGAGGTTTTAGGGAGTAGAAAGGGGCTAAAGCTGAGGTTCCTGAATTTTGGAGTTTTTCTGTTCCTGGCTTTGCTTGTTGCTCTTAAGCAAAATAACTTAAAAATTATTTCATAAGATAAAAACTGCAGTGCTGTGTAGGCTTTGCTTTCCCTCCCACATCATTGTTTCTGAGAATTTTAGGAATTTTATGCTATCAGTGTTTTGCAGAAATATGTCAACACAGAAACAACAGGTATCCAACTCAGAAACAAACATCTCAGGCAGGGAAAGCTGTAAACTCCTTCTGTCTTCCAGACTGAGAGTTTAAATACAAACCCCTCCTCTCCTTACCTGCAGACTACTTGAATAAAGCTGCAGGAAACAAAACCAACCACAAAAGAAAAAGAAAGAAAAAAGGGGAAAAAAAACACAAAAGAAAAAAAAAAGAACTCCAAGTAAAATTCTGTCTATTTACAGATTCATTATATCTCTTTCTTTTGCCATGCCTGTCGTTTAGAATTAATCAAGCTATTTTTGTTAAGCATATAAAGACAGGACACACGCCTTTTGTTATCTCTATAAAGAATTAGGGCGATAACAGATTTAGTAAGAGAGATTTTTCAAAGGCATTTAGGAGTACGGTTTCCTCTGAAAACAAATCACATGCTTTCCTAAGTGTAGCAGATAACGCTCCAGACCGGCATAAAGAAATACAATAACATAAAGAAACACAATAATCCAAGTATATATTGTACTTTTCCCGTGGGTACAGGTAACACTTTGAAAACCTTAAGCCCATGCTTTCTGTTACATCAGAAGAAGAAAGTGTGAGAGTTTTAGCGATGCCTACAAGACTACACAAGTGCACATGCAAAAGAAATCAAACTGATTTCTGATCTTTAGAAATGTATTTGTTCTAAAGGCACTTCAACTCAGCATTCCCATCCTTATTTTCAATGAATAGAAGCATTATCGCTGTTACTTTAATTTAGGATTTTGTTCAGCAGCTTTAGAAGAACCTCCCTGAGATTTGGCAGGAGTCTTGCTTTTTTTTTCAGCACCGTTGGTTAAAGAAATCTCAAGATTAACTTGACACAAAATATTGTTTCAAGTAATGATCAGCTACCTACATTTGAAACCAAATTTAACGGTCTCTTTTTTTTGTCCATTAACAAAGTAACCAAGTTTTGTATGCAAAAATAAAGACAGTAAAATGTTGATCAGTGTGCTGCCTTCAATTCCCCTGACTAGCAGCTTGATTGGTTCAGAGCAAGTAATTAGAAGGAAATTAAAACAGATTTCTGGTTCTGCTTATTTTTGTTTAACGTTAAATTCCATAACATTTGGAAAACTGCTTTAGTGCATTGCACTAGGCAAGATAATAGATAAAGGAAAATTATTTTCCATCTATCTTTGAAGCCTTTTTTTTAATCTTGCTTTCCACCCCACATATTTATAAAAGAAAAGAAAGGAAGCCTTCTGGGGCCTTACCCATTCCCTTTATGGTTTAGTAGCTAGGTTTCCTAGGCAGCTTTTGAAAAAGTATTAAAATAGTCTGTTACCAACTTCTGCTTATGAAGAAGTAAATGGAATAAAGTCATGCATCTTTTTGATACCTACTCCAAGCTGCTATACACTACTTTTTTGCTAACCTGTTTCCTTGTTGTGACCCTTCTACTTTGACTCTTCCAAACTATGGACTTATAAATTTTATATATTATAAATTTATAAATTATATTTTATATAATTTATATATACACACACACTTATACATAGTCTTATGCTATTAATTTGTTGCCAAGGTTGCTTTTTCAGGAAAATACAGCATTGTATTAAACCATCATTTAACAACTAAAACAATGTATGAAAGCTCATGGTTGAGGCACAAATCCCACCCAGGATCTCTGACACTTAATCCAATGCCCTATTCATCAGAGCTGCTCAAAAAATACATCAAGTTCAAAGGCAGAGCTCACTGAGAGGCAACAGAAGCTACACTGTTGTATTTTATGCACACTAGTGGTGGCTTGAGTTTTACAGAAAGAAGGAAAGAAACAATGGGTTGAATGTATATTTTGAATAAATATGTGTAGAGACACACTTAAAAGAATCGTAATTCCTCACCTGGGTTTGTATTTATGTATCCATATAAAGAATAATAATTAACTTGCCAATGGTGGCAAGTTAATGCCCTCCCCAAATTTTAAATAAATTATATTATTTAAATTCTTTTTTCTTTCATTTCTATCTCAGTTTGACATGAACATCAATGTAACTACTTACAAAGTAAACTATCGCTCTTATTTTGCACCTTTTCAGCCCCACTGGTCTAAGATAGAAGTCTAGAAACTTCTGAATCTAGTTATCTAACAGTGAATCGTTTAGCAAGAGGGTTGAAAAGTCAAGCATTAAATTCACAGAACAAGGTCAGTGTAAATCTAGAGCAAGTGTCTCAGTTTCCCCCCATCTGCCACCTCCGTCTGTGTTCCCCCACCTCACCCCCACTCTGTATTTGAGGTTTTTGTAAACACCACAGTGTATCCCACAGCAGTAAGCACATGTAAGAAATACAGACATTTCTGTTATCATCCGTTGTAGGCGAGATGAAAATTTAATTTAAAAGGAGTGACTTTCAGAGGCAATTAAGTCCTCAGTTACCCCTGCTGTTCGGTAGAGTGGGATCCTCACTCCCCAAAGCAATTGGAAAAATCCTTGGACTTTTCCCTCTTCCCCTCCTGAAAAACAGCTACAAGGAAAGGTAAACAAGTTAAATGGAGACTAGAGATTGGATTATGTTTCTCAGGAATGGAGGAGCCCAAAGTGGTTCTGAGAACTAATCTGTTTGTGTAAGTGATATATGATGAGATGTTTGCACAGTTCTGGGAGATGCTCGCACTGTTTACAAATGCTAAGTATCCTTCTATGGAAATTAGCTGCCTCTGCAGAACTTTCTTCTGGTGAGTCAGCAGCTACTCATTGCTTAAATGATGCTCTTGTTCTCAGAGTACTCCTTGATGCCTCCCCAACATTTTTTCCCAATGGGAGATAATGCCTTTTGCAAAGTCTGACAGTCATGGATGGGATGCATTGCTGAGGGGAGATAGAGAACTGTGGAGTTGCAGAATACACTGGCCTCTAAAGCACTTCTTGCATCTATTTACTGGCTTTCCATATCTTTAGCATCAAATTAAAGTCTTAAACCAGACAGATTTCCAAGAAGCTCTTTGGCAAAATGGTTTTAATGATATTGAATATTCTGGGGTTTTATTAAGATTTCATAGCAATAAAAAGATTAAATTTGCTTTGCTTCAGGCCAAGAGCAAAACACCTTTTACTGATACAAATCTCGGGGGAAAATACAGAAAGAGCCTTCTGAGGAAGGCAGAAGATAATCACCCTTTTCCCCTTTCCTGAAAAGCTGGAAACTCAAGTTCACCCAGGAAGAGAAGCTGGACTTCCCAAACAACCTCATACTTTGAGCTTGTGCAGGATAATTCACATTCAGTCAGGGTAGACATGGTCAAGTAAAAGATGCATCAATATCCATTTTCCAGCACTGTTTTCCAGTGCTCCTCAATCTTCTTAAAAAAACCAACCAAACAAACCAAAAAATCACAAAAAACAACCCTGCCTAAAACAGGAGAGCTAAAATAAAATGAAGGTTTTGTGATTTATCGACTGGACTACAGCAACCATTTCAGTTAATATCCCATCAATGTCACATTGCCCAGATCCTCAACTATTTCAACCTTCAGCATCTCTGTCTAAACTGAAATTTGACAGATTAGCCATAGGAAAGGAATTATCCAACTCTCTTTTGGAATTCAGTGGTTGCTAAACAAACTGTAGGTAGTATGTAATTTGAGCAGAAGTTGATCCATAACCATCCAGGATAACTTTGTTTCAGTATCTCTTAATTAGAAATACGAGGTTTTTTTACAATAGTTGTTTACCTCTATGCCTACCAAATTCCTCCTAAATAAGTCATAACTATTGATTTCTAACATTTCAGTCATGTAAATCACGTCACCTATTTCAGAAGCAGACTTCAGACCTCTATGAACCAGGCTTCTAAAAATGGGATAAAAGTTATGTAATAATTTCATTTCTCTAAGTCCTGCCTTTTTTTTTTCATTATCAACACTTCTATTCAAAATAAGCATAAACTTATTGTCACTTTTATGTTTTTGTTGCTACTTTTCACTACTCTTCTTTATTGATGTGTAGGCCACTCACACCACACATTTTTTTACCAGGAGAGCAACACCAGCTCTCAAAACCAGCAGCATGTGTAACACACTGGCTGTGCCAGTATTTTACATTCAAAACTTGACACATTTCATCTTGGTTACCTTCAAGAAAAGATAGTTAAAAACTTGGATTTCTTGGATTTCTCCTTTTTTCCAACATTTACATTCTTACCTCTGAGTTATCCCATGGTGCAGAACAGTGCTAACTGAGCACATTCCTTACCCTCTTTTTAGGCTGAGAGCAGCTTCTAACCTTGGCTTTAAGACACTGGGATTGTCTGTGGGTTAAGGACAGTTACAGGAGGTTCTTCCCCCCCTCAATAGCACGGTATTTCTATAAGGACATCCCTTACAGAGATCAACACATCCACGTGGGATACTTTCTCGTGGACCTGAACACCTACACACTTGTGTCCTGTGTCACCTCCGTGCCCAGGCACCGATATCAGTGCAAACTTCAAACGCCGGGAATTCAAACTCCCGCTTTAAAAATCACTCCAAACCACTCCGGTTCAGGAGTTCACCGAGCGACTGCGATTGTAAAGCTCCAGTGCTCGTCTCCTCCCCCTCGCTAACAGGGAGCTATCAGCCACTCGGAGATTTCAAACAGCCGAGCTGATCAAAGGCCCGACGGTCACAGCCACATAAACCGACTGAGACTTAAAAAGAATGAAAGATGTGTGCTCAGTGGTATTGTAAAATATGCACATACGTGTTCCTCTGCCTGACAGGGAGACGCACAGCTGAATATAGGAAATATTTCCTATTCATATGGAAGCTTTGGTTTAACCTCTGGGTAATTTGGGCAACAAAAATTATGCAGACATGCCGTGTAGTGAATAATTGCAAAACAGATAATTAGCTAAACTTGCTTACTTACTGTGGAGAAAGTTCTCTCTTTATTTTACCTTACCTATACCAAGTTCTGTATTCATATAGGCTTGAAAGCATAGCACAAAGCAGTAACATAAAATCACATCACCATTTTCTTATCTTGAAGAAGATAAAACAGAAAGAGAGTGAGAGTTGGAAAGTGACCAAACAACACAAAGTTTACCACATGTAAGTGGTGAGACTGACTGAATAATCCCAAAGTGCTGCAAAAGCTACAAAAAACAAGGGACCAAATCCACAAGGAGCAAGCTTTAGGACTGGATTTCTAAATTGTGCACCTCGGTACTGAAGATACTGAGACAGAAACACTACATTAGTAATGAAGTCTGATTTACATGTATTGGAAGCTCATTGTGACTTCTGATGGAACAGCATCCTGCTACTTTAGCCATTTCTAGCAATTCTCTCACATGTGGTTTCCCAGCCAGGAACCAGCTTGGGGTGTCTTTCCCTGGCTCTCCTCTACCAGAAGCTCACCCCAAATTACAGCATTCCATTTGCCTTTGCAATTTTTATTTTAGATTTGTTTCACACGGTTAGAAGACTAAGTCTGAGAGACAAACAGGCCGATAAATGGCCAGAGAATTGTACAAGCCTCTTTTCCCTAGGGAAGTTGTTGCAATAGAGCCAGGGGATCCCTGTTCTTGGCTTCCTCTCTGTGTGCTTTCCTCCAGCTCTGGGACAGCCAGCAGCCCGTGGAGCAGCACACAGACACCTGCACTGCTTCCACCCTCACTTGAGGGGCAAATGGGATCCTGGTATCTATGTTTCTCATGTTTGTTCAGCTGCCTCTTGCTTTCCAGGCCTGAAGATGCACACATCAATGTTTAAGGTGTTAAGGTATTAGCTGGAGAAGGGTTTGGATCATGCCTCCTCTACTAATGAGGAAAATACTGACAGGATCAAAATCTGCTTTCTGCCTCAGGCAGTAGGTTAGCAGAGATGAAGAGGAACATTTCTAAGTAAAAATCCAGAAACATGAAGACTGTAGGATTTCTTAGTCAGGGTTGCATAAGATGCAAATGCAGACATTTTAAGTAAACACTGGGCGTTTCTGTTATGCCAGTTGAAAGCTTCAGCACATTTATTCCTTTTTTTTTTTTTAAACAAGCTGTGATGTCTCAGTTATGATAATGCCAGCAACGTACACATCTGTAATCTCATGCTCTCAGCTACTTGTTACCACACTACAAACATAACGGTAGGTCAAATGACAACTGGAGCTCAAAGGATCACTCCAACAGCCTGACCATCACACATCTGTGCTACTAACATTCAACAGCCTGATTGTTTAGAAAAATAGCTCATGAACTTAAAGAATATGTCACAAAACCAAGATGGCACATCAACAGCATGAGATATATAATGCAGAACTATATAAAATCAGCAGCCTGATTCAGTGAGCTGACCCTGGGTCCAGAGACCACCCAGACTTGGGAGTGGGTGAACTTTCCTACTCTGCTACTCTGAGCTAGTGCAGAACTTCACACTGTGCTGCCAATCATTCCTAAGTGTTAGGCTGGATCTCTTCAATATCACAGCACACAGTCAAAAGTTCAAAAGCCACCTATAACTGCACTCATAACCTCCTTATCCATACTATGAGCAACTATGATTCATTTAGATGAATCACTTCTACACAGAGTCTGAGCAAGGACTCTGAGTTGACAAATCTACAAAGAAATGTCTCTATGTATACTTTAGTTCTGAAAGACAAGTGTCCTTCCATTTTGGAACAAACTCATTTGGTTATTTCATGGGTTCATTTAGAACCTCAGGAAGGAAGGAGGGGCACTGTAGACAATAAAGGAGGGGGAGCAAAAAATAAAAAGAAATAAAATAAAAAGAAGATAAAGCATTCAAATAAATGTGCTGAAGTCAATATTGGATGCTTACTGTGACCAGGAGTCCTGCAGTCCCTAAGTTCTGTGTGATGGGCTTGCCACAGTGCTCTTGCAGAGATCCAAACCATTTCACTGCTCAGGCTTTTCCCCTTTTGCAGTGGTTGGGCTGCTCTCACTGTATTACTCCTGTGCTGGTGTGAAATTATCTCCAAGTCAGGAGGCTCACTTGAGCTGTTAATGGAAAGCCTAAGTTGTATCTAGAACTTCCCACAAGCAGAACTGATCTCTGCCTGTAAGCATTGGTTTTCCAAATACCACACTTGGAAGATTTTGTTGCAAAATTAGGTTTCAACTACCTAAACCACAATCACTACCAGAAGACTTTAGAAGGACTGTACGCATTTAAGGTATACCATGTACATTTCTTTAGCAAATATTTACTTTAGCTTTAAAATGTAGGCTAAAATCATGCCTTTTCAGTGCCATGTTCTGCTTATACTCCACAAAGTGCTTATGTGTCTAGACTTGAATCAAAAAATACGATATTTTATAAATAAAACAGCTCAGATATGGATCACAATCCCAATTTCTTTTTGACAGCATAACTGCATAGTTAAAAATCCCAGCTCAAGCCTCATGTCAAGACAGCTCTTGGAGAGTGAGGGATGAGAAGTGGGAGAATCTCTCTAAGTGCCCTTGGTGCAGCTGCAAAGGCTCATCCTTCTTCCTGCACACAGCTGAAAGGTGTCACTGCAACGTGTTCTGGGCTGATGCACTCCAGAGCAACAAAGTCTTGTGTGGGCTCAAGCCTTGCACAGGCAGACCATCAAAGAGACCATATTGAAGGCAAGCTTCACATACAATGAAAGTACAAAACAGCTCTTCACCTCGCTTGAAGATTTAATACGGACTTCCATTTTGGCACTCCCCCAAAAGAAACTAATTCAGTTGAACTCTGCTGTATTTTTTAGGAAAAATATTCATGACTAGGCACCAGCTAGCTTTTCATAGCCTAAACACAGAGGTAACTTTAGTTATCTAGAAAATGTAAGTGTATTTGTTTGAGCAAACTACTAGATACCGAAGCATTGTACAGAGCTAAAAGTATCTGTATTAGAGCTGGCATTTCAGCAACCACACACTGAGAAGATGCCAAAGACTTGGGTTGTCTCAGTTTGCATAATAAGCAGTTTTCTTCTATAGTGGAAATATCCATATCCTTCAAGATATTTAGGCAACATGCCTGGCTGGAATGACAGCTCGCTGCACAGGCATCCAGAAATATCCCACCTCCCTATGGGAGCTCTACCTGGACAGCAGAAAGAAGGTCAAGGTTACATCAGAGACACAAGCTAAGAACCCTTTCTTAAGGACTTGTAATGATGTTGTTCTTGGCACCAACTGAAAGGAGCTTATTCCACCAGCAAGGGAGAACATGGGCCCACAGAATTCAAATTGAAATTTCACAGCTCAGATCCACCAACAGCTACAAGTTAGTGCCTATCACAGCAACTGAAAACTTAAATTCATTTTTAGGTATTTACTGTAGATAGAGAGAGATGGAAACAGGTATTGTGCTTACAAGAGTACACTCTGCTCAGGAAATTTAAAAGAAACAACTACCACCCAAAAAGTTGTTTCATATTTAGGTGGTTATACAACATATTTGTGATTGAATGAATCGGGAACAGCTCATAAATCTTAAAAAATATACACGGTCCAATGAGTATTTACTATAGATTTTAGAAGTTAGTAACAACATTAAAGAATTTCATAGAAATCAATGATGACCTCGTATAGAAACACAACAGTAATTTAACAGTTCACTCACTTTACCTGCCAGGCACAAACAAGAGCCACTGGCACATAAACATGTCCCTGACTCCCCCCAGTCCCCTCCCCTAGTTTTTATTTATTTTGGTAAACCGAAAATGTCATTATTTGTGCTGTAAAAAGGGAGCAGTTTTTTAACCGGCAGACAAATTATGCAACTTCTTAGACAAAGCAGGCAGAAACTTCAGTAGAAAAAGAACAAAAATTGACTATTCTACAAAGATACCTGAAACCTGCATTACTGCTCATCACAAAGAACAGGGGAGAAGGCAAACCTGGGAAGGTACGTAAGACCTTTATAATTCTTGTGAAGCTTAAATCCAGCTCTGCTGGGAATGCCCCCTGCAAAGTTAGCAGGGGTGAGACTGTTCCCAAAGGCCACCCCACCCCTCCAGTACAACCCAGTGATACCTGAGCAAGGTGATGTGGCAGGGCCAGGGGACAGACCAGCACTCAGCAGAGGCCAGGAGAGAACAAACTATGTCCCAGTCAAGCTGAGCTTAAATAGGATTCCTGGGCCAGCAGATGAGGGCAGGTGAAGCTGCTTGGAGCAATTAAGGCTCATTAGAGATCTCTGGGTCTTGAGGAAATTTAGGGACAAAGTTTAAACTGGACCACAGAAAGTCTCGGATGTGTCAGCCCTTGTGCCCATCCAGGGAAGAGCAGATCCATGCAGAGCTCTTCTCCCATCAATAACCCCACCACACAGAGCTGCCTGCAGTTCACCACAAGCATTCTGGCTACACGCTGAATTTGCCCCCCTGTGAATATTCAGTGCTGATTTGCAGTGGCAGTGGCAACAATAAAGACTAAAATACACACCCATCTTGAATGAACCTATCTTGTAGGCACTAATGCCAACTTTATTAGGGTTTATGGGGTGGAACAGTGGCCAAAGCACTAATAAAGCTCTGTTATTTGAAATTCCTGTGGAACTATTTCATATTCAGTGACAGAGAAGATTCTGATGTCAAAAATCAGACAGAGTCTTAGGATATGTACTTGTTTACACCCTTGCAAATGGGGAAATGCTACCAATCCCAATTTTTCAATCTTCTTGGCAGGGTGTCAAAGATCAGAGAAGACTGAAAACAAGCAGAGAGAGTCTAACCCTAAAATGGTTTGTTGGTTTATTTTTTTTCTTAATTTCTTCAAAGAATTCCTCGGGCATAACTAAAATAAACAAGACCACTTGACTGCTACATGGTACAATTGAAATCTGTTATGTTGCATGAAAAACAACTCCAGAAATCGCTTGGGGAGATACATCTTTTCATCCTTAGCATTGTACTTTTAACAACATACACAGTGCAAGACTTGTACTTCGGGGGAAAACAGCAGTTACTTTTTTTTTACCCCCCAGAAACAAAAAATATTTCTTTAGAAAAAAAAATAAAATTAAACAAATAAACCTTCCCTCCAAAAATATCCCCACCAAAACAAACCGACAAATAAACAAAACCCCCACCTCCTCACTTCCCCTTCATGCATATTCATTATCTAGTCAGACTGGAACAGAGTTTGGAAGCAAGCCATGCATATGCTCAGACATTACCTGGGCCCCTGGCAATAGGGAGAGACTGAAATATTGCTCATATTTTACTCCCTGAACATAATTTCTCATGCCATTCTGCTGACTGTTGAAGAGATTTTAAAGCCTCTCTCCCTTTCTAACATATATACTCTCATCTCTGAAGGATATGTCAGCCACAAAGAGGAATGGGGAACCTCAGAAGAAAACCAAAGCAAGGAAAAAGGAAGGACTTACTCCTTTGTAGGAACTGAGAGACAGCAGTGGAAACTCTGCTAAAGTTTGGAGTCACCACTCGCTGTCCTTGACCCTCCTGAGCTCCACTCAGTGCTGGGTGACATTCAAAACAACCAGCCCAGGGGCTCATTTACACAAAAAGCTGGTTTCCTCCATTTTTGTGTCTGATCTTAAGCCTGCTGTACCTGAGTGTTGAGCTTATCACAAATTAAGGCAGCAGAATGGTTTTCAAGGATTGACAATTCCTATGGTACACTTTACATTTCAAGTCGGTTCTAAAAGCTTAAAAATAAATAGTTTTACCTACAAATTATTAAGTTTGTAGTGTCATTCCATCTGCAGTGTACTTTATATACCAAAAATGCTTTGAAAGGAGAAAAGAACCGTGAGAAATTATGAATCTCAATAAAGAGTAAGAATTTAATACATAGTAATTCCCAGCAATGGGAAAAATTACAATGAGATTTTTTTAAATTAAAGTGTTGTAAGTAAACACTAAGAATATTTTGGTTCTTGTTTACAGAAATGTTAGCTAAAGGAAGGAATGTAACTCACAAAAGAGGGGGAATTAACATTTGTTGACATTTTCCTGCTTTTAGTTTTTATGTAAACTCAAAGCAATTAAATTATGCTTAAGACATTTTTGCTGTAAGTAGCTTCCATTTACATTCCTAGAAATAGTAATCCAACTATTTTATTGCATTGTTGGGAGCCCTGTAGCAACAGACCAAATATTTAGCAACAGGTCTGTTTGCCATCTCTAGAGCTGGAAACCAAAGACTTGAATCAATTTAATTGCATCAGTGTTTCTCAGCTGCCGTGCCAGAATGTGTTGTTCTCCAGTTTAAAGGGTCTATTCCTACCTCCCCCCACAGCAGTCTCTAAATAAACCTATAAATCCTTGTTCTGTAGCACATGAATTATCAGTAACTTCAAAATAAATGAAGACAAAAATGGTTGAATATTTAAACGTGTAGCAACTCCATCCCATGATAGATCATTTCAAACCAAAATTCATTTTTTTCTTTGATATCTACTACTGCTATAAACTTCCAGTTTATCATATAACATTACAATTTATGGTATAACCAGCTTGTGTACTGACTATAAACCCTTTGTCAATGCCACTGTAAAGACTTTATAGTCCATAAATAATAGAAGAGCGATAGTATCTATCCTTCTTATTTTGCCCAGCACATCCAGAATATAGGGCTCTAAACATGTCAGGGGATTTGCTTGTTTTACATACAATATAGCTTATGGAAAAAAATAAAAAAGGTACGTTGCTTTCAATATTTGACTTACACAAAGCCCATTCATACAAACAGAAAAGGAGTCACAGGTGCATGTTATAATTCAGGAACAAAAGATACACACAAGCAAAAATCAGCCTCAATTTACTGCAGCATTCAACTATGGGCAGGGACTACAAAAAAATTAATTTCCTATCACCTAACTTACCAAAGAGAAGATGGCACCTCATGTGCAATCACTGAGGGAGGAATTTGCTTAGAACTCTGCCTACAGTGTTATCACCTTTCCCTGGCTCTACAGGATTTGCTCATCTGCTCAGGACACACCTTTGTCTCCCAGTGTAGCAATTCCAGACTCAAACCTGTCACACTCTTACAGCCCAAGCAAGCTGATGTTATTTGGGGTGGTTTTCCCTGATGTTGAAGCAGAATGAAGACCAAGACCATTCCTCATGGTGCATCCCTCCATGCTGCATGTGACAAAGCAGGAGGAACCTCACCTGCCGTGCCTGCCTTGCACAAGGAGCTGGGAAAATTTGTGTTTCTGGCTTCCCCTCTCACATGGATTCCCATGCAAGGAATATTTCATACTGCTTGCAAAAGACAAGATGGAGCTGCTTACAAACAGTTGTTCAAGAAGCCTCACAACTTCAGTGTAAAGGCTACTTCACTCCAATTTTTTAAGTATAGTTATTTAGACTGAATATCATGAAAATAAGATGGCAGTTTGTCCCCGAATTCCACGCTGAACTCTTATCCCAGATGTGGCAGGCAATTAGAGTTCACATTGCTCTCAGCCATAGCCTCAGACATTCCTTAACACGCCAGATTTCTCTCTTAACACAAAAAATTTCCTCCAAGCTCATTTATTGAGTGCTTTTCCCATCACACAGCTCTCCTCCTGCACCCCTCATGGCAGGATGCTCAGGTCTCACCAGGGACTGCCCCTTCCCATCGAATCCTGGCAAGCACTGGAGCAATTGGCCTTCAGGCACAAAGCCCTCACCTATTGATCCCACAAACCAAGGTTATGCTCACAACACTCCCTCAAAGGATTCCCACATTGCTCTTGCTTCCTACAAACTGACAAGCACCCTCATTTGTGTTCTCACCTCTTTTATCAACTCTCAAGCAGCAAATATTGACAACTTTCTCACTGCAAATTATAAGATGGGGTGACGACCTTTCCCCTTTTCAGCTCAATAAGAGAAAATTAAAAAAAAAAACAAACATATATAAAGAAATCTGACCCTTTTTCTTTTTCAAACCTGGGAAAGGGATGGGTCCCTTCTTGGGTGGCATGCTGCAGCTTTCCAGAAGATCACATTCCTACAGCTCTGCTACTCCTACACCCCCCTTCAGTTCTGCTGAGCCAAATGCGGGCAACAAAATACCCTTGTGAGTAGATGTAGCACATCTTTAAATGTTGATGTATTCAAATATCTTTATAGAGAATATGACACAATAAGTCTCAGGTGAACCCCTCGGGAATTCCAGGAAAAAGGCTGCCTAATCTCCAGTTAAACAGGCCTATTATCTCTCACTCCCCATGAGAAAGTGAAGCAGAACTGATTTGATTAAGAGCAAATTAACCTCTCTAACACAGCTACCCAGGGTTTTACACCTGTCACTTTAGTATGACAATTTATATTTATTCAAAAAGCCATGAGACAGTAAATTAAACATTGCCCTAATTAGAAAAATGTCATATGTTACAGTGGGCTAGAAAACTGAACTCATTTCAAACAGTTCTGGTGCAAAGTACATTTCAGAACAGCATTAATACAAGTAGAGTCAATATTTTTTACACTGTCACATCTGATCTGAATGCCACTGTGCCCCAGATGTATATTATAAGTTCCATCAAACAATAAAGCTGGACTATATTCAAAGTTCACCATACACACAAATTTGTTTAGGAAAAGCTATCAACACCTTAATTACCATATACTCCATACTATTTCTACCTTCTAATGTGACAGCATAAAGCAGCTCTCCTCCTAATTAGATCTGTTGGCACGGCATTCTTCCCAAAGTTGTTATGGAACAGATAAAGGGTAAATCTTCAACAGGTTACAAACCCATACATTTGCTTCAGCAGATAATTAGTCATAAGTGAACGCCCACATTTCCAAAAAAAAATCTGAAGCTGTACAATACAAATTTTTGGGCCTACAGAAACCACCTTAGACATCTTATAACTGTGTATAGCAACTTGCACACTGATTTTGGGACAAGAGTAAGAAAGACCAAGGTGTGGCTGTTCACTCGATGAGCCAGAATTCAGCCAACCCTCAGCTCGTGGTGAGCCCTGCTCTGTGCTGGGATCAGCACCATCAGGGCCAGGGGAGGGCAAGGTGGAGGCAGGACACTGTGGCCACAAAGAGCTGGAGGTCACTATGCAGGCAAATCACCTGCACCCTGCTGTGCCCTCCAGCATCACCCTGGCACCCTCTGGTTGGGCAGGGATAGTGGATTAGCTGCAAGAAGTGGATTTCTACAGAATCCACTAATTCATGGTGTAGACCAGGCTTCCCAATGGAAGGTGTAAGCATTCCAGTTTACCCTAAAAGCTTTTTGAAGCAGATCCTGCAGCAATGGGACTGCTGAGGCTTTCACACTTCCCAGTGTGATATGGGAGACCCTGCACTGTGGTGGAGGGGAGGGATGAGCTCCCTCTTCATTGATCAGCTCACTGGTTTGCTTGTAAGGGCACAAATTATGGGTTATGATTGATGAAACAGAGAACGTGGGAGTTAGGAACCTCATGATTTAAGAGATTAATTAGTGAAGTAATTTTTGGTTTGTTGGGTTTTTTTTTAAATTTATCTTTACCTTTTCAACAGCTTTAGTTCTCTTGCTATCTAAAATCAGTGTACATACTGTAATTACAACACAGATAATGATCCTTGTGATAAATAAGTACAGTTTATACAAAAAAACCTCTTCAGAGTTGCTCTGAGGAAACTGTATAATAATGAAGCTATCTGAACTCTAACAAGAAAATAATTTAGGTCATTATTACTAGGAATAAATATTGGACATACACATTTGGTTTTTTTAGCTTGCTAAGAGGAGGCAGAACTATTTTTTTTAAATGTGTATATATATTTATATATAGATTTTCTGTGTTAAGTATAATTATCTATTTTATATACATATGGGCATTTATAAACATAGGTAAGTATATATATGTAGATAATTATGAAATATATAAATAAATAATGCAGTTATTAGTCAGTAAATGAAGGAGCTTGACTTGATGGGTTTGGGAGACACCACATTTATGACACACAGGCATAGCATTGGTGTGCCAGACAGAACTCCTGCTGCAGTACATGCATGAGAAGCCTTGCCTGGATGGCATCCTTCCTCCTCCTCCTCATCTGCAGGGCTGCTTTTCCCTCCTTGCCTGGTCCCACACGAGGACAGGCACAGCTCCCATCCAGCCTCTCCTCACCAATCCTGGTAGTTTGCTTCCTTAATTCCTCTGTGTGTCTCTTCACAATCCATACATCCTCACACTGCATTTGGTCTGGGAAATGCTAAAGCTGTTTACATTCACCTTACCAGTAAATTGATTGGGAAATTAAGGGATCCTTGTTTATCACAAAGGATAGTCCCTAGACCTTGCTCCAGAGCCACTGGAGACAGATCAAGCAAAGCAGTTCTTCAAACCTAATGCAGCCATTATCCCTTATCAGATTTGGTTTTAAATAGATAACATCAAAACCAAAGGGAGCCAGCAGAGGCAGGAGTAGAAAGGAGAAAGAAGAGATTTGTAGGGGCTCTTTTAGAGCTGTAAAAGAGTAAAGGTCCATTAAACAACTCTTCAGATCCTGTTTTAGCACAAACAGGGAAAGTCTACCAATAATTTTTATATTTCTAAAGGTCACTAAATACAGAAAGTTTCTCAAAATAGACTGTCACATATAATCACCATTTTTATGCATTATCATCAGGCTTCCAGGCTCTGTGTACAAAGGGCCAGCATCACAGATAGGAACATCTGCATTATTTTTTTGAATGACCCCTCCCTTTCCAGCCTGAGCTGTTAGGCAGCTCATGAAACAACCTTTTGTTTCTCCCTTAACTCTTAAGACACAACATCCATACAGCTTTAATATGGGAAGACAAAGATTAAAGATGCACAGATTATCTGCAAACAGTCTGTCTGCCTTGTCACCAACCCTCACATTCCAGGGAGATAAGTTTGTCAGTAACATATTACCCAATTCATTGAATTTTGCTTAATTCAGATTCATTTCTATATATCTCACTCAATTTAGCTGCTTTAAAAATATCTTGGCAATATGTGTGTGGAGCACGCTAGGGAATATCTACCAGGAAAACACCAAAACACCCAAACAAACATTATCCTCAAACTGTGTTAAGCAACCTAGCTTAAAATAGCAGGAAGCACAACCCAGGCTATGTTTTAACCTGGGATGCCATCTCTGTCTCATCCTTAAGTCTTCTCATGGGCTGAGCTGCAGAGACAATTAACAACCCAGATTGCCTCATGAATCAGATAATACATGTGAGCCAACCGAAGCTACAGAGTCCTGATACTGCAGCAGGGGCCTAAATTCACATATCCCATTGCAAATCTCTTCCCTCTGCCCAGAAAATTTCAGCAGGACGTTTTTTGAAGTAGGACATCCTCACTGCCTGGGACCGTTTTTGAGAAAGCTTCTGCAAAATATCAATTTCTCTTTTCCCTTAGAATGTTTTTGACCTGCCCAAACCCTGGATGCTTTGGGATGGGAAACTTAATATTACTCAAGAACGTATCAGTGGGGTTAAAGCAGTGTCATTTATTTCACCTCCAAGTATTTAAAACCTTGTGCACCCACAGACTGGGTACCACACACAGCCCAAATGGGTTCTGCTCCTGCAGTAACACTGAAATGGAAGCAAAGGACCAACAGCAACAGCTCGCGTCAAACACAAGCTGCAAAAACAGATCCCAGGAAGGAATATTTTTAGAAGACTTTAAAATGGAAGTTTGCTTTCAGGTTGTGCATTTGTGGATCAGCGAGGAAATGACAGAAATAACAAGGTGGCACCTTATAATTTAATGATTGAGTAAAAGGGAGTTACGGATCGTCTGAGAATAAGACAGATTTAAAACAAAAAAAAAATGTTTTTACATTAAAATTTTAGGAACGCGAAGCCTTTGGGAAGAAAGAAATAAAAGGAAATACAGAAAGGGCAGCTTGTCCACACACACCATATGTATCATCAGCAAATTCCTGAGGAAAGAGCAGCTAAAAATTATGAGCAAAACAGGCATATCAGCTCTCAGATACAGTGGATTTGCTGTTCTTTTTGAAAAAGCAAGCACAGAAAAAAAAGAGAAGAAGCTGAAGGGATTATAAAAATCTCTCTTTACAGGAAAAAAAAAAAATCAAAAAAATAATACCAATTAACAAGCTTTTTCCCTGAGGTATTTTTGAGCCTATAAAAATTGAGAGTTACCAGAAAATGAGACTGCAAGAAAATACCGTAGCAGGAATATTAGATTTGTGTAAGAAGACAAGTGAAGAGATGGGCACTATCACAGTATGTGTATTGGATCAAACAAGTGACTTCTAAAAAGCACTTATTGTTTGCAACTATCAACACCAGATCACAGGGGAAGTGCTCCTGTGTGTAATACCTGGTACCCCAAAATAGCTTAAAAAAACCACAACAAGGCCACCTAATTTTAATCTGTTTTGCACAAGGACATTATCCAAATCAGGTTTGGATATGCTGGGTGAGTTCAGGTTGCAGTACAATGCCCTTCAGAGATACAGGACTTGGATCAAACCAAAAGTCCAAATGTGTGTATTAAGCTGGTGCCCACTGTCTCTCTCACAACAAAATTCACAAAGCAGCTCAGCTGCTGCCTGGCTTTGCTTGTTTTCTTGAGGTAAAGAAAATGAGCAGGCAATCAGCTCGGTTTCCCAGCCCATCTGAAAATGAATCTTATGAAAGAGTTTATTCCTGGCTACACCAGAGAGCTGAACAAGCCCCCTGGATACTTTGTGATGCCAACAGAAGGGAGGGGTACAAGTGCACTGCTACAGGGGGAACACAGGATACAGCACAGCCTGGAGTTTACTTAACCCCAAAAACAACGTGTCGTAGCCCAGCTTAAAACATAATGTCATTAAATCATAATGTTCATGTACCAAAAAAGACAGCCTGACCAACATGAAATTAGCTTGAAAATCCTGCAGTAGATACAATGAATATGTCATTTTTGTTTGCCTTCCAAACCTAGAAAAATGTGAATCTTAATAAAGCATCACAATATGTGCGATCGTGTAGTGACAGGACAAGGGGAAACAGAAAGAGGGGAGATTTAAAATAAATATTAGAAGAAACTCTTCCCTGTGAGGGTGGTGAGGCAACAGCACAGGCTGCCCAGAGAAGCTGTGGATACCCCATCCCTGCCCATCAAGGCCAGGCTGGATGGGGCATTGAGCAACTTGGTCTCGTGGAAGGTGTTGGAACGAGATGGTTTTTAAGGTCCCTCCCACTCAAACTATTCTATGATGCTATGACTTATGGAGGACATAAAACAGCAATGATCTCTTTGTTGCCCAAATCCAGGAGCAGTGGCTTTGGAGGAGTGCTGAGGGATGAATGGTGAGATGATATGAGCAGACCTGCAGCACCAAGGCAGTGATGCCCCGTGAGCCCCTCAAACACCAGCACGACTGGGAATCAAAGGCTTCAGCACCAACCAAAAGCTTCCTCTGCAGTGAGTCCCAAAGAGGCTGTTTCTCCAACACTCAGGGAGTGCTGGCAGCAGGTTCTGGGCACTGCTGCCCCGGGTGGGGTTGCAGGTTGAAGGTCAGTTATCATACAAAGACTGCAACTATAGTCAATGGCTATTGTGGGGAGCAGAAAGGCAAAACACAAAAGCACCTCACAAAGCACCCAGCTTCCTGAAAAAGGAGAAAACAATCTGCCTAACTCGTATTTCTGTTGTCCTGAAGTACAACTGTGATTAGCCAAAAGCTAAGAAATTAGCTTTAATAAAGGAAGGAAGTGCTGGAGCAGAGCCAGCAATAACTTTTTATGGTTCTGACACCATTCAAAAAAACATGAATGAGTTACCATTTCAGTATTTTGTAGGATGCAGTTAGAATTATATCATCAGATACGTGAATCCAATATGATCCTTCCCAAGCAGAAATCAGCAGCATGCCATATGCTGTATATCCTAAACACTAGTCAAAATAGCCTCATTTCATTTGACAGTGCAAAGAACTGTCTGGATGGTGCATCTTTTCTTGGCAGACCAGATAGACTTATTACTGTGTTTGTTTCAAGACAGGAAAATCACATCCAGAGCTTGCATTGCAATCATGAAAAGATTATAAGCTGGAGAAATATTAATATTCTTTGCTCTGGGTTTTGTGGAATTTAATATTCCCATTATATTTTGGTCATGAAGGGTCAAACCTGTATGCTTTCTGAAAGGAGACAAACAGTTTTTCTTGCACTGAGGGGACAAAACTCAGTATTCCAGAGGCTGTTGCACGCACTCATATTACGAGCTTTTTTTTGGGGGAAAAAAAAAAAAAAAGCTTTTGGCACATGCTGAAAGTAAATAATGAGTTCTGTAGAATTATTATTTAGAAAATGGAAAGAACTAAATATCAGTATTGCACAGTCACATTCCATTGTGCAACTCAGTCCATAAATACACAACAAGCACCTCCTACAGAAAGCCCACACTTTGCACAGTTGACAAATATCATCTATTTTATTCTCTGGTGAGTAAACAATAGGATTATATTAAGCAATTCATTTTGGGGGGGGAATAAGCAAAGCCAAAACAAAAAAAACAACAACAAACTATACCAACAAACTCACCACCAACTAGTTGCTCTTCAGTAACTTCGTTATCCCCTGGAGCCAGACAAGTAGGAGATGCTGTGGGCTTGGCCAGCTCATCAGTGGCCATCTCTACATCTGGCAAAGACACCTTTGTTACTATTAGGTTGAAAGGTGTTTTGGATTCACATTAATGATGGAAGTGATGTTCTCTCAACCCATGGCTTATACATTTCTAAACAAGGTACTTATAGTTAACAACATAAAACATGTCAGAATTGAAAAATCAAATTGAATGTTGTGCTTGTATTGCGAGATCTGGAGCTTTTTCTTGTGAAAATCTGATTGCCCCAGTTTTCAATTGTTCAGTCAGACCACTTATTCTAGACAGCAGGCAAAATTTTCCCATTGATAGAAACTAATATTTCTCCTGACTCATTTTTTGTAGGTACGCCGTTAAAAGGGGGAAAAAGGCAAATGCATCTAAATACATACCCAGGGTTTGGGGACTTCAGGGTTTCAAGGGATATGTGATTGACTGCTGTATACAGGAAAGAAATTTGGGTCAAACAAATGAATAAGAAGTAGATGTGGGGCCACAGAAAAGTGGGGAGGGAGCAAAAAAAAAAAAAAAACCCAAACAAACCAGTTATACAGAAATAAATGGAGTGTAGATTTTTGTAAGTAATAAAAAACAGATCTTCAAAATACCTCGTGGCAGTTCTAGCGAAGTGCCATGGAGTGGTATATTATTACTCCTTACATGAATGATCTGCTGGGTCTACAGCTGAGGGCAAAACAGGCAGACAGTGTTATCCATTGCAGAGTCTTTAATGAGACAATGTGAAGTTCAAGTTGCACACCACACAATATTTTTCTCCCCTGTTCAATCTATATTAAGTCGATATTCTGCTAAAACCTAACATTTGTTGCATTTTTCCAATTTAGTTTCTGTCAATGTCCCCTAAAAGTGCTGAGCCCATCAAGCTGACATCACCCACACAAATTTCAATAAGGGCACTGTGGTGAAAAACACCGTGGAGCAGAGGCTGTGCTTTGAGGAAACTGCTCAGCTCCCCCTTCCCTCCACATCTGCACATCAGCCACTGGAAAAGTCTGCAGAGGTGCACACCATGGCATTGCTCTGAGGCTCCCTGCCCTTTTTACTGATAGTGCAGCAGCAAAGAATAAGGAGCACTATATAAGTAATGGCTGCAGTGAAGACTAAAATTTTTTAACCAAGTGTATGCAAAGCTATTTTGATAACTGCAGAGCTGTGTGAGCTGCTACATTACACACACAGCTGCTTCCAGTTCCTCCTGCTTGATTTTAATTCTTTGTGGAAGGTTACTAATGTCTCAAACTTTCCTATTCAATACTTCAGCTAACTACAAAACCAAATGCTTTTTATTTTAATCATACTTTTTTTCTTTTTTTTTTTCCCTGCTGGTTTTGATTCTGAAAGATCCCACACCAAAATGACTGCAGGCCATTTCTAGAGGGTGCTTCACACAAAAGCAACAGCCTAGATTCTTCCTCTCCTTTTACTATAGCACCAAATCAGGAGGTACCCTAAGCAATAAGGTCAATATAAACTCCTGAAAACTTCCCAAACATCAAACAGCCAAAGGTGATTTTGGATGGCTCCCTTCTCCCCTCCTTATTCCAGGTCAGACCTCTGCTTCTTATTCTGCCAGTCAAAAAGACTGAGATCTTAAGAAAATTAATGCTAAGAGCAAAAGTTCTTTATAATACTGTATAATTTAAGGACACTGCTCTTGTAAGGAATAGAGACTATTAAACTCTCTTCACAATTTCTGCTTCTGGACGTCTATGACTTTCTATAATAAATGAACTCTGACTTGTTACAGATGAACCCAGCAAAGGAACAAGCTCTAATAAGAAGACAGCAAACCTAATAGGGCAATTCTCAGGCAGGCAAATTGTACTGTTTGAGTTTTTTGAGAAGCAGTGGGTCCAGCTGACAACAGTGGTTCCTGATTTCACAGGGCTGGAGCTTCTGATGTAGCTGAGTCAGAGCTTGGGACAAGAGGGAGAGGAGGCCAATGTCTTTAAGTTGGCCTGGGACCTGTTATAAATGGACTTAGGATGACTCAGGTCATGCAAAATTACAAGGCATGTTGGAAAGCTGTAAAATCTTTTAAAATAGCAGCTTGCTGCCAAAAAAAATATTGAAACTAATGAAAAAATATTTTGTACCATAACAAGAAAAAATGATGAATTGTATGGAAAATATTTTCTGTCATTGTGCAAGTTTCTTTTGTGTTGAAGCAAATAACAAAAATTACAAAATTAGTGAGCTACAAAACACACAAAAAAGGGAAAAATGCAAGTTAAACTAAATAGGGGAAAACAGCTTCATCTGTAAATCACACCTAGCACACACCCTTACAACAGCAATACCTTAATCTGTGTCTGATTCACTAACACACTATCTCCCCTTTCAGGAACATATTCAGGCACAGATTTGATATATACCCTCCAGTTCAAACAAATAGGGACACACTGCCAAATCTGCCTTGTATAAATCACAGCAGTCATGTTTTTATCACGTCACAAAACGTGAAAGAAAACATTGCTTTGGTAATGCAGCAGAAAGGAAAAAAAAAAGGTCAGTTCTTGAACGCTCGATGTCACAAACTCTGTAGTGATTCACTGAAAGAACTAATCAGTTATGTCAGGTGTGTAAAGCCTTACACACAGAACCTCACCACCTCACACCTGAACCAGCCAGAACTCAACCAGGTAGCAGGGGAGTGGGCAGGACTGGGTGTGACTGCAGGTTTTGAAATGCTGGGTTTTGCTCCCAGTTTTGTTTCAGGTTACAGGAACTCTGTTTTGAAGCAAACAGAATGTGCAGAGGCACAGCTAAAAGCTGTTGACACGGTACAAATGAGATCTCAAATTAGAAGGGATGTGCCAGTTAATGAACACAGAGCTGTGAGCAGTGTAAAACTGTAAGCTCTAGATATTCTTCCCAACGTTTTTCTTCATTTTCTTCAAGTAACTCTGTTGCTGGGAGTTTCATATGTTAATCAGAGTTATGGTGCCCTTTATGTGGGTTTTAGAAATTTTTCCCTCAGAGGCTCAAATATATTCCTATGAGATTATGTCCCTTCATTCTTGGGATGTAACTGGAAGTGTTGCAAGTTACTTTAACTAATTTGTAAATGAAAACTATTCGTGTGGTCTGCTGACATTGTTTAATGTATCAGCACAAGTGTGAGAACACACACTGTCATTAGATGTAACAAGCAGCAGCTCCTCACAATCATACCTACACCCCTTAAAGGTGATGAGAGCTTAGAGAAATGCACAAAAAATAAGCCTTTGCCATTTATGAACCTCCACATATTCATGTTTAATCCCAGCCAGTAACTCAGGAGTAAGAGGTTTCTCCCATTCCACAGAAGTTCTGTGAGCAAATGCACATATATGTATATATACAAACATATTTATGGGATTATATCTACCAAAAATACTTAAATATTATGGAAAGACAACACTGATATTTGCAGATGCAGAAATATTAGAAAGAATCCACTCTTTCTGGAAGCCAGATTGAGTTTCTGGCTTGCTAATTCAAGCCCCAAATTAGAACAGAGCGAAAATAGTCTTTGCAAAATTTGAAGAATAAGGACAATATCATTTTCATGTTTTCAAAGCAATAATTTTCACTTTTTTTTTTAATATAGACTAAGATGTGTTTGTATAGATAATCACTATGCATTAGGAATATACTCTATTTCCACTCCAAGTATCTTCTGTCCATTCAAATTGTACCTGTTATGCAATGCATTACTTCTCCATTAAGTACAGGCAGATTCCATCTCCTCTATTGCATTTACTGTGATAATAAAGAGTGGAATACTTGTTTATCTGATGTAGCCATGCCATTTCCATAAGGAAAGATATTTTCCCTTATGATGTGGCAGTACAGGGGAGTCAAAGTGGTGCAACATCTCTAAAATAATGGAGTAAGCAAAGGTCAAGGATTCTTACAGAATCTGAAAGATTACAGCAATAAAGGTTTTAGAAAGCACTCTAGAAGTTGTATGGAAAGGATATCACTCTCCCCTAAATTCTATAACTATAAAAGCTAACCTACTGCACCAGTAAACTGCAGTTTTTCCAAGATAAAAATAAATCTAAGAATCCACAGAGGAAAAAAGGAAAAGAAGGTTGGAGAATGGGAAAACACCATTATTGGACCCTTCATCCCTCCTGACAGAAGATAAATATGAACATGGTCCAGCGAATATGAAAATCAAACCCTACATATTGGGAATGTCTTTACTGTTTTCTTATGGGAATGTTCATCTTATATTTGCCTTATAACAAATTTCTTGTTACCTTTCCCTCGCCTCCCACCCCTGTCTCAAGAGATGGATGAATTCCAGACCCAGCTGCATTCGCCTCCCCAACAACATATGCTTGTTGTCATGCCTACAAGACACTGCCTGAACAGGCAATATTGAACATGACCAGTTTTCTCCATGGTTCTTAAAAAGAACAATGAAATGATGGAGAATTTTGCCAAAGCAAGCACATCCAGGCTTTATACAATAAATCTCCAAGGTATTTTTTTTTCAGCCAGAAAAAACTTCCCACTTTAGAGAGATGAGGAAACAAAAACACCTTTAACAGATTATTATAAAATAGGATTAACAGCAGAGGAATTTGGAAAAGAAACGAAGCTGTGGGAAAGAAACCTCAGCATTGCTTGCAGTCTAATAGGAAGGATTTCAATTTTAAAAGGCAAAAGGTAATGTAGTTACAATACTAGATAGAGACAAACTACTTTGCCTTCAGCCTCAGTTTATCCACACAGGAAATGAATTATTGCTCCAAAAGCTGCAGCTTTCTCTCTTTACTGAAACTGTTCACGTTGAGGTAAGAACACTGTTTCACCCTTATTTATGAAGCAAAAATAATGTTAATGCATCTACCTCTTAAGACACCTGTCAGGTGTTAAAACAAGTGAATTCATAAAATGTTCAGTGATGTTAAACGTGGATTGCGACCTCATACTTCAGTTGCCCCACTGAACATAAAAACCTGCCATATTATTAATCTCCCATTTGGGATGGAAGGATTTCTGCTCACTATGCAGAACTCCAGTTAGGATGTGATTTCATTCTGACAAAATACACTTTAATTGTGATTCCATTAAATTAGAAGTAGATGGTTATGCCTGATAAAATGCTTTGATATCTATAGTGTCAATGCTAATAAAGGTGTTATCACCACAGGTGTACATTACATTATATTTATTAATTAGGGCATGAATCAAAATTTTTCCCGGCTATACTAATTCTCAGTCTTTTAGATAACTCCTTCAAGAGGGGAAAAGGGAGGTGGGCATAATAAAACAAGTTAAAAGTTAAGGAAAGAAGAGGTGGAAAAGCACTGCACCGTAGGATAACTCCCAGACCTGGTCAGTCTCCATGCCAGCAGACTGCTCCATGTTTGGGGCTTTTTTTCTTATTTGTGCTATTGTGAACTCAAAAGAGATCAGAGAAGTTATGCTCAAAATCTTCCTATGGGCTAAAAGAAAATGCACCTTATATGTCCAGTCAATGTCTTCCTAGTACTGTAATTGAAATTTTAACAGACTAATAAAAGAATCATTATTAGCGCAGATTTAATCATTAAAAGATTAAAAAAAAAAAGAGAATACTATTACAGAAATAGAGTTTCAATAATAAGTTGCAGTTGCTATGCATGGGATGGTAACTGGGGGAGTAGCAATGAGGTCTGCAGAGTGATCCCAGGCCCCAGAGGGGGCTTAGAGAGGCACAGTCACCATCACCAGCACTGCACAACACCAGGACAGCCCAGGCTGTGTCCCATTTCCTCAGATGGGCCTTCTGGAAGCGCAGCACGACCTATCCAACTGCTCAGTTCCATGATGGATTTGCTAAGAGATTTTGTGTTCAGAATTTGGGCTGTTTTTCCAGCACATCCATGTGTTCAGGACAGAGGGCTTGTTCATCAGTTGCTGGCAGGAGCCTGCTGGGCAATGCACAGGCTCATAGTACCTTTTTTAGCATTTCTAATTACGCTGGGATGGCAATTCTGCAGGGTGGTAAGCATGGCAAAAGTTGACAGTTGACAGCAGAGAAATGGTCCAAAAGTTTAGATATGAATGAGCTGGCAGCAAAAAGAACAGCAGGAAAACCAATAAAAACCATTACAGCCTGATAAATCAAGAAAACCTTCGGCAACCCGGATTTTCGGAGGCAAAATTTTCGGAGGCTGTTGAGTGCATTGGCAGACAAAGCACATTAACTTTCTGTGGGCTGCAACTCCTGAGCAGGTGAGTCATGTTCAGAGATGAGACAAAGCTGATCAAACCTTTCAAGTGCTTTTGAAAATTTTCCCCACAGTTATTTGGGGTCCTCCAAGTCAGATGTTGTTTCAGACCAGAGGGTCATTCACGGGGTTCCACTGGGCTCATTGTCCCAGCACAAAGCCAAGTTCTGGAATGCCACAAGCACAATGCAACAGACCAATTAGTGCCCGTGGAAACAACTCCTTGTGCACATTCCCATCACCTTTTAACAGCATCTTGATTGCTGAGGCATAAGGATCACTTATCATTAACAGAAATCTTAAATTTTGAAGTGGTTATTCAGGTTTCTCGGCCACATCTTGTGTTAGTTGTAATGCATTTCCATGACAGGAGCAAACAGCTTTAAAATAATGTCCAGCAGTCAAAATTTCATTGCACAGCCTCTGTGGTTATAAACCATGTAACATGTAGGCCAACAGTACTTCAGCATTTCACAGATAAACACATACACACTCTTTATCCTTAACAGCTATGTTACTCTGAGAATAAAAGGTAGCAGCAGCTTGAGTGGCATTAAAATGAAGGGAAAGTGCAAATAAAATTCAGATTTATTCCAGTTTCATTTCTACTTAACTGCAGTTATTCATAACATCTAAATGCACATTCACTGCAGTTTCTAGATGCAATATAGTAGTTTTTATGCAGTTAAAATGAGTTTATGTACAAGAGAATTGCCACAAGCCAATTCAAAACTGCTTTTCAAAAATCCTTTTTCAAACTAAGTTGTATAGTAATAATTCTATTTGTGTTGTGTCAGCTGGCCCAGAACTACAAATTTGAAATCACCATGAAGAAATCTAGCTTAAAAAAAAAAAAAGGACACATTTGCAGAATCCATATGAAATAGCTAAACATACCACATCAATTAAAAGGAGGAAAAATCACAGCACACAATTCTTGCTTTGCTTGGTGACACACTTGCAATGTAAGCATATATCTGCATTCTTAATCATGATACATTTTGCATTTATCACACCCTTAGATTTTTAATACCCCCTAAAGTCAAATTATTAATCATCATTTGCATGTAATACTCTTCTACTTGTTTTATGTGCACTTACAAAGACGTCAAACTATAAAGATATTAAAGGCCTTTTATGATACTTCTTTCATTATGGCTAAAATACCTTCTTCTCCAGAATTTATGATACATTGGAGAAGGCCCTGTTGGTCTCCATAGTGTTCCACAAAGACATTTTCTTTGGACTTCTCATAGCTTTTTGCATGGTAATTCCAAAGATGAGGGAATGATTCACTCAGCTTCACTTGCCATCCATGGAAGGAAATGCAATTTCTGGAATCACTAAGAAGTTCAGCTTCACCAGTCCCCCAGACCATCTTTGGGAATAGCCTAGAATTTTAAGCTTCCACACTGAGAACATGTTCCACGTGTTTCAAATCCAACTAACCCTCATCAAGCACAAGAGTCACACATGGGAAGTTAATTATCTGTACTTTGTAACTGGAGACCTCGAGTGAGGTTGTACAATGTTATTTCAAATACTCACTAAGATGTCCTCTGAAGAGTTTACAAAACAGCTAAATAAAGCCAAAAAAGACAGAGTGCCAGGAGGGGGATGAGATTGGATACACTTGTATTAATTTACTTATGAATAGGAATGTTAGTCGAGTCACTAAACACAAAATCAAAATCTATACCCACAACTCCAGTTCAACAGGAGCTGCCTTTTTTCTTTTTCTTTCTTTAATATATATAAGGGAGGGATGCAGGAAGAAGCCTAGTCAAGAGGTTTTTAGCATTCCTACTGTTGCAACAAACTCAAAACTGTGCAAAAAAAATCTCCACTCAGAAAATGATCAATGGCCCCCAATCATTATCTGAGCAGAATATTAAAGTAAGATGTGCATAATAAAGTAATTTTGTTTCATTTTTGAGAAGTGATGGCATTTAGTGAGATTCAGTAAATTGTCCCTTTCAGCACTAATAACATGTTCATAGCTTTCCCCACCAGACGTTCCATAATGGCAATATAATAGGATTGCAATGACAATTAAACGATTGCATATTTTAGGGCAATGGAGGGTATCCACCAGGGCATGAACCATTAGCAAAATGGTAACGTTGTCACAGGAATTTTCATGCCTTGGCACAGCAACTGCTAAAGCAGAAGCACTGGAAGGGAGCAGGTATTGAATTCTTGTACAGTCTTCTTATAAAGGCAGAGAAATAGAAAGTGATAGTGAATCTTAAAACATCCAGCAAAACCAGAAGTTTTCTTTCAGCCTTTCCTCCTCTCCCCATCCACCAGAGGGATTCACTGAACTCCATGTGGAGCCTTTGGTGCCACAGTTCAGGAGTGGCTGCAGGGAGGTTCCTGCTCTTCCCTTTCCCATGTCCTGAGCTGGGAGCTCTCCCAAAGGCCACCACCCTGGGTACCCCCAGTGTCTCACACAGAACCTCTTCTGCAGGCAGAACTTCATTCCCCAAAACACAGGCCCTGGGAAGCCTTTCCCAAACAAGACCTGTCATGGAAGCCAGGAAACATGACCACAAGAGGACTGAATAAAAGGGGAAAAAAAAAAGCCCAAAGTAAACCCTAACATTATTTTGTGGCTTTCTACCCAAATCAATGCATCTCATCTGAACTAGCAAGTTGCATGAAGTGTAGAAGATTCCTGAAGAGAGTTTAGACTCAGCATAAATCTGGTCACTGGGATTTAATTTTTTAATATATACCTCAGATATCAGAACAAATGGTTCTATGTAAAATGCATGGATCAGTTTAGATGCTGAACTAGATCTCTCATAGACCTAAGTTTACCCCCTAATGCAGAACTGCAGAAAACACTGCCACAAGACAGTGCTGAATTCCATCATGTTAATCACCATTTCAAGAAGGTTTAGATATTTTTCCTCTTTTGATTAAGAAAAAAAAGCATTAAAAAAAGCAAAACAGCAATCACAGAAAAAGAATATGGGGAAATATGGGGTAAAAAGCCATATGCATGAGAGAATGTTTTTCCTGCTTTCCTCCTATTTGATTACAGCTGGAGGACAGAAACCAAACAACATTTGTTATATTACTGTGTAATCCCATTTGCAATGATTGGTCTCTGATGTGGCAGATAGAAGGGTGTATCAGAATGCCTGTAATATTTGTTATCCTTTTATTTTATAGGTGTAACTGGTGACCAATATCTGCTGACAAAGTATTCCATAATAACTCTGGGAGTGCTTGTGCATATACACAGATACACACCCAGCACATCACATGTGGCCATGCCATTGTTTCACAACCCTAGAAAACAACTGGAATTAAGGGCACTTGGAGGTAAACCCTTTAGAATTTAAACAACCAAAAAATGTTGTTTTCTTTCTTTCAAAGCCATTGAAATGAAAACTAAATGAAAATCAGCATTAAACCATCAAAAGTTACCCAAGGAATTTTTTAAAGATGTTTAATGCACTTCAAAATATCAGATGGAGATTCACTGGGGTGGAGGCTCTTCAGGGTCATAGCAGGCATTTATTCTGTGTGTAATCCTGTGCCAAAGGGACCCTGGTCCCACCAAAGACCAGTAGGTACTACTAGAAAAAGAAGCAAAATGCTGTCCTCTACCCAAACAGTACCTGTTCACTGCCCTGCTCAGAGGAGGGTTTGACTCAGAGCACACCTAAGTGTAGGTCTCTTTCCAATTAACATAACACCTTCATAAACCACAATCAAAAGACTGTGATCCCGGTCATCATATCAATCAGTGCCTTTCTTCCTTTATAAATGAGAAATACAAATTGCACTCTTGCAGTCAGAGGATACTGACACTGAAGAAAAGTCAGTCAACAATGATCTTCAGCTCATCAAAGAGGAGCTGAACAAATTAATGTGAGGCATAATAGAGAGACATCCTACTTATTAATGACTAGAATTCATCTTCTAGAGAGACCACTGAGGCTGAAGTCTACTCATTATATGAAAGTCACTCCATGATTTCAGAATTTTAACTCACCTTTCTCCTGTCTCTTCCTAAAATGCAAAGCTCCAGGAATTGAAACCTGTAAGTTTCTCAGTGGTTGTTGTTGGGTTTTTTGTTTGTTTGTTTTCTCCAAAAGTACTATAAAACTACTTTTGAACTTACTAACTACCTCTAGAACCATAAAGTTGGAACAATGAACATCTGTTAGTAACACAGCCTCAAATACATTATTTATTTATTACTTGAAAGGAATATGTAACAGTTTATACTTCTACAGTCTCGTTCCTCTCTGCATGCTGCTAAGACAGCTCTTAAAAATCCCAAAGTGACAGGAGAGAAAGTATGGAAGAGGTTCTTCCAGGCCTGACACGTATCTGGTAGGGATTAAAGACTGGATCAGGTGTCTTGGCATATGGGACTCCCTGAGAGATGTCAACACGTGATTCCACCCGGTGAGAAATGAAGCTTCCCAGGCATGCAAAGCAGTCCATCATGTTCATCCCAAGAGCAACAGAGAGAAGATTAGAGAAGAGCAGCAATTTGAGAACCACATGAGTCCTTGAGGCTTCCTAAGTAAATACCAGGTGCTGAAATAGCTTTAAAAAGGGAACAAATAACCCCCAGCACACCCCCCATTTAGGCAAGAATTTAATGGACTAGGTGGAATAATATTGTAACTCTCCTTCCACACAGCTTATGGTGTAAATATGTAATACATAGCAGATTTTTAGATTAAGAAGCTGGGTTCAGTAAACAAGTCTATAAGGGACAGAGCTCACTGAAGAACAACGGCAACCCATTTTTTTTTTTAAAGCATCAACAAAACAGGATAAATGCATCTAATTATCAAGACAAATATTGTTTCAAAACAACTCAAAAACATAGCATGCAAATTCTTCATCTTTAGGAGGACAAAAATAAATATTTACTGTGTGGCAAATCAAATTAAGAGGTATTTGTCACAGAGGGGAGAAAAGCACTTTGAAGCATGACATCATATAGCTGCAAAAAGAAGAGGGCTTCTGCAACTGGAAAATGTCTTAAGAACATCTTTCCCCTTTTAATATTACTAATGAAGAACTTCCAAGCCAAAATTAAGACTCAGTGGAAAAATAACAAAGAAAAGCTTTTGATTAGTTATCTAAATTGTTCTTAATTGCAGCAAATTATAAGCCACATTCTCTTCCCACAGTGATGCTTCTGAAAGCTGTCCTACACATGAGCTCTGCTGTGCCTCTCCTTGGCTACTGCAGGTACAAATTAGTTTGCTACTTCCCACTTTTCAGTTGTTTCTGGCACAGAAAAGCAGGATTGAAAGGGGAAAAAAAAAGACCTTAATATCTCCCAATGATTTCCAACGCAAAGATCACAGTGCAAAAACATCAAAACTACACAACTGTATAAAAACACGAAACAAAGAGTAAGTAAACCCAGGAAAACATACCGTGGGAGCTGCATGTTTTCCTCAGGAGGGCCCACTGAGAACTGAAGGCTGGGAGCTCACCAGGTGCATTCCATTTTCCCAATCAGGTCACTGCCCACACCTGAACCTCAGCAGAGTTAATTTGCTACACCGAGGTTCCCTCACTCCTTTTCAGGTGTAACCTGGGCAGAACTGACTTCTAACCTGCCCCCAAATTCATTACAAGAGATAAAGTGGATTTAAGAAGAAAAAAAAAATTCAAAAAGATCTGCACAAAACCTGGATTTAAAAATATTTAAAAACATGTGAACAAAGATCAGGTTTCTGACTCTGAAAGGAGAATTTCCACTGTACATTGTAGGTGCTGTGAATCCAATATACTGAAGACACAGTTTTCCTGAAAACTAATAATGGCCATTGCCCAAGTAAAGTTTGGAATAAGCAAAGGAACTCTCATTAATTTCATTAGGACTTTACCAATACAAATATCACACAAATTTGAGCCAAAAACTTATGGAATAAGCAAAACAATTCTTGGCCTATCATTTCCACAGCTAAAGGGGTAGGAAAAAAAAGTTTTTGCAAAACTTTTCCTCAAAACTTTTCCCTGCCCCTTAAACTTTGCTTGAAGCAGTAAGTTCTTTTAGTTACATAAAGAGCACATTTTAATTATTTAGATATGTTACATAAGCAAGGAAGATGGTTAATACATTTAACGAGCATGTGCAAATTAATTTGGTACCACTTCTGTTGCCCCAGTGTACAAGTTTAGAAATATTTTGCAACATCTCTCTCTGCAATTAGTTCTCGTGTCTCCTTCATTATTTTCTCACCACCTAGTTTCTATAATTCATTGTCTTAACTTCTTCCTCTTTGAAAGTAGGGCATTTCTTCTTAGGGCCACATTATGTAGCATGCCCTGAAGACCTGGCACACATTTCAGGGCATTAGCTGAAAGGCTTCTCCTTTGCTGTAAATACAGGAGTAATGCATTTTTAAGGCCTCTAGAAATTTTAGGACAGCGCATTCTTTTGTATCACATAACCCAGCATACCTGTGCTGTGTTAATACAACTTTATGATTGAAGAAATACGTGCCTTAAGAAAAACCCAACAAAAACACATAAAATCTGTATATTCCAGTAAGGTACAAAAGTAATGAGTTGCATACCTGTTCTGTCCCATTTTTCTGTGGAATTACAGGAGGCTGGAGAAATGGATTTTGAAGCTGTGCCATTAGGAAAC
This sequence comes from Lepidothrix coronata, assembly GCF_001604755.1. NCBI lineage: Eukaryota > Metazoa > Chordata > Aves > Passeriformes > Pipridae > Lepidothrix > Lepidothrix coronata. The sequence goes on along the minus strand of NW_016690204.1, from coordinate 4,504,163 downwards.
AAAGAGAAGCACCACAGAACATTTTTAGTTCTGGTCAGGGCAATCTCTTGGATTTAGGGCCTGGCTCTCACAGTTGTGACACCCGGTCAGAGATGGGAAGAGCCATTCTGAATTTCTACCATGTAAAGACAACCTGGATAAAGAAAAGGCCATGAAGGAAGAGTCATTAATTCATGGCCATATGGTGACACAGAACACTGTATTAACCAAATTTGTGAGTGCTGGATCTGCCCACATACAGCTCTGGCCATACCTTGTCAGTATGGCCAGTCAGATTCAGATTCTGTTTTCCAACACAATGCACAAAGACTTACTTGGACCCATCATAACAACACCTACCAACTAGAGGTGCACTGCTGTTAGCACCTGTACTCCAGGAGATAGGGGAGAGAGCTCAAATTTGAAATAATTTCCTGTCAGGAAGCATGGGAAAAAAAAGAGGTTTTCTTTTTTCCCCCTAAGGTTTTTATTTAGGAGAAAGCAAGCAGGAGCCTTTTAGACATTGTTAAGGTTAAGAGAGATGCATTTACATAGACGTGGATTGTTGGAACAGTTTGTCAAGCGAGTACGCGGAGTTTTGCAACAATTAAACTTACAAAAACACTCATTTTCACTTTAAATTACTCCAGGGGAAAAAAATGCCATCATTCCAAACCCAGATCACAACCTGTTGAAATATCAGCCTTAATATCTCACTGGCTAAATGACCAGTCACCCGCTTCTCTGAGCAGGTATCTCAAACCCAACCGTCCGTAACGAGCCCGCCTTCCTCTTTGCCAGGCAGCGTGGCTGGCCAAGTCTGCAGCAGTTGGCTGATTGCAGATGTCTCAAGGATAGACAGGCCTTTTGAGAATCCAAAGCATTGGCAGACACCTTCCTAATCGAGTTTATAGCGCTGCAGACAATCTGCACAGGAGGCAATGGACCCGCTCTGCCTTGGTGCACACCTCGGCCGGAGCCAAAATGGCAACGTGAGCACACTCTGTGACTCGCAGTGCAGGGGAAAAGGAACAGCAAAGTCGTTCTCTGGGTTGCTGTTTTGGAGCAACCAAGTTTCTTTTCGTCAGTATTTGCAGCTGAAGGCAACTCTTGTGCCTGTGCCCCCCTCCTGAAGAGGGCCAGCATTAATCAAGGGATGGTTAAACTGGTTTCCCCAAAGGTTTGCTTTTCACCAGCACCTTTGAATTTGGATTTTATTTGTGCTTCTCTTCTCTACCTACCATACCCTAAGCAGCTGCAACCCAGTAATCCCACCCTTTTAAACAAACAGAATCCACTCCCATTAAACCCTCTTGCTTGTTACACTCACATTATTTAACAGCCACCCCCTAAGCACAGCAAAGTGCCCTATTTCATCAAAGCTCCTTCATGCTGAGCTTCTTTTAATATTCCGAAAATCACTTTTTACAAGTGTGTTCCACCGTTTCATACTGTTGCTGCAGCTTTCCAGCTAACCTCAGACTTTCAGCAGCTGCTAACCAAAGGGATTTAGAGCATGCTGCTCAATACAATCTGAAATAAAGTCAACAAAACCTGCATTTTTAAACTGAGGGGCAAGCAGACAGAGAATCATCAGGAGCCACTGTTTGGGCTGTCCCAGGAATAATCAGGACCATGTAAGGTTGCTGGGTTTTAAATGCTGCTGGGTCTTCTCAAGAGAATATTTTCAAAAGAGCAAGGGAAGAGCTGATGTCAGGAACCGTCTTGAGTAGCCTGTGCTTGCAAAGCAGCTCAGTTAACCTAGATAGGGTGTTCAATAATAGAGAGGACACAGGTGAAGTGCTAGGCTGAGATACTATGCTAGGTCAAACCCTGAATTTCTCCAAACAATGACCATTAACCACTCACTCGACATTTTGGCTGAAGTTGTTCTGCCATCTGCATAGAGATATTCCAGTGCAGTGGTTTGACACATTTAAAATTGCAGCTGATCTTCATAGCCTGAGATGCACACACCGTGTCAAGGACCTGCTTCTGATGTGGTAATGATACATTTTTAAGTTGTAGAAAATATTTGCAAGCTAATTGATCGTTGCTGTAACTTCGACTTGACTGTGAAGCACTTCAGACTCTGTAATAGGTCTGTGTGGATCAACAACATCCAGCTGGAAGCAAGTGAGGAATTACAGATCCACCCAAGCCCCAGGAGAGGTCCCTGCAAGGGACCCCTGGCTCTGACTGAAGAGCACACAGAAAGGTTGTCAATAGAGCAGCTGCATTAAAATCTTCACAGTGGGTGGGGAAGGGCAGTAGTACCAAAGTTCAGAGTAAAAAGCAGTAAACTCGCCTGCAGCACACACATTAGTATCATTCAGTAAAACTTCAACACAATAACAGATGTACATTCACAGTATGGTTGAAAGCAGTATCTCCATTGCTTGTCTCTCTGCACATCTCAGTTGGGACTCTACAAATTCCCCTCTGCAAGGCAAAAATCAGTCTCAGTCTTAAAACAATCCAAAAGAATAGAAAAAAATACATTCTTACGACACGTGTAGAGTTGATGACAAATCATTAATTAAATCTCTCAGAGGTGCTGAATACAGGCGTTAATTGTCATAGCTCGACACTTGTAAAATTTTCCCAGCCCCCCATGAAACTGTTCCTGTAAGTTTGATTTTTTTTTCTTTATTGCAGCATGTGTTGGGCAGAAGGCACACACAAATCTTCAAAAAAGCAGCTTCCAAAAAAAAAATCCTGGTGAACACAGCACAGAAGGCTCCTCTGAAGACAAAGAACAAGACATCAGTGTCTCATCTGCCGTGAATTAGTTTGCTTTTTTTGCCTTCAAGAACTCTTAATATGAGAATCTGATCACCAGTTAATCTCCCTGAGCAGACACCACTTTGTTATCCTCTGTGGTAGTTCTCTGCTGCTGGGGTAATTTGTTGCTGAACAATTGAGGCAAACGCTTGGCTCAGGATAGAAAGAAGTAAGATTAGTCTGTAATTGGAATATTTTGTCTCATTTATTCTTGAAGATGTGCCATATTACACTCCATCAGCCAGGGGTTATTGTTTTATGAAATCAAGCTGCACCTGGCATTGCATTGTACAAAACCTGAAGTGCTGCTCTTTGCAATCCAGCTCTGTTTACCCAGGTCTCAGTACCAAGGAAGGTCTCAACCTGTGATGGAACCTTCAGCCCCTCAGCAAATTATCCTATATGGTCTTTAATTAAAAATATATAATATATATAATAAAATATATAATTAAATATATATATATATATATAATTTTCCAGGACAACTGTTAAATTTAACCATAATATCAAACACAACTGTTATGGATCAAAGTAATAAATGTATTTTTCTCTGTACATTTATTTTCTACTTCCAGCAAGTTTAGGATGATCTCTCCTTTCACATCTTTAAGCAATAACTACTGCAAAGAAAAAAATTTATATGCCAAACTGACTGGTTGTATCCCTATTTCATTTAGATTTACCTCTAGAAATTTTTATGTGCTTGGGCATGACTACAGGCATAAAAACAAGGGGGTATTTAGAATTCAGCTGTATTTATGACATACTTTTACTGGTGTATTATAGACCACATGTGACAGCATATTTTTATAAAGTAAATTTAAAGAAGTTTTAGGATGAGACCCAACTTTCTGTATTTAGAGGAATATTTAAAATTAGGTAACAAGAAGAAAGTTTATAAGTATCTCCTGCAAAATTCACCTCTGAAAGACATTCTGCCAAAAGGGATAAAAAGCATCATCGTTTATTGGTAGCTAATTCTGACCTGTCCTCTTGTACATACACAGAACTGACAGTATTTTGATGCTTTAATTAAGCCAAGTTTTTACTGTGAAGTTTATACTGACTTCACAACTGCAAAGTCCAATATTTACACTGTTAAAATGGAGGATAAAGAAGAATAAACATTCATAGATAAATCCTATTTCCAAGATGTCAGGTGGCAAGGGTAGAAGAAGGATTTTTCCACTGGTTCTGTTAAAGCATTATAGTATCAAAGAAGGATAAAAAGAAGGGGTTTGCTTGGCTTGGTAGAGATTTGGCCAGAGCATGGTTGATTCTTGAACCTAAGGGGAGAAAAAAAAAAAGTGAATAAAAGAACATTAACTAGACCTATATCTTATAATGAGACAGAAAGATTTAGTTTAAACTCATAAAATGCTATGATTTCCCCCTGATATTAATGCATTTCTATGTAAACAGATAAGACAAATCATGTCCTTGCTGTATATGGTATTTCCCACCCATTCCCTGAGACTTCTAAGCTATACTCAAGTTTGAAGATCCACAGATGTCTGACACCTGAGCATTAGTGTTTGATATACAAGTAGAGTGCTTGAGGTTTTATTAATAATAACAAACTGCACGTTTAAGTGCATTTCACTGTGGCAGCAGCAGTGAGGAGCAGGTAACAGCTAAAGAAAAAAGTGAACACACCGAAAAATCAAATAGAAGGCTCAAAAAGAAATGCAAAAAGACCCAGCTGTGCTGTAAGTAGAGGGGGGAAAAAAGGAAAAGATAGAGACTCTAGGAGAAGTAAACTAATTTCAAGATTTCCACAATAAAGCAAATGCTGTCACCTCAGAGGCAGCCTTTTCCATGTGCCACAAAAGAGATTCAGAATACTACTGAAAAACTGCCCCCCTTCTTGCAGTGCTAAATCCAAATAGAGCTCTTCAGCAGCTGAATTTTGTGTTATCCTCGAGCCTGAGGTTTGTCCAAACACGCAGAAGGCATTGGTTTGTCTTTGCAAAATTGCTTGCAGGGGCTGGCACATAATGACCATTATTAGTTTGATCTATTGTTACCAAGCAAGCTCCTAAATAGGTTCAGTTTATTCTAACAGCTTCTTTTGGTGGCTGTACAGGTTTCTCCTCTGGAAACCTGGTTTACCTAATCTCTCAGGAAAGTTTTTAAGGTAGAAAAACTTTGAATTGCAAGTTCATTTGAAAATCATGAGTTATTTAAAAACAGGTGCAAATCCAGTTTATACAAAGTCAAACATTACACAGCACTGTCAAAAATGGTAGAAAGGTTTCCTTGCAGGCTCAACCCCAGGCTTCCCTCAGAAAAGTCTCAGACATCTCAATCATGAAAATAATTTCATCTTGGTGCAATAACTAAATAACAGTTTAGTTGGTGCCTCCAAGCGACCTGGAAAAAAGGAACCCCTGGGCTTTTATACTCTCACAGTCTGAGCACATAAAAGTTTGGGGGTCATCAGCTCCTGCCAAGTCTCTGGGTATCTCTCAATGGGTGTCACTGCACTGTATTAATCAGAGCTTTATTTGATTAGAAATTATGTCTGGAATAATAGACAAAAAATGAAGCTGAAGAACCTCCTCGTGCCAGACATTGCTGCACACAGGCAAAGTATCTTGAATTTTAAGCTGTGAGGCTCTTGGAGCCAAAATTTTGTTGAAAATTAAGAGGGAGCATGGATTCCAAAGCTCCACACAATCCACAGAGCTGGTCTCCCTACTCTGTAAGGTCAAAAATTACACCTTCTCCCTGTAGGAATCACATTGGTACATGTACTCTGTCTCCCTCAGGTATCTTCTGGCAAGAAGGGAGAAAAGCTGATAAGCATCCCTGCATCCCCACCTGTATAAGCTGAATTTTAAATCATCCTTTAAAACTTTCACTCAAAAGCCTTACCGGAAAAACAAAAAGGTTAAAAGCCACTAGGTCATTTTTAAAGTTACTGGCACAGCAGATGGGAAGTGTTCAGTTAATTTTTTATTTATTCTCCTAACTTTTTGACAAGTAAGCTTCTTTCCCTTTTTTTCCCCCCCCTCCTTGACATTATCCAAGCTGGTGTGCCTGGGAAGCTGCACCACTTCTAGTCTGCTCACTTCAAAGTATACCCATGTGGGGGGTGGCAGTCTGCCACGGCACCACATCCTAACGTGAGGTGACAGCTCCTTTGGAGAGACACGACAGCAGCGTCCCTTTGCTCATCCTCAGCAAGTTCAGGATCCCACATTGACATCTCCTCATCCCTGTTCACAGCCCTTATTCCGTGGGGGAGGAAGGGAATGCTTTCATCTTTTCTCTCCCCCAGCATTTTTCTTTGTTTGCCTAAAAAAGAAGAGCCAGATCATGAGTTTTCAGCAACATTTTGTACGAAAGTGTGTCAGGAGCCATTACCTGGAGGTGCTGATTGCTGTTGTGGCTTTCCAGACAAGTTGGCAACTGGCATTTCTTTGGAATGGCTACAGAGAAAAATAGTCTCAGTCGCTGCTGGCTTTTAAAACTGATTTCTCTAAAGCAATATTTTTCAGAATGAAAGGAATTGCCAGAGCCAACCAATTGCACATGAGATATGAAAGAAAAAGGTAAGTATTTCTATCCTGGGGACACAGCCCAAAAGGGTGAGACGTAGCTCTGGAAAAAGGAAAAAAAATTAATCTCAGTGGCAGTTAAAAAAAAAATTAAAAAAGAAAGAAACTGGTAAAGTTATTGAAAGAAACATCAGAACTGATAACCCAAAGATGAGGTTAAAGGCCACAGCACATGTACTCATTCACTGGTAGTTAATAGCTCAGATCTCAAGAGGTTGCTGGGGACAATTGCTAGGTAGGGAACACTGCTGCATTTTAAAGGCACTTTCAGAGCACAGAATAGAAATTGTAGGATGTATTCTTGTTGCTCCTGCTCCGAGACTTACCAACTATAACCACCTGTATAGCAGGTGTGGATATAGTGACCTTCCATAAAGCCATTTCAGATTTAGTAATAACACCTGATATTTAAAGAGCTTGGAAATTTTAGGATTCTTGCCTAGATGAGGCACAAGCAAGGTGCAAAAATGACTGCAGCATCCACCCCAGATCTACAGCATGAGCTGTTTGTTCTCAGGCAATTTGCCTGGTTCACCTTTCTCACAGCTTCTTCCCCAAATGGACAACAATATTTTTTAGATGATATAATTTCAGGCAGGGGGTTATACTTGAGCAGCATACCATTTTTCCAGAGAGAAGGACTTGAATTTTAAAAGGCAGTGTGATTTACAAGCAAGTTTCACTGTACTTTGCATCATGCTACACATGCTCTCTGCCTTCTGTGTGCTGGGAAACTTCATTCCAGCTGGCAGCTTCAGTTGTTTCTCTGCTGCAAATTGAAGTGGTGCTTTTCCAGAATTCTAACTCTTATTGTTTCAATTTCAAGCTAAGTTTCAGGCCATGAATAATGTTAAAAAATAGAAAGCAGAAGTGTGTACATTTGCTGCCCCAGATGTTATTTATGTCAGCTTAGGGAAAAAAAAATAAAACAAAAAAATCAGACACTGACAGCTCCCGAAGTAATCAAATATTTTCTGTTCATCTCATATTGATCTTGCAAAAATGTAGCTTGCTTGATTAAAAACAAGTTGTTAAAGGAACAGAGTAGCCTCTCTTCCCTGCGGTAACCAAGCCAGCTGGTGAGCGTTGAAGTACAGACATTAAAGGGATTATTAAATAATTTTCTTACATAGCAGAGCCAGTATATAATAATTATTCCTTTCTCTACCATGTATGGATACTTACTAGAATTTAAATTCAGCAGTTGGAAGAAGTTTGCCTTTCAGAGTCGTGGATCCCCTTTAACTTTGTAGTGCATTATGTGCCACGCAATGAAAGATATATCATTCTTCTTCAGGAAGGGTTCATCAAGACCAGCCCACTGACTCTAAGCAGACAGCCAGGTACAAACAGGAGCAGTGTCAACTCATCTAACACTTTCTTTGAGTCCTTTTTCAGTGTCCAACAACGTTCAGCTCAGGAGAGAGCTCCTGAGCCCAGCTTGGTTTGTCTAGAAGTCCTCCAGAGAATCTTGATTCCGAGTGTTTGCACTTGTGCAAACATTAGCATTGTGAAAGCTTTGCCTAACTTTATTGTCACCAAGAGGATTCTCACAGAAACTGGGCATCTGTGGTCAAGCCATTTTGAGGTTGACTTAGTTTTTGCTGTCCCCAGCCACAAATTAATCCCAATTGTCATGGATGGCAGTGTGGCCAAGCCACCGAGTCAGAGATCTCTCAGTGTCCCAGCAGGGCTACTGAAGGTCTGCAGCCCTAACTTTTGCTGCATCACAACTTCTTTGGGAACTTCTCTGGAGACATCAACTCCGAAACTTCACCTGCCCGGATTCTGTTCATGGATGAGCTGATTTTGCTTGGTCCCATTTTTAACAAGAGCTGAGCGTGCATGGTACAGTCACTGCCTCCCTTGGACAGGGAAGTTAATCTGTCCCTGGATGCAGCAGCTGCTTTGCTTCCCTGAACCTGCACTGGAGTCACTGTGTGGGTGCAGCAGCTGTGCCCCAAGGTTCCTAGAATTGCAAGGGCTGTTCTGCACTCAGAGCTCAGGCTAACCCAGACCTAGACATTTCCATCTGATCTGGGATACAGGCACATCACCAGCAAAGAATTTCTAAGGCACCTCAGAGGAGAATTTCTCTTTGTTTTACCCAACATTATTCAGCACATCTGTATAATTCCCTTTTGCCTAATGACTTGATCCTTTTACCTATCTTGGCTATATTTTTTAAATGGGTTGTATTTTTTTCCTTTGGCTAAAATACCACGTAAGAGCTCATTTTCTTGTTTTATTCTGGATTTCAGCTGGTCAGAAATTCAGCAGACCTGTTCCCTACTTCAATTATACCAGTGAATCTGTCCCTGCAAACGTGCTTTCTCCCAGAAGGGAAACAAGGGAAGAGAGAGAATTTCAGTCCATCTGTTCTGTCCAAAATTAGGAATTACAGAGGAGTGTGAGAATAAAACTAAAACCCTACAATCCCATAAAGCTACCCACGCTTGAATTGAATCTTATTTTGCCTGAACTAGTTCTCCTATGCCTCCCAGAAACACTGCAGATTCTCTGGTACCTTTTTTTACAACCTAAAATTTTAATTGGAAACAAACTGCTACATGAACTGTGTACATTGTGTTAGATATAGATAATGGAAATTCCAAAAAAAGATACACCTCAGGCTTGGGCAGCTTGGAGTTGGAGTTCAGATGCCTGGACATGGCAGAATTATCAAAATTCACTCTTACTGGTGAGAAAGAAGCCTGTGTTGAATTCTAAGCTGGAAAGGCTTAGAGGGAAAGGCAGGATGAAGAGAGGGGCTGTGCTGTGCACACAGCCATGCTATTTACAACATCCCAGCTCACATGTCACAGTTCAAATCTAGTTGTCTAAAACTGATGCAATTCAACAGAGTGAAACTATTCCAGCAGTTGAGGCTATTCTGCTTCATTATTCTCCCTCAGTAAATCAGGTACATTAGGGTTCAAAACATCTGAACTGTGTCCACAGTGCTCTGAACTCAATTTCCTACCAACTTTCACAGTAAAAATGGAACCAAAAAGTGTTGCATTTACTAAGGAAAAGTTATACCACAATTTCCCTCCCATCTCTTTTTACAAAATGAAACCTCAGCTTGAAGCAGACCAGCTCTTCAGCTGAAATCAGTGTGTTCCCCCAACTCCCCCTGTAGTTTCAGTAATTAGAGAAGAGCAGCTGAAGTTACTGGAGTGTTCAATGAAGTGATTCTGGAGAGAGCTACAAAACACCAGTCCCCAAGGGTGCAATTTCAGCATTCTAGTGAAGGGACCTGCAGGACAGGCAGGTATGCAAACATTACACAGAAGACTTGAAAGATGCATAAAAGATCACACGGGTATTTGAAAAACTCATCTTTGATTTTTGCTGCGTGTGATAATCCTCAGCTTATTTTCACATAGCACACAAACGAAAAAAAACTCATCAAGCCTGACTTCCTTCCCTATTCCCCCTCTTATCTTTTTCACTCCCTACTGCAACTGTCATGTGTTTTAGAGACCTCTATTATGCTGATTTATCACTCAATGATCAGATTATGTAATGCAAGGCACATTGTCTGTACCATAAAAAATTTGGGGAAGTAGAACTTAATTTTCCTTGGGATAACTGAACAGATTTCATTAAAACCAGGCATCAAACCCCAGATTTCCCTGGAATAATATAATTTTCCATAATCCAACCCTTGCTACCCAACCTTCCCATTAGATGCTGTACTTCCCAACAACATGAACTATCAAAAAGGGTTTTTCTGTATTTTTGGAGGACTCCTTGGCTTTGGTTTCCTGGAACACAAGGTCTCATGACCAGAGGCACTGCATGCTCTACCAAGCAAAGATGACAGTTTGCCAAGTGGGCACTTACAGCCCTCCTTGATCAGGCTCAGAAAGAAGCAGGAAGCACAAGTTAGACAGGAGTTAGGTCAGTACTTTCAAATAGCAGTTTTCCTCACAGCCTGATGAATACTTTTAGTATACTTCACTGCCACAAAATTCCTATCTGCTTCCTGTCTGTGTTCAGGACAGCAAATGATTTCATTCGCTTATCACACTCAGTGATAACATTAGATTTTTACTGATTCCCTTCTTTTTTAAAAACCAAGTTTAAGCTAAATTGAGGAAGCATCTTCATCCTGATTGGAGCAGCAATTAAAATGTACAAGAACAGAAAACTGTACAAGGATAACTTTCTTAAACATTCCTCATTGGGAAACCACCCCCAATAGCAGGAATCAGTTTTCAGTAAACACTTTGTTGAACTTAGGAAACAACTAGGAAAACTGCCTTCAAAACCATATCAGAACACCAAAACAGACTTTATTTAAATGCCTGGGGTACAAGATTATATATATAAATATACATATATTTATATACCAACCTGCAATCAGTTCCAAATAGTAGTATCTGCCTTCAGCAGTCAATTAATGGTCAGTGTGGTTTTCTGATTACTGTATCTTCAAGGGATGTGACAATCCAGTCCCTAATGCATTCGTACAGTGGTTGGGAGAAATCAAGTCTGCTTTTAATTTGAAGTATTGTACACATTATTTAAACAGCTTAATTAACTGATCCAGCTTATAAGTAGTACTTGCAAACACTGTTATACAAACAGGAAGGCCCAGTTAACACTGAGTAAAAACACGATCATGGCATTTGAATGATCTCTGACAAGGTATATCTTGTTACCCCGAGTGGTTTGATGTTATTTGGAGCCATGAGCTGCTCAGAGGAGTTGAGTATTCTGCTTCTTGCAGGGGACATGAAAAGTCACAGTTACCATCATCGTTAATCAACCACAGCACCTGTGTTTCATACAGTCCTTTAGGTTGGAAAATAAATCCAAGATCTTTAAGTCCAACTATTAACTGAGCTCTGCCCAGGATAAACCATGTCCCCAAGTGCCACATCTACACATCCTTTAAATCCCTCCAGGGATGGTGACTCAACCACTTCCCTGGGAAGCCTCTGCCAATGCCTCATCATCCTTTTGGTAAAGAATTCTTTCTCAGTACCCAATTTAAACCTTCCCTGGTGCAACCTAAGGTCATTTCTTCTTTTCCTGTTTCTTGTTACTTGAGAGAAGAGACCAACTCCAACCTGACTACAGCCTCTTTTCAGGGAATTGTAGAGAGCAAGGAAGTCCCCCCTGAGCCTCCTTTTCACCAGGCTGAACCACCTGGTTGCTCCTCATCAGATTTGTGCTCCAGACTCTTCTCCAGCTCCGTTGCCCTTCTCTGGACATGTCCCAGCACCTCCATCTCTGTCTTGTAGTCAGGGGTTCAAAGGTGAATCCAGGATTGGAGGTGCAGCCTCACCAGTGCTCTCTAGTACAGGGGGACAGTCACTCCCTGTTGGGCCACACTATTTCTGATACAAGCCAGGGTTGGAATGTAGATCACTTTTTTTGAGAGGAACTTCCATGGTTTTAGCTTTCACTAATAAGCAGGGAAGATAATTCACTCCACTTTGGAATGAAGTGAAAACAGAAGGTATGCTCAGTGGTTACAACAAAACATGCCATGGCCACAAGCTAAAATCTGCCTGTCTTCCAAAAAACTACACTGTATATGTGGAAAACAAAGGGGGGGGGAAGTGGAGATGCAAAATAGGAAATCTAGCTTTGAAAGCATCCAGTGGTCACTAGACCTTCACTTCCTTCAGGAGGATCCCTGAATATTTAGAGCCCATTTACAATGGGACACATTTTGTAGACCCTTCTGCTACTGATGAGCTCTGGGAGAGAGATGTTTTTAGTATTTCTCCTCATATGGAGCATCCATCTTTAGCCTGTTGGGCTCTGAGATATAGGACATCAAATGACTCACTTCCTTCAGCAGTGAGCACTGCCTTTTCCCCCATGGCTCAGACCACAGGCAAATTCCACACTCTGCAAACACTTTTTTCTCTTTTGGTCAGATTATCCAAAAGAAATAAAAAAAAAAAATGGACATAGCATAGTCAAGGAGAAGTCAAGGATAGCAGACATTTCATTGCTTCTGAAGAGAAGGAGTCAAGGGACCCAAAATATTAGAGACATTCCCAGATATGCTACTGAATTTCTGTGGTATCTTTTAATTTACTCTGTATTTCTTTTGTCTACTTAGATTCTGAATGCTGGTTGACACAGGCTTTAAGCAGCTTTAAAAGTATTAGTGAGCTCTTTTGTCTATATAAAAAACCCACACAGGCCATATAGATAAGAGGTTTTGAAGAATCCTATTAGTTCTGATGCCTTTAAATGGGCACCCAAATCACTAATAGCTCTTAAAAGTGGAACCACTGTGTATCTGTAAAGGTGGTCACATCTTTTCACACACTTCATATGGTCACATCAAAGTTAACATGAAAACTAATCAGATAAATCCAGATACTTACCTAGCTGCCCTGCACATCTTTAACATCCCATTAACACTGAAATGCAGTTTACTCCTTTTCAGCCATTATGGAGCTCCATTCATGGAGATCTCTTGAATATGTTCTTTTCTATAGGATGTTGTGAAACGTCTGTACGTTTGACAGTTTTTACATTATAGAAAAACCCACTGAATAAATGTGATTTCCTCCCAGTTCTTTTGAATATTGCTACTCTCTCTACCTTCTTTTCCTGCGTGGTATGACATGTATAACATGAGATCCCAAACTGCCTTTCACTCCAGAGCAGCATGACACCAGCACAATGACAGAGTTGAAAGCCATAAAAAGTTATCATTACACTCTTAGAAATGCTATGGTAATCAATCTTATGTTATGTATTCACCAGTTAGACGTGTACCACAAATCAACCACATGTAGCCAGGGATAGAAATGACATGATTTAAACTTTGGTGCAATAGGGTAAAATGAATCAAATTCCCCCTGACAGGAACCTGCACCATAAGCAGTGCACTCAGCTAAAAAGAGTTTGTCATCAGCATGGACAAATCAGAAATGGAAAGGCAACCAGGAGAGCTGCCATTTTATCACTGCACAGGCAGGATGTATGTTTGAGCCTTAGTCATTTATTCAACAGGACTTGATATAGTTTAGGAATTTATTTTACTTGAATCTAGATTATCAAGTAGAAGCCAAGTGGGCTATGCTTCTGTTCTCCACTGGTGATAATTACAATGCCCGACTTGGGATTGAAATACTAAGTAAATATTGAGTCATCTCTTGGCTGTCATGATAACATTGAGAGAGCTGGACATGTTGGCAGTCCCACGTGGACAAAACAAAGATCAGTCCAAATTGTGGCCTCCATTTCCACCTAAGACGATTGGAAGAAGATCTGTGGGACAAGAATTAGTGCTAGATATAAGACTCACTGTACAGAAGGCATTTGCTCTAAATTTCCCTATGTTTGGATTATCCAGATGCATCAACACGCTGTAATTTAAAGAACCCTCTGTCTGCAACTCCTGTTTTATGCCATAGGGTGATCTTTCCCTAGAATTGTGGCATTAGATGCTTATAGTGTTTCATTATACTCCCTGATTTGTCTTAGTCTGAATATTCATTTTAGGAAAACAGGAAACACAAAAAGCCATGAGGCCTCCTGTGGAGCAAATTGGTTTTACCCTTCATTTGAAAACTTTAAGTATAGAGTCATTATTAAGTAGAGAATATTACAAACTAAGTAGTGCTATTAGTCTAATGTCACCAGTTTCTCCCTCATTTGCATTAGATTTACCTGAAGTACAAAGTGAAGCCAGGAAAAGTTGTGTGCTCTATTTCTTCAAAAACCTTCCAGCATAATACCCTAATGTACCAGCAGACAGGTGTTATCAAGATGCCTTTGTGTTATTTATTCCACACAATGCATTCATTCCCAATTAGTGCATTGTGTAGGTAACAACCATGGGAATTTTTTTACTCTGCTGCAAGCCAGTGTTTAATTTTAAAGCAACAGTCTCCTCTCATCCTGTTCACGTGTACATTAGACTTGAAAGGGCTTTAGCCACACACACACTTTTGGTACCACAGTGTTGTGGAACTCCTATTTAATATTTCTTTCCAAACACTCAGTGTGCTCAGACTGCCTGTGTGAGAAGTAGTTCAAGGCTAAAGCAGACCAGGCTTCACGTGTGTACATTGAAATGGTGAAAGTCTGCAAAGAAATCTTTGCAGAGCCATTAATATGAGAAACATGTGGATAGACCCAAAGAACCAGACAGGCTACATTCCTCCCAGAAATTAAAGAAAAGGGGGAAAATTGAGAGGAGAAAAAAAAAAAAGCAAACACTTTCAAAAAGAGTGAGGTCAAGGGAATGAATCAATTTAGGTCCAAAGAACAAGACAAGGGAATAGTTGCCTGCTAATGCACTGAAGTAGTCAGGGATGGAGAGCATTCCTCTTTAACCAGGAGAGGAAGTTGGTTGGGCTGACTATTCCCAACCATTAAGAAAAAAAATTAAAATACAAGCAGCTGTCTGGATAGGACTCTGTGGTTTAACCTTTACTTCATAAACTCACTCTTTTACCTGAAGGCACATATATCCAAATTTAAACAACTACTCCTTTAGAGTTGCCAGGGCCCAGGAGCTACAGGATCAGGTGCTTTGTTTTGCCAGAGCTTCCATAGTGAGAAGCAGAGACAGGACTGGGTCCTGCTGGTGTGGCCAGAGTCCCTTTGGTCAGATGAGGGGGCCAGGGATGGCTACACAAGGTGGACTGGCCACTGAGCCCAAAATGTTGGCAACAGCACCACAGCAAAAACAACACAGTCATCTTAGGAAAATGAACCCTGCTTAAACACAGCTTAAGTTTAGGCTAATCAGCAACACTTCCCACCCAAGAGTCATTATTCCCTTAATGAGAACTTGCATAGGGATAGCACACAATAAGAAAATGTTTAGTCCATAAAATAAGTACATATGCATTTTTTTGTTTGTTTGAGTAACTACCAACTATGGTAAAGTCTTCCTTAAAAAATGAATAGTTTCAGGCAGGAAATCCAGTGTGACTGTACAGCAGAAATGGTTACCTGTGCTACAGGTTTCAGTAAATGGAAATGCTGAAGTCAAGCCCAGACGTTAGACTGTGAATTTTGCCAGCTCAGTAATGTTTTAGCAGTCATGCACTGCAGGATCTATTGTTTGCTCCCCATCAAAAGGATGATATCTGTCCCAGCATACAAAACATTACCCAACAGTAACTGGATTTCCTGAGATTCACAAATAAACCCAGAGAGTAGTTTCTGCCAACCTTGGAATTCACAATTTGATGTGAATGTGGCCATTATTTCTAAAAGCTTTTAAAATGGTATTGCTGAAAAGGCAAAATGGATATAGGAAGGAAAAAATGCAAGAAATACAGAAGGAAAACTGAATGCCTTCCTTCTCTCAGCTGACACAAAGCTCTTCAACATCATCACATATTAACATATTAAAACATCATCATATATTAACCTAACTTCATCCTCACATTAACAATAACTCACTTCCTTTCATAAAAGCCTCTTCCATCTGCAGTTAAACTGACTTTAAAGTTAGGGAATGTTCCTCAAAGATGCCATAGGCATGTTAATGAATAAAGCAGTCACAACTTATATAAGAGAAAAGAATACCTATCAAGATTATATTGTTTCCAGTTAAAATATTCCTACATATTAAGCATGTGAAAACCTGTGATATTGATGAAATCTTACAGGAAAATCAGTAGCTTTCTCCAGTTTTTACTTTATATTTGCCTAAAAGTTGTTGTCTGAATGGTGTTTTAAACCAGGCCCCCATTTGCACTAATCACTGAAATTGTTATGTTTTGCCTTTGAACCAAGACCACTTTTTCAAATCCTTTTTCTCCCCTTTTTCAATGTAGATATTTCACTATTTTTCATAAATGGTTGCCACTGGATGGTCACACATCATCCCACCATCCCTGGTTT
This sequence comes from Lepidothrix coronata, assembly GCF_001604755.1. Classification (NCBI taxonomy): domain Eukaryota; kingdom Metazoa; phylum Chordata; class Aves; order Passeriformes; family Pipridae; genus Lepidothrix; species Lepidothrix coronata. The sequence continues at coordinate 4,487,991 of NW_016690204.1, read as the reverse complement.
TGACCACACATGTCACAACTCTTTTTAGACCTTAAAACTGCAGCTTTAGTTTAATAAGAGAAATTCTGTAGAAATAAAGATGTATGAATGTAGGCAGTAGACTTGAAACTACACTTAGAGTTTTACTGGATCCTCATTAAATTTCATCCTCACATTTTACTTTTTATTGAAGAACAGTAAAAAATTAGTATATATTGTAGTTCCATGGAGCTACTGAGAAATTAATCTGCTGATATGAAATATTAACACTTTCAAGTTTGTTTAAAAAGTTATCTCAATGTATCAAAATTCTCACATTAACTCATATAAGTTACCTGGAAATAACTCTCCAACATTGTTTTAACAGTCATATGAAGAAATGCAGAGAGATAAAAGCACACTAATGAAAACATTATTAATGAAATTATTCAGATTCTTTGTGGTACATTCCTACACTTCCTCTCACAATGGAGACTCCAACAACAACTACTTTGTCACAAGTATGTAGTACTAGTCACTAGGAACATCTATTTCACAAATTTTTAAGTTCTAAGCTTTGACAGGCTGCTCAGTCCTCCTTAAGAGGATTTACCTGTTGGTGAACATGGACATGGGTTACAGGAAAGCAAAAGTTTACACTGGCATCCATTTGAAGAGCCTCAAGTGGATATCCTGATTTCTGTTCAAATCACTTAATTTTGAAAAAGGAATTTTGTAAATCAAATTTTAATTTTGCCTTGGGTGCCAAAAGACCAAGATTGAGCTACCTTGGTCAACCAACAGGGGCCCAGTATGTTTTCTTGCAGAACCTGAAGTCATTTCACTATAAAATTTAACACTCACCTAACAAATACATGTAGTTTCTAGCATTACTTTAAACATCAACTTGCTTTATTTTATGTCTTATAAAAGCAAAACAGTTTCTTCAAAATTCCAAAAGATATAATTAAACTGAATATTGTATTCCACACCAGAACTAGAAATAGGATGACTCCAAATCATGACATCCACAAGCACTGGCTATCCTCACCTGTCCCCATTCCTCAGTAACCTTAAAAAAAGTTGATGTCTCAAAGTTTGATGGCAAGATCAGTTTAATTCCCAAGTATGTGACATTTCTACTATTCTCATGTGGGGCAGAGAAGACAGACACGAATTAATATTGTTTCCATTCCCTGTCCTCCTCCCCTTCAAGCACAGCAATGGTAATTCAAGCCCTACCCTGGAGAAGGACCACAAGGACAACACATCCACCTCCAGGCATCCACAGCTCACTGCTGCTTTCCCAGCCCACCCAGGGAGGCAGCCAGGAACCCACAGCACTGGGAAAACTGGTGGAGCTGGTGGGATACAGCAACTCAGATATGGGCTGCAGGACACAACCTCAAGAGGAACCAAGATCTCTCTCCACTAGCAAGACCTCTTGGTATGCTGTTTTGATACACCAGCAAGCCATTGCACTTTTTTGTATTCCCAACAGCCACCCTCCCAAGTGCTCAGTTCCAGTTTGCATCCCCACCAGTAACCCCATGGTAATTAAGGATCAAGTGTCAAATTACAATTAAATGGCAATCACACCTTGGCAGCCCAAACTAGTCAGAAAATACACAAAAGAAGGGACTCAATCTGCCCTTTAGCATATAAAAGAACAGTTAATGTCACTGCCAAAGATTATTATACAGAAAGACCCTTTTTTCTGTTTAAAGTCCTTGCACTCTGTGCTGTAGCAGAGCCCTGAAGCTGCTCTGAGGGCCACAGAACTGCCATGGGAGCAGCCCACGTGGAACCTTTTCCAACTGTTTTCTAATTTCACAAACTTCCGCTCATCTCCCTCTCCCTGTTGCTATTTCACATTTCAAGAACATCCCAGTGGCAGCTCAAGAACCTTTTCTCTCTCTGACAATTTCGACACATCTTCGCTCTCTCCAACATATTACTCTTCAAATCTCTTACTCTGTCATTTGATAGTTTTATTTATATGACTATATTTAAATCTGCTAAAATAAAAACGTTCAGAATACAATTTCCATTTTGATTTTTACAAAATGGAGTTACAGCTAGTTGGAAATACAAAACTGTATATAGCAGGTTTTAGTGCCCATTGGCTTAAATGTAAATCTTGTACCATGCAAGGTCATTTCATTCCACAGGCAGGAGATTTAAGTTTCTATTACAAAATGTTTCATTTCCTCACATACTGAAAATGAAGTAGTTCACTCTGATCATCTAAGGACAGTAGGCTTTTGAATCTGATAACATATTATGTAAACCTGAACACTTAAAGTGCACCACTTTTGCAGGAATGAAATGACATAAGAGATATTTTAGAAGATGCTACAAGTAATAGGGCATTACCAAACAGCCACTGCAGTGCTTTAAAGTCCCCAGCCAACCACACCAAGGATAAAGAAGTCCTCTCTATAGCAACACTGTTTTGGTTAGTAGAAGCCAGCCAGAAGCCTACTACAATGACAAGAACAAAAAAAAAAACAGCACTGGAAAATTAATTCTAGCAAAATAAAGGTGTAAAAATAAGCATTTTTAATTTGTAACTGAAAATTAAATAACCCCGATAAAAGAAGAAATAAGGAATCTGAACTGAATTCTGAGATATTCTGATACTGAGACTTCAAAGGGGCTTAATGCTAGCTATTAATTCAGATTAATCTCCTTAAATATCACTTTTGTGGCCAAACATCATATGTAGGTGTTTATATTACATATAAAATACCTCGATCCTACCTGAAGTACACTGTTGCTTAATTCTGTGTCCCTCCAGTCTGTAGTGCCTCAAAGCCTGTACTTCTCAGGTTTGTTAAAATCCCAAACTCTTTCATACATGTTTACTCCCTCCTTGTAATCCAGCCCTGCTCTGTCCTTCTAAACCATGAAAAAAAAAACCAGTCACAGCTGATCACTTTTTATCTCAACTTCTACCAACAAACACTGACTTCATACACTCGAGCAAATGAGGTGTTCCATACCCTACAGGACAGCTGGATGTATTCACACATGAACTAAAATGCACAGGAAAGTTCTGCCATCTCTTATATCTTGTGACCTATAAAAATACAATATATGGTATTCCAGCCCTGTCTGCACTTGCAGACATCTTGCAGGGACAAGTTATAGGTCACAGAAGTGTGTTTTGCCATATATAGGTCAGAAACCCCAACAGGTCCCATTAACAATGCTATTATGTTAATTGTAAATCATAATGACTTAGTTTTCCAACATAAAATGAGCAAAGAGTGATTATTTTAGGTATAATCACTTTGAGTCACTGATAATACAAGGATTTAGACCTTGTGAGCTAAGGCTGGGACCATTACAGAGAACACACAGTTATGGGCAGGACTGTTCTGCTGATGCTCTGCCAGGAGACTCACAAAGCCACAATAAAATCAACATCAAGAGGTCTGGGCCTGAAAGTCTGTGAGCTTTGATTCCAAAATTGAATTTTTAAGAGAGAAATCCAAGTGGTCACCCCCCCTGGCAGAGCAGCCCCAGCGATGGCCAGCGGGCGGGATTTGGGCCGTGGGGTGTCAGGGGAGGCTTTACCTGACAGACACACAGCAGTGGCACGTGAGCCTCACTGGAAGGGAGCCCTGTGCTGCTTTGCCAAGAGAAATCAATTCATCTCATTGATCTAACAAGCACCACTGCCAGCCTTGGCCATGCAGCTGCTGCTGGAGATGGAGAGTGCTGACCCACTAATGCTGCCATTACCCTGCCCGTGGCTGTGCCAGCATCCGCACACAACTCACACTCCATGGCTGTGTGGACCAGCCAAAACTATCTGGGACATATTCTATTAGAGATGATATTGCTTGTGCTCCAACAAGCAGTAACTCTATTGAGATTGGCTAATTCAATTTTCCCCATCTTATCAGATTTCTTTTTAATGAAACTGAACAATAGTTTCATTTGTTATGTTATTAGTTTTCCCAGTGGTAGCAGCAAGACTAACTCGGTTGAAAGCTAAACAACAGCGTTGTGCCAGTGTTGACTGTTTATCATCACCATGTGCCAGCTTCATATTGCAAAGTTGCCTTAGTCCATTCCTTTTTGTTTGCTTCCCATCCGTAGGGATTCACAGCTCGGAGGTCATCTTCCTGCTCCATCTACTTTGTGGATTAGCATGTACATGTATCTAAGTACCAAGCCCCTGAAGGGATCTGAAATTATCTGAGGTGTCACAGTGATAGTGGGATACTTCAGACTGAAATAAAGCTTTTTTTTTTTTTTTTTTTTTTTTTTTTTTTTTTTTT